>NC_080390.1:13667339-13972726 GCF_028751815.1 Salvia miltiorrhiza | reverse complement strand
ACTGTGATCGACGGTTTGTCGATATCAAAAAGCTTTGAAAATTTTACAGAATGTCCCTACATGAGTCTTGAGCACCTCTGTAAAATTTCAAGTCATTTGGACTTGATTTACTATTTTTATAAAATGCAAAACCAAATCTGCACATTTCTGCCGGGAATTTCAGAGAACAGGGGACAAAGTCATTCATTTCAGTGACTTCCTGTGTGAATTAGATTTCCAAATTTTTATGGTATCAACCTTACTGTATGGGCTAGATATCCACCAAATTTGAGCTCAATTGGACAACGTTTACTATTTTAAAAAAATCAATGTTTCCGATTGCTCAAAACTGCCGAATATGGTAGACCTTGGTAAAAACGCCATATCTCCCAAACCACTTGGAGTTTCTGACTCTACTTTTTTTAAATGAAACTAGACTCAAATACCTTTCGTTTGGTATGAGTCTGGAGTCCAGGGGATGTCGGAGTCAGAACGTGTTAAAGTTTGAAGTCGAGTCTGTGTAAAAACAGAACATGTCTTGATGACGTTTGATGGTATTTTCTTATGTGCCTTATGTGATTGTGTTGCCTAAGTGTTTGAATGATATTAGACGAGCCATATATGAGTGATAAATCGAGACTTAGAACCATGATTTTCTTGAAACCTATCCTTGGACTTAAGGTTTTGAAATGAGTAAAGAGTTTATGTAGAGTTGATTAAGAGATAGAATATAATATAGAGCATGAGTTGAGGCATGAGTTTTTGTCGTTGAGTTTTCTAATCGGGATTCATTTTATGACATGAACCTTCGATGATGACGATGATCCCTGAAGACACGAGCAGAGCAAGGAAGTAAGTAACTCCACTTTGACGGGAGTTTTTGAGTAAGGTCTTCAGGTGGGCAATATTTTGAGTATAAATATATTATCCGAGTTTTCTAAAATGATTTGATGATATAATGATGTTATGAGATTAACAAATGTTTTGAGATAAATGATATTGAGAACTGTTTGACTTGCCAATTTTTGATGTTGAGCTTGTGTTTACCCTCTACTGATGAGACGAATTCGGTCCTGCCACAGCGGGATTTTGTGCACAGAGGTGACTGTGAGCCGTCTCGGGTCGGCCGGTCACGGTACTTGAGAGGGAGGCCTACTTCTCAGTACCTTTGATGATGAGTAGTGGAAGTGGTACATACATGATGAATGTTTAAACTGCGCAGTTACTTATTTATGATGTTGATTATGAAAACTGCATGCACAGATTCATTTACGCTAACTTTATTTCTGTGTATTGCTGAGATGTGGCAAGTTTCAAACTTATAGCTCTAAGAGCGCCTTTCTTGTTTTTCGGCGTTTGCCCACTGAGTATTATATACTCACGCCCTGCATGTATTTCTAAATGTGCAGGCTAAGCGAGGAGTGAGATTGGTCTGGTGCTGGTGGGGAATCGTTAGATGACGTATTTACTTTATCGTATTTCCTTTTTATCGATAAAGTCTTGATGTGAAGTTACTTTGAATATGAATCAAGTAATATACTCACGGTTATGTGTCTCCATACATGTAACTGGTTCGCCTTTTGCTGCGATACTCTGCATATTATGTTTCCTTATGAAAAATAAGCTATACCTGTTTTATTTTTATTCGTGAAATTCCTGATAATTAAAAAGTTACAACGACGTTGACGATTTTACCCTTGGGTTCAATTGATAATATTTTCCTTAGCATGCTTTGATGTGAGCTTCCGCTTGATGTTCGACCTATTCTTCTTATCTTTTATTCTTTAAAAATAGTCGTATCGACACTCGTACCCCACTATCACTAGTGTCGGGATTTCGGGCTGCGACAGAAGATCCCGGCGAAGATTTGGAACCGGCGCAGCTAGGGTTAGGCCTCTACCACCCAGCAGTATAAAAGACCAATTGTGTGCAGCGTGAAGAAGCTCTTGGCACCTTGAAACTCTTATTTTACTTTAGTTATCATTTAAGTTCGCCGTGTGTGGCATCCAAAAATATTTTACATTTCCGTGCTTTTCCCTATTCCGTTGTTTTTCTACTTTTGAACAAGTTCGAAGGCTTGAAGCCTAGGTACTATTTTATCTATTCCAGTATTTCTTTTCATTCTATAATGTGTTTAATCCCTTTTGCATTTATGAATTGTGTTATGTGTGAGTAATTCCCTTGGTGAGGTCTTAGGGGTGGAAATAATTGTTGTTAACATGTAAACATTCGTGAGGCACTTATTTTTTCGGTTGAATCTCGTGGTTCCAGACGGATCTGTTCGAAACCATGGGCAGTAGGGGCCTAACGGGTGATCTCCGTTCGGTAAAACGATGTCCATGTTAAGCAAAGGCCAGGGTATACCGAGGTACAACAATCAGTATGCCCAAGACCGAGTAGCTGAGCAGCGTCAACAAAAGACGTTGTAGATCCGGAAGGTGGGGAAAGGATTGATGGGATACACTGTCCTTCCTCAGTCTTGGACTTCTCTAGAGACTATCCATCAACTGTGACGAGGCATAAAGCCATGGTTATCAAACGAGGAAAGCAATCTCGGCGCCGTAGCATGTCTATGACTGGTCGGCTGACAAAGCCGGAAATAGTTGAGTCCAGGAGGCATGTGTCACTAAAAGCGTGGAGTTGGGGACCTCGGGAGAGAAGGTTGGTGAGGGTCATACTTGGTGAGTAACGGGTATGACTACTATCTATGGAGAAGTGAAGCACTGCCTTGTGACCGGGGATTGTGTGACCTTTGGACCAAGTGACCACAATGAGATCAACCATCCTATATGTGAAGTATAACCCCTTGAAATGCCCCAATGTCTTTGGGCCACGCCTTGGGCTTGTATGGATCGTAGACGGATCATCAGTGTGCCTATGACCAAAACGAATGTTAACAACAGTTATGACCTAACCGAATAACCTCACCCCTTTGTTATTATTGATCTTGTTTATTTCCTGTGCAGAGTATACAGATTGAGAATTGTGACACCTCAGTTTGTCGTAGGAGAACAAAGTGGTTCCTCACTCCCTGTGGGATTCGACCCTACACTTACCGCTAAGGCTAAGTTCTTATTGTGAGAAGTAGGAGCGTGTATTGTCTGTACTGGGCATACACAGGTATTTTGTCCGCACCGCACGATGGGTGTGTGTCAAAATTGGCGCCGTTGCCAGGGAGTGACGCGCAGCAATTTTGTTCTCTCCTCATTCCATCTTCCGCTACTGGTGTATGCGTGGAACTCGTAGAGCTGTAAGAGCATTGGTGTTTGACCCCGATATTGATCGTACAGAAAGACGACTGCGCGCAGAAGCACGAATAGCGAGACGCGAAGCTATGGCAGAAGCCGAACAAGCAGATGCCGTACCGGAGCAGACCCTCAGACAGTTGGCATACCCAACTAACCTCAACTTGAGGCCGAACGGAATCACCTTACCCGCAAATCCGTTCGCACCTCGTCGGTATGACATGAAGCCCTCATTGTTTCAAATCTTACCGAAGTTCAATGGGTATCAAGGAGATGATCCTCATACTCATCTCCAAGATTTTGAGATGACAATCATGCACCAATCAAATGATGAACAACAAGAGTATGTCAAATTGATACTCTTCCCTTTTACCTTGGTGGACAATGCAAGAAGATGGCTGTATGACCTACCCGAGGGCAGTGTCACTACATGGGCACAACTGCAACAGGCCTTCTTGGAAGAATTCTTCCCAGCAGCACGAGTGGAGCGGATGCGATGGGATATCCGCAGCATAAGGCAAGATGGGCTAGAATCCTTCTACGAATACTGGACGAGATTCAAGAGAATGTTAAGCAATTGCCCCCATCACCAAATCTCTCCGAAAGATCAGGTGGAGAGCTTTGTAAAGGCTATGCGGAGGAACGATCGCAGTCTAGTCCTAGCAGCCTGTAATGGATCATTGATGAGCAAAACCCCGCTGGAAGTCTTCCAACTGTTGGGCACCATGGCAGAAGAATCATGCGATGAATGGCATGAAAGGAATCTGGAGAAACCAAGGAAAGCTGAAGAGAAGGAAGGGATGTCTAATCTGGAGAAAACTATGGAGAAGAGCATGAACGAACTCAAGGAACTTCTGTCGGGCTTGACTATACCGAAGAAGATTCGCCAGTGTGGCCTTTGCGATGCCACGGGAGATCAATCCGAAAATTGCCCCAATTTTGGCGAGGATATTGTAGATGTCAATGCCATTGGAGGACATGATGGGAATCCATGGAAATATGATCCTTATGCAAACACTTACAATCCGGGGTGGAGAGATCACCCCAACTTTCGGTGGAAGCAAGATGGTCAACTCCAACAGCAGACCAATATGGGCGCACCAGTGCAACGTCATCAGTATAATCAGAACCAGAATCAACAACAATACCAGTTGGGACCACCTCAACACCACAACCAGAATCAGCAACAACCCCCTTACCAACCACCACATCGGAGAGCACCTTGGGAAGAAGCCATTGAAAGCATGGCTAAGGAGAGCGAGAAATTTCGCAATGAGATTCGAGCCGGCATGAACCAAACTAACCAGCAAATTAGTCATTTGACTAAAGCAGTGGCCAAACTGGAGGAAAATGCTGGTAAACTCCCAGCCATGGGGATCAACCCTAGAGAACATGCTCAAGTGGTGCTGACCGAATTTCCGAAGGAAGAGGAAAAGGAGGAAGAATTGCTAGCAGAGGCTGAATTGCTTCGAGGAGGCTGGAATAAGAGTGGGAAAGGGCCAACTGAGGAACAAGCTGGAGGAAGCAATCCAACCGAAGCACCCTACCCGGGACGCCTGAAACAGAAAGCTAGAGAGAAGGAAGCAAGTGAAATGATGAAGATGTTTCAAAGGTTGAGTTGAGCATACCCCTACTCGATGCCATCAGGCAAATTCCAAAATATGCCAAATTCTTGAAGGACCTTTGTTCAAGAAAAGTGAAAATGGAGGAAGAAGTCCACTACGTGATGGGAGAAAGTGTCTCAGCAGTGATCCAACGGAAGCTACCCACTAAGCGAAAGGATCCAGGGATGTTTACCATTCCATGCAACATAGGAGGAACCAACATGGATAAGGCAATGATGGATCTTGGAGCCTCCATTAATGTGATGCCATTGGCTGTGTACAAGAGATTGAATATTGGCGAGATGAGGGACACCCGTGTGGTCATACAGTTGGCTGACCGGTCCAACGCTTACCCTGAAGGAGTAGTGGAAGACGTACTGATCAAGGTTGGAGATATGATTTTCCCAGCAGACTTCTATGTTCTAGATACTGGACCTGAAACTGGAGAGAATGCCATACTATTGGGAAGGCCGTTCATGATGACCGCCGGAACCAAGATCGATATGAAAACTGGAATCTTGACATGTGAGTTCGACGGAGTTCAAGTGGAATTCAACATCTATGAGACCATGAAGAGGAAACAAGCAATGGAGACGGTGGACATGGTCGATGTATTTGAACCCTTGGTGCAAGAACAAGGAATTACTTTTGGTTCCAGGGATACCACAGAAAAGGTGATTCAATATGGTCTGACTGATCGGGATGCCGAACATATGGAGGACGAGGAAATGAAGGAAGCCATCATGGAACTCTACTCTCCGAGAAAGCACCTTAGAAGCCGAGGTGGAGGTAGACCAGAAGATCAAGGAATTAATACAGGAAGTCTATCTAGCTGGGGGAACAGAGACAAGCAAACCAGAGTTATTGGCTCAGTATAGGCAGAACGAGAAGCTGCTACCTTCAATTCAGAAAGCACCCGTTTTGGAGCTCAAGCAATTACCTAAGCATTTACAATATGCTTATCTGGGACCAGAGGAAACGCTACCAGTTATCATCAGTTCTGATCTAACTGTCGTGCAGCAAGACCGATTGGTCAGAGTATTACGAGAGAACAGGGAAGCCATCGGTTGGACCTTAGCTGATATAAAAGGCATCAGTCCCACGGAGTGCATGCATCACATTTATCTTGAGGAGGGAGCCAAACCCGTTCGAGATTCTCAAAGGAAGATGAACCTGGTCATGAAAGAGGTAGTGCTGAAAGAAATTCTCAAGCTGTTGGAGTTGGGAATCATCTATCCCATATCCGATAGTCAATGGGTGAGTCCAGTCCATGTCGTACCGAAGAAGTCAGGGATACAGGTTGTGGAGAATGATCAAGGCGAGCTTGTGCCCACCCGATTGCAAACTGGATGGAGAGTTTGCATTGATTACAGGAAGCTGAATGATGCAACCAGGAAGGACCACTTCCCACTGCCCTTTATCGACCAGATGTTGGAGAGATTGGCCGGTAATGCCTATTACTGTTTTCTAGACGGATATTCTGGATACATGCAAATTTTTGTGGCACATGAAGACCATGAGAAAACCACATTCACCTGTGTGTTTGGGACATTTGCATACCGAAGAATGCCGTTCGGACTCTGCAACGCACCGGGAACTTTTCAACGGTGTATGATGAGCATCTTCTCCGACCTATTGGAGAATTGCATTGAAGTATTCATGGATGACTTCACCGTATATGGTAGCTCTTTCGACACATGTTTGAAGCATCTAGAGCTTGTCTTGAAAAGATGTGTGGAGAAAAGCCTAGTCCTTAATTATGAAAAATGCCATTTTATGGTAAGGGAAGGAATAGTGCTTGGGCACGTGATTTCAGAAAGGGGGATTGAAGTGGACAAGGCGAAAGTCGATTCCATCGCCAAATTGCCCTACCCGACGACCGTAAAGCACATACGGGCATTCCTAGGCCATGCAGGCTTCTACCGGCGATTTATCAAAGATTTTGCCAAGATTGCCCAGCCCATGACCAGACTTCTTCAACAAGATGTGCCGTTTGAGTTCGACGATGATTGTAAAGAGGCATTCACAATTTTAAGAAACAAGTTGGTGTCGGCCCCCATTATTCAACCACCGGTGTGGGACATACCGTTCGAAATCATGTGCGATGCCAGCAACCACGCAGTTGGAGCAGTACTGGGACAGAAGAAAGGCAAGGAGAGTTGTGTGATCTACTACGCATCCAAAACACTGAATCCAGCACAGTGCAGCTATACCACTACTGAGAAAGAACTCCTGGCGGTGGTATTTGCCATAGAGAAGTTTCGTTCCTACCTTTTGGGAACAAAGGCGGTAGTCTACACGGATCATGCCGCGTTGAAATACTTGATGGCCAAGAAGGAATCCAAACCTCGACTCATCAGGTGGATTCTGCTACTACAAGAGTTCACTATAGAGATAAGGGACAAGAAAGGAGCTGCGAACCTCGTAGCAGATCATTTGAGCAGGTTGCAACTGGAAGAAGATGACGGTATGCCAATTACCGATACCTTTCCAGACGAGAGACTATATTCCATGAGCATCCTGGAGGAAGAAGAAGAACTGTATGCTCTAACCAAGCAGGAGCCCTGGTATGCGGATATAGCTAACTATCTGATTACCAAAGAGTTACCCTCAGGATTGACAAGATTCGAACAACGGAAGTTGCTCGTGCAAGAACGATATTATTACTGGTAGGATCCATATCTCTGGAAGACTGGAGCAGATCAAGTCATACGGAGATGCATACCTGAGGATGAGCATGCCCAAATTTTGGACATGTGTCATGGAACAGCAAATAGCGGACATTTTGGAGGAAAGCGCACGGCCCACAGAATCTTGGAGAGTGGATTCTACTGGCCCACCATATTTGCGGATGCAAGAAAATGGGTACAGAGCTGCCCGAAGTGCCAGATGACTGGAGGTATTACCGCAAAGGATGAAATGCCACAAGTTCCGATCATGCCGGTCGAAATTTTCGACGTATGGAGGATTGACTTTATGGGACCCTTCCCAAATTTAAAGAACTACGAATACATTTTGGTGGCAGTGGATTACGTATCAAAGTGGGTTGAAGCCAAGGCAACCGCAAGCAATGATGCTCATACCGTGGCAGGATTCTTGAAGGAACAAGTGTTCGGGAGATATGGTATACCCAAAATTCTAATCAGTGACCAAGGGTCTCATTTCTGTAATGCCATTATCAGAGCACTAACCAAGAAGATGGGGGTGACACACAAGGTCACCACTGCATATCACCCCCAAGCAAATGGCCAGGCCGAGATTTCCAATAGAGAAATAAAGAGCATCCTGGAAAAGGTGGTGCACCCCAACCGTAAGGACTGGAGTGACCATTTGGGGGATGCGTTATGGGCATACAGAACTGCTTTCAAGACACCCATTGGAATGTCCCCGTTCCGCTTGCTTTATGGGAAAAGATGTCACTTACCTGTGGAAATTGAACATAAGGCGTACTGGGCAATCAAGCAAATTAATCTCAGTATGACCCTAGCGGGAGAAGCAAGAAAGTTGCAGCTGAGTGAGTTGGAAGAACTTCGGTTGGAGGCTTACGATAATGCGGTGCTCTATAAAGAGCGAACCAGAAGGATCCATGATGCCAAGATCAGGAAGAAGGAATTCTTGGTGGGACAAAAAGTCCTACTTTTCAACTCACGCTTCAAGATGATGGCTGGGAAGCTTCGTTCAAAGTGGTCAGGACCATTCGTGATCAAAAGAATCTTTTCAAATTGAAGCATTGAAGTATATGATCACAATGGAGTTGATACGTTCGTGGTGAATGGGCATCGCCTAAAGCCCTATCATGAGCTTGCTGAAGTAGGAAAAGAGAAGGAGGAGTGCCACCTTCTCGACCCTGAATACGAATGAGAAGTGAAGAAAGGTCGAGCTCAAGACGAGAAACAAGAGCGCTTGCTGGGAGGCAACCCAGTGTGGTTACTTCGGTATGGTCTATACCGAATTTTCTTTTTCTTTAAAAGTTGTTTTGTTTTTTTTGGATGCACTAACATGCAGGGAAGTCGGGCCGAGATAATTTGGAAAGAGGCCCAGGGGTTGATCCAAGCCCACTTTGCGTTGCAAAGTGTGTAGGTGGAGAGTTAGGGATTGGAACGGTCTGGAAGAGGGCTTACGGAGGGAGATGACGCGAGCGTGTCAGAAGCAGGCGGCGATGTGTCTGCAACTCTTCGGTTTCCGCAGAAATTTGAATTTCAAATTTTGGCCAAGTTTTTATTTCCTTAAAAATTCTTTTTCTGCCATAACCGTCACACTTACCATATTCAAAGCCTCAACCCACGATCTTCTTCCCCACAAACCCTAACCTCCGAAAAAACTGCTACACCACGATCACCACTCGCCTCAAACCCTAAATTCCCATAATTACCGATCACCCTTCTTAAAGACCAACCTTGCCTCCAAAAAACCCCACAAAATCTGAAACTTCTGCACAAATCCTAAGTATTTTGCTCTCTGCAAATAGCAATGGCCAAAACCAAAGGAGGAGCAGGCTCCGGAAGCAACCAACCGCCGAAGAAGAAAGGCACCAAACTCCCACCTCCAAAGCGTACCATAAGGTGAACCGCTTCGGAGGAAACCTCCACCAAGATTACTGAAGATCCCTTGCTGACGATCCAACCCGAGGACAAAGGGCGTGCCGAGGTCCTCCAACAAGAGGAACAAGAAATAGCAAGAGCAGCCGCCGGGACGATGCAACCGGAATAAGGGGAGCCCGAGCTCACCCCTCCCATGAAGAAACCAAAGAAGGCTCAAGCGAGCAGAGCAACTCCGGCGCAGTCCACTGTCGCATCACCACCCATTCAAGCTCAACCGCAACCGCAGATTCCAGAAACCTCCGTGCAAGAGGGAAGAACAGCTTCCGAAGACACGGAAGAGGAAGAACAAGAGAAAGCGGAGGAGGAGAAGAGCGAAGAAGAGAAGGTGGACGAGGAAGAGGATGATGAAGCAGAGGAAGTCGAGGCCGTTCAGGAAAAAGAAGTAGAAATCCCGACACCCCAGAGCAAGAGACCCGGAGTAAAAAGGAAGCTAGATGTTGCCAAGCCCCTACTACCAGTTAAGGCCAAACCGGCACCGGCAGGCAGTAAGACCCGAACAAAAGCTGAGCAGAGTAAGAAACCAAGAAAACCCACTGCCGCCGAAAAAGGGAAGGCCAAGGAGATGGAGGAGCCAATGGAAGTAGACCCAAAGAGAACTGAGACTGTGGATAGCTCCAAATCTGAGGAGGTTTTGGCACCCAAGAAAACCACCTCCAGTACAGCCACTACTGCAAAGCCGAAACTTGCAAGGCAAAAGGGGCTGATACGCACCACTACTTCCGGAGTGGTCATACCGAGAGAAAATCAGAGGTATGCCGTCCTGCAAAACAGAGAAATTACCCCTTGGTATTTTCTGGTGACTGAAGCTTTGGAGGATTTGGGGATCAAGGAGAAAGTAGAGGGTTATTTTGAAGGGATTGGTTGGAAGAAGATACTGGAGTGGAACCCTAAAGCATACCAGAAGTTGACGGAGGAGTTCATGGGAACTGTCGAGTTTAAGCCCAAAGGGAACTACACAATTGAGACCCCAGGTACCTTGCGGTTCCAGATGCAAGGTAGGATATTCCCGCTCTCGATCAACGAGCTGAATATCCACCTGGGGGTGATTGAAGCCACAGAAGTCTACGATGAGGAGTACAAGCAGGCAGAAACCATAGCCACACCGGAGTGGAGGAGTCGGATTGACCATTACTGGTCACTGCTGTCTACCGGAAGCAAGTATGTCAAAAACATCAGCAAATCGAACGAGATCAGGGACCCCGCCTTGCAGATCTGTCACAGGTGGCTGGCCTACAACATCTACGGCCGGCTGGAAGGTTCCAATGTGGTCACCCAACAGGAAGTCTTCCTGTTGTGGTGCATGATGGAGAGGAAAAAGGTGAACTTCGGGCTCACCGTGGCGCTTCAATTTCAGTATGGGGTAACCCATACCAACAAGTACCTCTCGCTCTGCCCACTGGTGACCATCTTGGCAGAAAAGCTCGTTAAGTTCGACACCAAGAACTCAGATGATGCAGCCCTGGCCGAAAGTCGCTTTCTGGACTTGGGCAAGTTCGTGCGTTGGAGGGTGGTCGAAGCAGACGAAGGCGGGAGATACCGTTTGGTGTATCCTGAGAGAGCAGCGGCAGCTAGACCAGAACCGAGGAGACCACTAGAGCCAGAGGGACCCCGCCTTGTCAGCAGCGAGAGCGTAATGTTGTTGGCGGAGATGAAGGAAGTGAAAGACGAGCTGCTGATGCTGAGTGCGGAGATCACAACCCTGAGGGAGGCTATGGAAGCTGGCTTCAAAGCAATCATGGACCGGCTGAATGCGGAGGCAAGGTCCTCCGACCAAAACAACTAAGTTTTTTTCCCCCTAAACTCGTAGATTAGGTTTTATTTTATCTTTTGCTTCTCTTGTTTTAGTGTCTGTTTAATCTGTTTTTGATGTCGAGTCTACTTGCATTGTTTGATGGTGAAAGATTATGCATGCTGATTTCTGTTTTGGTATGTTTGGTGGATTGAGTATGAAATGCATGATGGTAGTTGTGAGGATACTGAGAATACCCCACCGGTGAGATCAGGGCCAAATTAAAAAAAAATGCATGTTTATGAAGAGAATTTGTTGTGACTAGGAAATCCAGACTTTGTTTGAGGACTAATTTTTGCTAGTACATGACTTGTGTGATTTGGGCACGATTCTTTGATTTAGGGCCCCAGCTTTTTCCTTGATATGCAATGTGAAACATAATCCCTTGTATGCCAACTTGAGCCGAATTCATTCTTTCTTGAGCTTTGTTAATGTTATATCTAGGAGAAAGAATTTATGAAGTGAATAAAATGGTGGACAAGGAATTACAGGAAAGAAAGAAAATCTGGGCACAAAAAAATTTGTATAAAAATTATTGCCCACAAAAGAATCAAAGAAAAATGAACCCCATTGAAAGCGGGAAATTAAGGGTTGGTTGTAGCTGTACTAAACGTGTATACTGAGTAAGGGTGACACTGAAATTACCCACTGAACCATATATACCTCACCTTAGCTCCGTATGCCCCATTACAACCCAACAAAGACCCTTTGATGAGTCATACTAGTATGCTTAACTTGTAGTCATCAATCAAACTCTTAGAGGAACTAGCACAGCAAATTATGAGTGTAAACACTTAACCCGGTGCTTGAGCGAGAAGAGAGACTACCATCGCACTTTATGCATGTTCATTACTCTGGTTTGTGGTCTGTTTGAACTGAATGATGCATGTTGGTATAATCTGACCCTGAAATCTGTGCAAGTTTCGTGTCTTTTAGTTTTATTCCTTTTCTTTCAACCTTTTCGTCTGTGTCTTCTGTGAATCCACCTACATACTTGAGGGCAAGTATGCTTTAAGTGTGTAGGTGTGATGCGTCTTCGACTTTTGGGCCATTTGGCCCTATTTTTTCTCTTTATTTGTGTCGGTACAGGTCTGTCAGGGGGGAAAACAAAGTTGTGGAGGAAGGAAGATCAGCAAAGCAGAAACGGAGGAAATGCGGTCAGAATGGGCATTACCGAGCCCAGATTGCTAAGTCATGTTTACCAGCATGGAGCTTCGGCCAACAAGTACCTTCCCAATTCAACTTGGGGCATGGGAGCCTGGAGCAACCACCTGGTATGAGCCACACCGATAAGAGCAGTCCGTCTGATCGTTACCAGGAGAAGCAGACAGCCAGAGCCATAAAAGGAAAGGAGATCTCGGAGATCTCAAAGAAACAAATGGAAGAAAGAAGAAGAAACTGGAAGGATCGAAGGAATGGGAAAGGTTGACTAAGCTTGCAGTTGGACGCCATCTTCAATCAGGATCAATCAAAGATCGAGCTAATTAAGGAAAGAAGATCCCGGCGAAGATTTGGAACCGGCGCAGCTAGGGTTAGGCCTCTACCACCCAGCAGTATAAAAGACCAATTGTGTGCAGCGTGAAGAAGCTCTTGGCACCTTGAAACTCTTATTTTACTTTAGTTATCATTTAAGTTCGCCGTGTGTGGCATCCAAAAACATTTTACATTTCCGTGTTTTTCCCTATTCCGTTGTTTTTCTACTTTTGAACAAGTTCGAAAGCTTGAAGCCTAGGTACTATTTTATCTATTCCAGTATTTCTTTTCATTCTATAATGTGTTTAATCCCTTTTGCATTTATGAATTGTGTTATGTGTGAGTAATTCCCTTGGTGAGGTCTTAGGGGTGGAAATAATTGTTGTTAACATGTAAACATTCGTGAGGCACTTATTTTTTCGGTTGAATCTCGTGGTTCCAGACGGATCTGTTCGAAACCATGGGCAGTAGGGGCCTAACGGGTGATCTCCGTTCGGTAAAACGATGTCCATATTAAGCAAAGGCCAGGGTATACCGAGGTACAACAATCAGTATGCCCAAGACCGAGTAGCTGAGCAGCGTCAACAAAAGGCGTTGTAGATCCGGAAGGTGGGGAAAGGATTGATGGGATACACTGTCCTTCCTCAGTCTTGGACTTCTCTAGAGACTATCCATCAACTGTGACGAGGCATAAAGCCATGGTTATCAAACGAGGAAAGCAATCTCGGCGCCGTAGCATGTCTATGACTGGTCGGCTGACAAAGCCGGAAATAGTTGAGTCCAGGAGGCATGTGTCACTAAAAGCGTGGAGTTGGGGACCTCAGGAGAGAAGGTTGGTGAGGGTCATACTTGGTGAGTAACGGGTATGACTACTATCTATGGAGAAGTGAAGCACTGCCTTGTGACCGGGGATTGTGTGACCTTCGGACCAAGTGACCACAATGAGATCAACCATCCTATATGTGAAGTATAACCCCTTGAAGCGCCCCAATGTCTTTGGGCCACGCCTTGGGCTTGTATGGATCGTAGACGGATCATCAGTGTGCCTATGACCGAAACGAATGTTAACAACAGTTATGACCTAACCGAATAACCTCACCCCTTTGTTATTATTGATCTTGTTTATTTCCTGTGCAGAGTATACAGATTGAGAATTGTGACACCTCAGTTTGTCGTGGGAGAACAAAGTGGTTCCTCACTCCCTGTGGGATTCGACCCTACACTTACCGCTAAGGCTAAGTTCTTATTGTGAGAAGTAGGAGCGTGTATTGTCTGTACTGGGCATACACAGGTATTTTGTCTGCACCGCACGACGGGTGTGTGTCATTGATTCCGCTGTACTGGAGAGGCATTCCGCTGTACTGGCATCGATTCCTCTGCTCTGGCGAGTTTCTCTTCTTTACTCCGCCAAGTGAATTATGTTTTGAGCGGTCTTTACTTTGTCAGAGAAATCACGATTTCTCTGCTCTGCCAGAGAAATCACGATTCCTCTGATATGCCAGAGAAATCACGATTTCTCTACCTTGACCGGAGAATTCGTTCCTCTGCTCGGGTGCGGAACTGACGTAAAGAGAGAGAGAGAGAAGTCAAAGCAAGTGGATAAACATAGTTATCGGATAAGATTTTTTATGCAAGTGGATAATTAAGCATGTGTTAATTATCCAATACTTGATGGCTAAGTAAATGGGGTTATATAAATAACACCTTTCTCTTTCATCCCTCATAACAGACGTCCCTTTCCTCTTGTTCCTCTCTCTTCTCTCTCTCTCCTCTCTCGACTGTCATCACCCAACGCCATTGATGAGCCAGTAAAAAGCTTCATAAGCAACTTGTATCCCATAACCACCGTTTTAATCAAGCTGAAAACACTCGTATATCCATAGAACAAAAGCTGGACGAAGGTTTGAGCTAGGAATCAAGAAAGTGGAGTTATACTGTTCTCTATACAGATCATAAGAGTAAGCTTCTAAACACATGAATCTACTTATATCTAAGCTTTATGAGCATGTAAATGGAGGATCAAGCATGAAAACAACTCCTAAATTCAAGCTGATAATTTTCGAAGATTACTAGGGTTGGAAGTCTTCTAAAATTTTGTCGTCTTCTAACTTTAAGGTGGAGAGTATATGCATGCTAATAAGATGTTAATTTTGGTCTTTGAATGAAAAGCATGTTTTGATTTTGAGATATGGTATATAAAGGTGTTAGGTTGTGAGATGTTGGGAAGTTGAAGATCATGAAGAAAGTGAGGAGTTGAGTATGAAAATGAGCCTATGAGATTGTAATTATGATAGTTTGTGGATTAAAATAATGATTTTAAATGATTGATAACGATTATGATGAATTGGTTTGACAAGAAAATAGAGTATGCTTGGCTATATGTTTAGGATGGACTAGTTGATGAGTTAATTGGCTAGCTTTTAAGCTACTGACTTGATTGTTTTAGATGGGGTTTTTGATACCCAAAAATCTTGAAAATTTTATGGTAAGTATATATAAGTGTTAGGAACGATCATGTAAAATTTGAGGTCATTTGAACATCGTCTGATAACCTTTTACATTATGGGTCTCCAACTGCAACTTTCTACCAAAAGTGTGGAAGAAACAGATACTAGAGTCACTTTTCCAGTAGCTTTTCGTGAGTTTATGGTTTCCAAATTTTTATATGAACAAGATGAACATGTAAGCTAGCTACCCACAAAATTTTAAGTCATTTTGACAAGATCTACTATTTTTCTAAAATCAAAACTTCCAGTTGCACAAAACTGTCTAATATGGTAGACTATAGGAAAATGGTCATATCTCCTAACTCACATAGAATTTTGCAACCTACTTTTTTTTTAAATAAAACTAGACTTTAAGAGGTTTCAAATGATATGAGTCCCAAACCCAGGAGAGTTCCGAGGTAAAGCAGGTTATTGCTTGAAGTTGGGACAGAGTATATGAAGTCAAGTATGGTCTTTCACATGTACACCTACCTTTGATTTAGTAAATTACATGTGTTAATGGCGATAACTATACACCTTAGTAAGTCATAAAAATGCTAAAGGGGTATATATATATGTATATATAACACTTTTTCCTAGTTAATTTACTTAACCAAATTGGTTCTCTTGAGATATTAAACCACATAGTGATGACATTAAGCATTATATGAATTATCAAGTATATATATGATATAACTGTAGGAACCATAATTTGACATATGATTCACGTGTCCGTGATCCATTTCGGATATCAAACGAATACATACAAAAACCAAGTGCCTATAGTAAGAGGATAGAATCTTACTTGCAAATCCGGCAATGATCGACTCCAGTGTTGATCTTCCAACTTGTTCCCACGGCAAGACTTGACGTTGGGTGGCAACGATCTTCAAGTCCTCTCCTTTTCCTAGGGAAACGCGCCGCCTCACTTTCTGTGCTCTCACAGATTTCTCTTTATTTTCTCTCACGTAATGTCACAAGTAATTAGAATTAGGGCTGTACCTATTATTTATACTGGGTATTAAAACCCTAAATAATAAGCCCATCATCTAATTAAACAAAAACAAAGCCCAAAGGCTTAAGTGAGAAAGAGATGGACGGACGACCCATATGGAGTGAAGCCTTTATTGGGCCAAGCGGGGATCTACTAGCTTGAATAAAGTTTGGCCTCCCAGTGCTCGATTTTCCTATTCAGCCCAGAATAAAATCGAGACACAAGTATTAATTTATTCCACTAGAAAATTAATACTGAATTACCTCTTTATTCTTTAGGTGAGTCGGGGCTAGTATTAGACTTAATTAATCCCCGTGTTTAAGATATCCAATATCCATTAATTAATTAATTCCTCTGACGATCAATTAATTAATTAATTAGTCGTTTAATTATAAACGACATCTCGAGTGCTACCACTTAAACTTATTATCGTATCGGAACTAATTCCACCTGCAAGGTTTAATACGATAAACTTATTAAGTTTCTCGAGAGGATATTATCATCCTGTTATTAGCAGGACACGGATCCTTATTGCAATATAATCGCATGTCAAATAATAATTGCTATCACCCAAAGTATCGAGTATATTGAGCTTCAAGAGAACTCTCACCCATGATAAATCAAAGCAATAGTCAATATATTATTCACACCGATTAATCCAACTAAGGTTAAGACTATTTAAGTCACCGAGATCTTGATTCTTAATTAGTCAGAATATAAGAATTCATCTCACTGTGATCCTGTTCAATACACGAAGGTACTAGCATAAATAAATAGCCAAGACAAACTATTTATCCATTTATGCTACAATCTAAACCAACAACTCGTCCATAGTTGCCTCGATTGTGAACTCAATTTATATCTCAACTTTTTCCAATTATATGATCTTCTGTGATCTACAACACACCATATAATCTATAGTATGAGATAAATTGGACTATAATAGGATTATGCAATAACAATATTTCAGATAGAAGAATCATAGTGAACTAAGGAATCAATGTATACAAGCATAAAGTCTTGCTTTCAGTATACAACCCTTCAATTCTCCCACTTATACTAAAGCAAACGTTTAGTATACAATGTGACTGATAAACTGATAATATCCTCTAGCTATTACGAAATCTCCCACTTATACTAAAGTTTAATTTAGTATAGGGAGGCCACGAACTCCAAGGCCTTCAACATGCTTGTTGAACACCGCACCAGGAAGACTCTTCGTGAAAGGATCAGCCAGATTATCAACTCCCGCAATATGCATCAATGCTACATCACCATGCTTGACCACAGACCGAATGTAATGATACTTGCCATCAATGTGTTTCATGGATTGATGACATCTTGAATCCTTGCTATTCGCAATAGCAGCCTCGTTATCACAATAAATTGTGATGCACTTCGGCAAACTAGGAATCACATCAATCTCAGTTAGGAAGTTCCTGAGCCATACAGCCTCTTTAGCAGCTTCACAAGCAGCTACATACTCGGCTTCCATGATGGATAGTGAATTGCATTTCTGCTTTACACTTCTCCATACAATGGCTCCACCCCCAAACTTAAACACATAGCCAGTAGTGGACCGCCTCTTGTCCTTATCACCTTGATAATCGGCGTCCACATACCCTACCGGTGTCAGATCATCAGACTGGTAAACTAGCGCATACTCCTTAGTCCGTTTAAGGTACTTGAGTATGTGCTTTACAGCAGTCCAATGAGCTTGACCTGGATTCGCCTGATATCTTGCTGCAATGCCAACGGCAAAACAAATATCAGGCCTGGTACACTGCATTGCATACATGAGACTTCCCACAGCCGAGGTATAGGGAATTATCTTCATGCTCGCTATCTCCTCAGGCGTTGTGGGACACATTGCCTTAGATAGCGGAACGCCATGTCTGAATGGTAGAAAACCTTTCTTGGCATTCTGCATGCTGAACCGCGCCAAAATAGTGTCAATGTAGGATGTTTGAGACAAACTTAACATTCTCTTAGATCGGTCACGACCAATCTTTATCCCGAGAATATATGCTGCCTCTCCCAGATCCTTCATTTGAAACTGTTGAGATAACCACTCCTTAATGCCAGACAATACATTCACATTATCGCTAATGAGAAGTATGTCATCCACATAGAGTATAAGGAATACCAAACTCCCATGGATACAGACCCTATAAACGCAACTATCGTTGACACACTGCTCAAAACCATAAGTTTTGACCACGTCATCGAAACGTTTGTTCCAGGATCGTGAAGCTTGCTTAAGTCCATAAATGGACTTCTTGAGCTTCCACACTAGATGCTCCTCACCTTCCTTGATGAACCCCTCTGGTTGTAGCATATAGATATCTCTATCTTCCTCAAGATACCCATTCAAGAATGCGGTCTTGACATCCATTTGCCACACCTCTAGGTTCATATGGGCAGCCATGGCCAAGAGAGCTCGAATAAACTTAAGCATGGCTACTGGCGAAAAAGTTTCCTCATAATCGATACCAGGTCGTTGAGTATAACCCTTCGCCACTAGTCTCGCTTTGAAGGCCGTAACCTTCCCGTCTGGTCCTCTCTTGCGTTTGTATACCCATTTGCAGCCAATGGCCTCACGACCAACAGGTAGCAAACATTTCTCGTATACATCCATGGCAGTTATGGTTTCATATTCAGAAACCATACATGCTTCCCATTCAAGAGCATCTGGATCTGCTAGTGCTTCTGAGTAAGTCCAGGGATCTTCTTCGACAAGCCCATCATCAACTGAATCAGTAGATTCGTTGACAAACGCATATCGATTGGGCAGTTTGCCCTTTGATGCCCTCTCACTACGACGTGGCACTATTGCAGATTCAGTACCGACAACTTGTGCATTTTCTGATGAGACTTGTGGTACTACATCTTGCACAATTGGCTGAGTTGGTTGACTTGTCGTGCCAATGTCTTTGACCTCACCGAGGATGATTTCGCTCCTACTTTTGTGGTTATTTACATAGTCCTCTTCCAAGAATCTTGCGTTAGTGCTAATAACGACTTTCTGATCCTTAGGACAATAAAAATAACCACCCTTCGTTCCTCTAGGATATCCTATAAACAACTTTACTTCAGTTCTAGGGCTCAACTTATCGGCATCCTTGTTCAACACGTGTGCTGGACTGCCCCAAACCCGGATGTGGTTGAGAGAAGGCTTGCGCCCTGACCACAGCTCGGACGGGGTCTTTGCAACCGACTTAGAGGGCACTAAGTTTAGAATGTAACCAGCTATTTCTAAGGCATATCCCCAGAATGAAATAGGTAAAGTAGCGAAACTCATCATCGAACGAACCATTTCTAGAAGAGTCTTATTTCTTCTCTCTGCTACACCATTCTGTTGGGGTGTACCCGGTGTAGTCAACTGAGATGTAATCCCAGATTCTAACAAGTATGCTCTAAACTCGTTACTGAGGTATTCGCCACCGCGGTCAGATCGCAATGACTTGATACTTTTACCATGTCGCTTCTCTACTTCCGCCTTGAATGTTTGAAACTTGTCAAAACATTCAGACTTGTAGCGCAACAAGTAAATGTATTCGTACCTTGAGTAATCGTCAATGAAAGTGACAAAATACTCGTACCCTCCACGAGCTTGAGTGGACATAGGTCCACACAAGTCAGAATGAACCAGTTCCAACACTTCTTTGGCCCTATACCCCTTGGCCTTGAAAGGCCGAGTCGTCATCTTTCCCTCTATGCAGGATTCGCAGACTGGATTGGTTCTACTTGGAGAGACTCCAAGATACCATTGGAAACCAGTCTTTGGATCCTCCTTAGATTGATGTGACCCAATCTTAGGTGCCAAAGAAGAGTTTGGTTCTCCAGAGAAGAAGCGTTTCTCTTCTTTTGGTTTGTAGTCAAAGTATAAGCAGATGAAGAATAATCGAATGGACATGAAAAAGTATAAAGAGAATCAGCCGCACTTCTAAATAAAACTTGACCATCTTTGATGAATACTGCACTGTCTTCTAAAAGAACAGAATATCCATACTTTCGTAATTGAATAGTAGAAATCAAGTTTTTCCGAAAACCCGGAACATAGAGTACATCTCTCAAAACCAAAACATGTCCATCAATTAACAAATTCACATCTCCAATAGAAACAACAGGTAAGCTTGCTTCATTTCCCATGGAGAGTGCCAGCTCGCCTCCACTAAGCTCCCTTGTCCGCAGGAACCCCTGCAAGGTGTAACAAACATGGTCAGTTGCACCCGAGTCAACAACCCATTGATGGAAAGATCTCGAAACTGAGTATGTTTCTGTTACAAGAGCAGTAGAAATACCTTGAGCTTTCTTCATCATGGGACAGTCAGACTTCCAATGTCCTACTTGTTGACACTTGACGCATTTCCCTTTCCCCTTTGGCTTGCCAACGCCTCCGGTCGGGCCTAGCTTCTTCTTGCTCCCACCTTTTGCTTGGCCTTTCTTGCCATGGGGCCCGTTCTTTTTCCTACCTTTCGGTGGAAAACTGGGCCCTGTAGCAGTGGCCAAAGCCTGTGGACTCTTTCCCATGACCCCCTCGGCCGCTACCAACTCATTAAGCAGTTCATTTAGAGTGACCTTTTTCTTGCCCATTACGGCATTGAGTCGGAAGTTTTCGTAGGATTTAGGCAGAGTGTGGAGAACCATGTCTACCTTAGTAGCATCCTCGATTCCTCCACCGAGCACGTCCAGCTCATTGAAATGACTAATCATTCCAAGCACGTGCTCGCGCACAGACGAACCTTCCGTCATCTTTGAAGACATGAGTTTCCTCATGAGTTCAAAACGGACTGACCGGTCCGATTCCCCAAAGAGCTCCTCGAGGTTCCTCATAATTGCAGCCGCAGTCTCCAACGACTGATGTTGCAACTGCAACGCAGAAGACATAGTGGTCATAATATAAGCTTTCGCCATATTATTCGCCCTATGCCATCGCTTATGGGCCTCCCTTTGCTCTTCGGAAGACCGAGTTGTAAGGTTCGCAGGAGCAGGAGTAGTAAGCACAAACTTATACTCCTCCGCGTCTAGGACAAATCCCAGATTGCGCTTCCATTCCGAAAAATTCGGACCAGTAAGCGGCTTAGCAGATAAAACATTCAAAAGCGGGGTAACAGTCATATCTGAAATATAAACAAACAAGCGCACATTAGAAAACACTTTATTGCATAAAGATTCGTAGCAATAATATTGTAACCTTTTGATAAAACAATATTATTGAAACCTCCGTTAGCCCAATCGAATTACACGCAAGCCACGTTCGTGTGGACGTTTACGCGCTCTTCGTTTGACCAGACACCCAGTCTTTGGTCTCATTCCATTGTCAACTTATCCTTATGACAAAATGGGACCAATAAACGGACCTTAACTAGACCACGCAATTTCAAGAAGGGACTCCGTTGGGGAGTTGTACTTGAAATTAACGTCTAAGCAATGACCACAATTTAGTCAACTTTATGACTATCTTTTATTTTAACCCCTCCTAGAATAATCCATGAAAACTAACCCGTGCAAGCCACGTTCGTGTGGACGTTTACACGAGAAGCTCCCACTATTCTCAAGGTTAAAATAATTAATTTTAATCATTTCCAGAATAACTTGCAGAAATTAATACATGCAAGTCACGATAGTGTGAACGTTTACATGCAAAACTCCCACTTATTCACAAGATTAAAATATTTTTAATTTAGAAGTTTAACCGACAAAAGCTGCAAATTAATAACGAGTGCAAGCCACGTTCGTGTGGACGTTTAGACCAATTATCAATTTACTTTGTCTTAAACCAACTGTGGAGGTCTATATCAATTTTATTTAAAAAATTGAATTATCCGCTTAGTCTTTTACTTCAAAAGGTTTACAGGTTAAATCACGTTGACACGGAAAACCTAAGCATGCATTTCTAGAACACATGTAATAAAACATGCTCGCTTGAAATTAAAACGTGCTTAGTGAAAACGTGATAGAACCTAGCATGATATTATATGCGCATTTACATTCACATAATGCAAATAAAATCATGCTCAAAACACCTTAACGGTGATTAAATCCACGACATGCTAAGAACAATAAAGAAAAAAAAATTCTTCGCGGCTCATTCGTGGAATCCCATTTCTAATCTATTACAATAAAACAATAGAAAGGAAATAAAAAAAAACTTAAACAGGCTGAAAAAAACGTTCCAGCCCCTATTTTGGCCCAAAACGCGCGGCCCAGCCGCCCAGGCCCATTCAGCAGCCCAAACCCGGATCCGCTGACCCACTGACCCGCGTTTGACCCGGTCAAAAATAGGGTTTTTAGCCCGAATTGACTTTTCTCGGGAAATGCGCCGCATACCAGCTTTTGCGCCTAGGGTTTCGCACTGTGCAGAAACGCGGCGCCGCCGATAGCCTCGTCTCCGATCCGTTCGCCGGTGCCACTCCAGACCGCAGCCACCAGCCCCGACGCCTCCTGCCGCGACCTCCTCCGACAAGCTCCTACGCAGCATACCAGAGCAACTGCTGCTGTAACACGCCGTTGCACTCCATCAAAACTCAATCCGCGCCGCCCGTCAAGCCAGTCGCCACCACCACCGCGATTCATGGCTCCTCCATCTGCCCTGCCATCTACACTCGTTGCACGGTCGTCGAGCAGGTAGGAGTTGCCGGAGCAACCCCAACCCTCGACGCCGTAGAGCGGATCTTGCAGCGGCTGAAATTCAGCCAAAACAGAAGGAGATGCGATTCAGACGGCCTAGTGCGCGTCAGAAACGGCGACGCCCGCCAGAGGCGCGGCAGCGACAGCCTGATTCCGGCGCCGGGCGACCAGCGGGAGCCCGGAAAGTTTGGATCAGCAACCGTTGTTGATTTCTCTGTTCTCCGTCTCGTTCTTCGTAGTTGCAGATTACATTCGAAAACAAAAAATAGAATTCGAAAAAACTAGTCTAACCACGGATTTTCTCGTGGTGAAAAAAACAATTACAACGTCAAACCGACGTAATCCACGAATCAACAAGCCACGAAGAACAACAACAGGAAAAACAACAAAAAAAAAACTTAATGGTTTTACTATTCATTTATCCGATAGAGCCGAAATTCTGAAACCACGGCTCTGATACCAATTGTAGGAACCATAATTTGACATATGATTCACGTGCCCGTGATCCATTTCGGATATCAAACGAATACATACAAAAACCAAGTGCCTATAGTAAGAGGATAGAATCTTACTTGCAAATCCGGCAATGATCGACTCCAGTGTTGATCTTCCAACTTGTTCCCACGGCAAGACTTGACGTTGGGTGGCAACGATCTTCAAGTCCTCTCCTTTTCCTAGGGAAACGCGCCGCCTCACTTTCTGTGCTCTCACAGATTTCTCTCTATTTTCTCTCACGTAATGTCACAAGTAATTAGAATTAGGGCTGTACCTATTATTTATACTGGGTATTAAAACCCTAAATAATAAGCCCATCATCTAATTAAACAAAAACAAAGCCCAAAGGCTTAAGTGAGAAAGAGATGGACGGACGACCCATATGGAGTGAAGCCTTTATTGGGCCAAGCGGGGATCTACTAGCTTGAATAAAGTTTGGCCTCCCAGTGCTCGATTTTCCTATTCAGCCCAGAATAAAATCGAGACACAAGTATTAATTTATTCCACTAGAAAATTAATACTGAATTACCTCTTTATTCTTTAGGTGAGTCGGGGCTAGTATTAGACTTAATTAATCCCCGTGTTTAAGATATCCAATATCCATTAATTAATTAATTCCTCTGACGATCAATTAATTAATTAATTAGTCGTTTAATTATAAACGACATCTCGAGTGCTACCACTTAAACTTATTATCGTATCGGAACTAATTCCACCTGCAGGGTTTAATACGATAAACTTATTAAGTTCCTCGAGAGGATATTATCATCCTGTTATTAGCAGGACATGGATCCTTATTGCAATATAATCGCATGTCAAATAATAATTGCTATCACCCAAAGTATCGAGTATATTGAGCTTCAAGAGAACTCTCACCCATGATAAATCAAAGCAATAGTCAATATATTATTCACACCGATTAATCCAACTAAGGTTAAGACTATTTAAGTCGCCGAGATCTTGATTCTTAATTAGTCAGAATATAAGAATTCATCTCACTGTGATCCTGTTCAATACACGAAGGTACTAGCATAAATAAATAGCCAAGACAAACTATTTATCCATTTATGCTACAATCTAAACCAACAACTCGTCCATAGTTGCCTCGATTGTGAACTCAATTTATATCTCAACTTTTTCCAATTATATGATCTTCTGTGATCTACAACACACCATATAATCTATAGTATGAGATAAATTGGACTATAATAGGATTATGCAATAACAATATTTCAGATAGAAGAATCATAGTGAACTAAGGAATCAATGTATACAAGCATAAAGTCTTGCTTTCAGTATACAACCCTTCAATAACCTCATAACTTTAGTATGTGATTGCTAGAGGTTATCTGGGTTTGAGTATTTAGAAGTCTTTTCTTAATGAACTGATTAACTTAAAACTTTGGTATGTGGTTGAAAATGGAAACGATGAATACTTAGGATGTATTATTGTAAGAGTGATAGATACAAGGAAACAATGAGAAAGGAAGACTAGTACTTAGATAAGAATAGTAAAACTAGTGAGGATTTGTCTGATTGACGTTTATTTTATTACATGATCGTCTATGCCAACGATGATATCTGAAGACACGAGTGAAGGGCATAAGTAGGATTTCTCTGAAGTACGAGGACCAAAGCTAAGATTTCCAGGTGGGCATTACTTTCTAATACCACTATTACTGGCTTTCTAAATGATGATTATGATGATGTCTATAAGTTTTTAAAATGATTTGAGATAAATTGATGTTTGAACTAATTAACTTGCCGAGTTTTGATGTCGACAAGCATGTACGTTACCCTCTACGGATGAAACGATTTCGGGTCCTGCCAAAGGCGGGATTGTGTACACGGAGGTAACCATGAGCTGTATACCGGGTTGGCCGGTCAGAAATGACTGTGAGCCGATCGTCAGGTTGGCCGGTTACGGTGCTTGAGAAGGAGGCCTACTTCTCAGTACCATGATGATGATGAGTTGTAGAAGCGGTACTACATGCTAAGTATTTGTGACTGCAGTCTATTTTTCTTTACTTTATGATGCTTATAATTTATCAATTGCTTACACGGGTTCTTTTAAGAAAAACCCCTGTGTAATGTGTAAATGGCAAGTTTAAATTTATAGCTCTAAGAGCGAGATTGTTTATTTTCGGCTTATGACCACTGAGTATTTTATACTCAGCCCTGCATGTATTTCTAAATGTGCAGGATGAGCAAGGAGAGAGATTGGGGGACTGCTGGAGGGCTGTTGTTTCTAGACGACTCTTGAGTACCGTATTCTGCTCCGATACGATTGTGTGAATAGTTGAAGACTATGAACTTAATTAGGATTGTTACTCCCAGCTATATGTCTTCATACATATAGTTTGTTGTGCTACTCTGAACAATTTGAATCATTAGCTTTATTCCCTTTCGTTTTCGTTGACTAGAACCTTGATACATTTGAATGTATAAAGCCGACAATGTTTTTATTAAGTTTAATGATATTTTATTTGCTTTAACTTGAATTATTAGTAGCTTTCCGCTTGACGAGTCTTCTAGTTTCCCTTGTTTTACCCTATCATTTTATTAGTCGTATCGATACCCGATCTACGCTATCACTGGCTAGATGCCGGGCTGCGACAGAGTGGTATCAGAGCAGGTCGTCTGCTCTGAGTTTCATTCTTGATTAAGTTCAAACTCCTTAATTAAGTTAATACTCCACGATTGAGCCAAATGATTGATTTCAATTTTCCTTGAGTTGAGTAAATCTTTTGATTTCATTTACTCATGAGACTAAGTCCTACCTTGAGAATGAGTCTAGCCTACCTTGAATCCTTAGGCTAGAGTGAAAGTAAGATTGAGAGTAAGTTTGAAACAACACCTCAGCGCCCCATCTCCTCCGGCTTATCAAGGTAAGTGTTATTATTGCACTGTTTGATGTTGAATATTGATTGTGATGTACTAACGAGATATGTAATGTTTTGATGGATGGAACTGCTTGAGGTGATGGAATATGATGTGAGCCAGTGGTTTTGGAATAAATGGAGAAATATTGAGGCTAGAATAGCCAATGCACCACCGTACCAAACGAGATTGAGTATGTCATTGTTTGAGATGTATCATGTAAGTTCCTTATCCTTGATGTGATAGAAGTTAGAATTTTATTTCAGGATGCAGCGACGTTTAAGAGAGATGATGTGTCAATGGTTCAGAGATATTAGGCCGCAGGAGGGTGACACGCCTGGTGAGTTCTTAGCACACTACCATAGACAATGGCTAGAGACTACCACATATGGGATTGATGAAGCGACAGCTAGCACACTGTTGATTCCACAGTTACCACCTGAGTGGCAGGATTGGGCGGCTTCACTAGTGCCGCAGTATATAGTTAGGACTGAGTTTGGACGTTTAGTGCGTGTAGATTTTAGGGGTTTTGTAGCGATGATTAGTCACCGCTACCTTGCTTTTGATGATCCCCCACCACCACCTTATGATGCACCCCCTCCTCCGATGGATCATTTTTCGATCTTACCTGCACCCCTAGTTGATGAGGTTCCGTATATTCCGAAGCCATTCGTGCCTGATGAGGCCGTTGCTTTTGAGCCCATTGTCCCGGATTCTGCTGTTCCGGAGTCGGGCATTCTGCAGACTGGGTCGCCATACATGGACTTTGATCCATTTCATTACTTGACACTGATACCCTTTCCCAGTGCTGATCTGCCTCCTTGGGAGCTGGCCCCAGTGACAGAGCCATTATCATTGCCTCCTTCAGAGATTATACCACCTATTCCATCTCCGATGCCTTGGACCGAGTATGTGCCTTTTGATCCTTACCCGAGGGTTGCTCCTCTACCTGAGCCTGGCACACTTGAGTTTCAGCATTATATGCATCCTTTTCTATACCCGCCATCCCGAGATGCACAGGAGGGACCGTCTCGTCCGATTCCGATTGATAGTGATAATGAGGACCCAGACGAGAAGACGCCAGAGATGACAGTTGGGCATGGACAGACTCGACCACTACGGCGTCAGACCACAGCTGATGGAGTTAATGTTTGGGAACCTATTTCGAAGCCACCTGTTTGTTACCCGATGGCGGACACTGATGTTGAAGATGAGACAGAGGATGATGATGATAGTGGGAACCGCTTGGTTGATAGAGGTGAGGATGAGGAGATCGAGCCTAGTGAGGAGATGACAGTAGATGATGCCGGAAGTAGAGTATCCGGAGATGCTTTCGGTGGGACTGGATGGATCTGAGTGAGAGTAGCTACATATGATGATGGGATGGAGATGCTTATATGAAGATAGATGTATATAGTTAGAGATGCATAGTATAGTGTATATATCAGTATCTGACATATATAGATGCCTAGTACGTATGAAGACCGTTTTGATAGAGCGTCATAGTATGTATTAGGGGACATTTTGCTGTATATATCCCATTTTGTAAAAAGTCCTCATAAGAGGCAATTTTCCTATATATATATGATGATGGCCCGAGGGTCTTTTATAAATAAGAGTTTTGTTTTATGCTTCCATATTGTGTTGATAAATGCAAAAAGAGATTTTAACTAAGAAATGTAATGTTATAGAAGTAGTATGATGTTGAGTAAGAATCCTAAGATTTGTGAGTTATAAGAACTAGTTTTAAGAGTTGAGATATGTTTCTTTTTAAGAATGCCGCCAAGAAGAAGATATAGAAATCAAGAAGAGGAAGAGGAGGAACAAAGAGAACCTATGCCACCACCACCCCCTCCACAGCCAGAAAGAAGAATAGAAGAACTCTTTTTGAGATAAAATCCACTAACATTAAATGGATCAGGAGATCCCGCTGAAACCGAGGAGTGGATTCGAAGTATGGAGAGAATTTTTAGATTCCTTAGATGTAAAGACGCTGAGCGTCTCATGTGTAGGTCGTATCAACTTAAGGGATCCGCAGATTTCTGGTGGGAAGCAAAACAGAAAACGATGAACGAGGAGCAGATAACAGCTCTTACGTGGGAGCAATTCAAAGAAGCTCTTTGCGAGAAATACATACCGTGAAGTTATCGAAAGAAGAAGGAGACGGAGTTTATAAATCTGAAGCAAGGGAATAA
Source organism: Salvia miltiorrhiza (assembly GCF_028751815.1). NCBI lineage: Eukaryota > Viridiplantae > Streptophyta > Magnoliopsida > Lamiales > Lamiaceae > Salvia > Salvia miltiorrhiza. The sequence goes on along the minus strand of NC_080390.1, from coordinate 13,944,352 downwards.
GAAAGTAGCCGAGTATGACCGACAGTTTTGCGATTTAGCTCGATATGCTCCATATCGAGTAGATACAGATGAAAAGATGTTAGAACTGTTTTGCTATGGATTAAAGCAAGAGATACGAGTCGTTTTAGCGAGTCAGAGTGCGCTAACCTACGCTGAGGCTTTAAACCGAGCGCTAGACATGGAACTGGCGATGCAGCCAGAGAGACCGAGTCAAGGCCCGATGCCACAATTAAACCCGAATGTTCAATCGGGAAACCATCCTTTTGATGGACAAAGCCAAAAGGGCAAGAGAAAATGGGATGACTGAAGTCAAGGTCCCAAGAAGCCGTGGCAGAGTCAGAATGCGCCACCGCAGTTTCAGAACAGAGATAAACGGCCTTATGTTGGCCCAGCTGCTCCAGCAGCAGTTTTTCAAGGACCGCGAGGGTTACCGCCTTGCCCGAAGTGCAATAAACTACACTTGGGAGAGTGTAAAATGGGACAGAATACCTGTTACACCTGCGGAAAGGTCGGGCACTACTCGAACCAGTGTCCAAATCGTCAGCAAAGTGGAAGTGGAGGACGACCGAGTCAGTTTCGGCCGCAACTCAAAGCAATGGAAGGAATTCTACCACTACCTCCACCACAGCGACAAAAGCCAGCCTATCGACCACGTCAGTCAAGAAGGCAACCCCCAGCCCCGCAGGCAAATCAACAGCATCACCAGAGGGTGTTCGCACTTGAGCAGAAAGCACCAGAGAAGAATCAAGGAAATTTGACAGGTATAGGCAAGTTGAAAGGAGTGCCTATAGTAATTTTGTTTGATACTGGAGCTTCGCATTTTTTTATCTCACATACTTGTGTCGATACGTTAGAACTGAACATAGAACCTGCTCCACAACATCTAAGGGTAACCACTCCCATAGGCAGAACTATTACGGTTTCACGTGTGTGTCCTAACTTAGAATTTGAGTTAGGATCAATACAGCTTAAGGCTAGAAACTTGAGGGTAATGCCTATGTGGCATTTGGACATCATTTTGGAATGGATTGGTTAGAGGAGAACCAGGCGACGATACAATGCAAGGAGAGGCGAATATCATTTCAACCTCCCGGCCAAGAGTCTACTTCTTTATTGGCATTGAGAGGAAATGGAAAAAGACGCCAATCATCTCAGCGCTACAAGCCAAAAAGCTTTTGGAGAGGAACGATACAACTGCTTACGTTGTATAGCTAAATCAAAACGAGGAATCCAAGGTAAACATCAACGACATGTCAGTCGTGCGGGAGTACCAAGATGTTTTTCCTGCAGCTTTGCCAGGATTATCGTCCGATCGACAACTCGAGTTTACGATCGACCTTGAGAACGGAGCCGTGCCAATATCAAAAGCACCTTATAGAATGGCACCGGCAGAGTTACAGGAGTTGAAGCTGCAACTGCATGAATTATTGGACATGGGTTTCATTCGACCCAGTGTTTTCCCGTGGGGAGCACCAGTTCTTTTTGTCAAGAAGAAAGATGGCAGCTTGAAGTTATGCATCGATTATCGTGAGTTGAATAAGGTCACGCTAAAGAACAAGTATCTGTTGCCCCGGATAGATGACCTGTTTGACCAACTACAGGGAGCGAATACTTTTTCGAAGATTGATTTAAGATCAGGATACCATCAATTGAAAATACGGTCAGAGGATATTCCGAAAATGGCATTTCGTACAAGATATGGACACTATGAGTTTATAGTGATGCCTTTTGGATTAACGAATGCCCCTGCTGTGTTCATGGACCTCATGAACCGAGTTTTCCACGAATACTTAGATAAGTTCGTAGTAGTCTTCATCGATGATATCTTGATTTACTCAAGAAGTAAACAGGAACATGAAGAACATCTAAGGATCGTGTTAGAAAAATTGCGAGCTGAGAGACTTTACGCCAAGTTTAGCAAATGCGAGTTTTGGCTTAAGGAAGTCAATTTTCTAGGCCATATCGTTTCTGCAAGGGGAATTGAGGTAGATCCAACAAAAGTACAAGCTGTACAAGAATGGAGATCACCAACTACGCCGCATGAAATACGTAGTTTTCTAGGGTTAGCAGGTTATTACCGAAGATTCATTGAGGGCTTTTCAAAAATTGCTAAGCCAATAACGCACCTGCTAAAGAAGGATGTCAAGTATGAGTGGACTGACGCATGTGAACGAAGTTTTCAGGAATTGAAGAAGAGACTCACCACTGCTCCAGTGCTAGCTGTTCCAAGGGCAGATAAAGAGTACTCTGTCAACACGGATGCGTCAAAGAATGGTCTAGGATGTGTACTTATGCAAGAAGGAAAAGTGATAGCTTATGCATCACGACAACTTAGACCACACGAGATGAACTACCCGACGCATGATTTAGAATTAGCAGCAGTGGTACACGCATTGAAGATATGGAGACACCATCTTTATGGAGTACGATGCGAGATATACACCGATCATAAGAGTCTCAAATATTTCTTCGAGCAAAAGGATCTCAATATGCGACAGAGAAGATGGCTCGAGTTAGTGAAAGATTATGATTGTAGAATCAATTATCACCCTGGAAAGGCTAATGTAGTAGCTGACGCTTTGAGTAGAAGTAATCAAGTAGAATTGGGATTTCTCCTTACCCAAGAAAAGGACTTGATCAAAGAATTTGAGAGGATGAAAATAGAAGTTATATTACCACCACAAACGACAGAGGTTGTATTGGCCACATTGAGTATTGCACCGGATTTGCGATCAAGGATTATCGCGGCGCAACGAGAAGATGAGAAAATGGAGAAATTGCGTGTGAGGATTCGAACTGAGAAAATGAAAAGTTATCAAGAAGCGGCTGACAATGCCATCTTATACGAAAGAAGATTGTGTGTGCCTAATAAAGATAAGTTGAATAATGAAATTTTGAGTGAAGCTCATGACACTCCCTACACCGCACACCCTGGAAGCACGAAGATGTATCAAGATCTAAAAACTAGGTTTTGGTGGGAAGGAATGAAGAGAGAGATAGCAGCTTTCGTAGAAAGATATTTGGCATGTCAACAAGTAAAAGCACTACACCAAAGACCCTATGGCAAACTACACCCGTTAGAGATTCCCGAATGGAAGTGGGATCACATAGCTATGGACTTTGTCACTGGATTGCCGAAGTCGAAAAGAGAAAACACAGCCATTTGGGTAGTTGTTGATAGATTGACGAAGAGTGCCCATTTTATACCTATTTCGATTACTTATGGATCTGACAAGTTAGCTCAGATCTATGTTCGAGAGATAATACGACTGCATGGAGTACCGATAACGATCACATCCGATAGAGATTCCAAATTTACCTCACGGTTTTGGATAAGCATGCAGAAAGAGATGGGTACTAAATTGAACTTTAGTACAGCTTTTCATCCTCAGACAAACGGACAATCTGAAAGGACTATACAAGTTCTGGAAGATATGATCCGAACTGTTCTGCTAGACAAAGGAACCCAATGGGAACAAGTTTTACCCTTAATTGAGTTTTCTTATAATAATAGTTTCCAGTCAACTATTAACATGGCTCCATATGAAGCCTCGTATGGGAAGAAATGTAGATCTCCGCTCTATTGGGACGAAGTAGGAGAAAGAAAGGTACTTGGGCCTGAACCTGTAGAAGAAATGATTTCTACCGTGCGACAGATTCGTCAGAGAATCAAGGAGGCCCAAGATCGTCAGAAGTCCTACGCAGATACCAGAAGAACAGAGATTCATTTCGATGTGGGAAATAAAGTTTTTCTGAAAGTTTCCCCATCTCGAGGAGTGTATCGATTCGGAGTGAAAGGAAAGCTCAAACCGAGATACATAGGACCGTATGATATACTAGAGAAAGTAGGCCCCGTTGCTTACAGACTTGCATTGCCACCACACTTCGCAAACGTCCACGACGTTTTTCATGTATCTCAACTGAGGAAGTACGTTTTTGATCCAAAACACGTCATTCACCAAGAATAAGTATCCCTGGAACCAGACTTGAGCTACGAGGAGAGGCCAGAAGTTATTCTGGATAGGAAGATACAGCAGTTGCGAAATAAATCAATTGCTTTGGTAAAAATCCAATGGAGACACCATGGCCAAGAAGAATCAACTTGGGAACTTGAGCAGAAGATGAAGGAGAAGTAACCCGAGCTTTTTCCCGAAGGTAAATAACGTAAATTTTGGGACGAAATTTTTTTTAAGGGGGGTAGGATGTAACACCCCGCATTTTTCCTCATTATAAATATTGTTGAGTTTTAAGGAGCACTGGTAGCACCGAGATATAAAAATAAGTTATTGATAAGATGAGATTTCTAATAGGTTGAGCTTTTATATTTTCGATGATGGGACTAGAGAATGAAATACTTTGAGGAAATAAGGATGTATAGAGATGATGGTCGAACGTTGATGAAGTTAAAAATATCTTTTCTTTCGATAGTGTGTAGCTGAGCTCTGGCCTTGTAGTTCTGCTCTGGCCTGGGAGTTTTGCTCTGGCTTGCGAGCTCCGCTCGGGATGCGAGCTCTGCTATGCCAGAGGCGAGGTCATTCCTCTGTTATGCCAGAGGCGAAGTCATTCCTCTGACGTGCCAGAGAAATCACCATTTCTCTGACGTGCCAGAGAAATCACCATTTCTCTGACGTGCCAGAGAAATCACCGTTCCTCTGACGTGCCCGAGAAATCACCGTTCCTCTGACGCGACAGAGAGATCAGCGTTCCGCTGCACTGGCGTCGATTCCGCTGCACTGGCGCCGATTCCGCTGCACTGGCGTTGATTCCGCTGTACTGGAGAGGCATTCCGCTGTACTGGCATCGATTCCTCTGCTCTGGCGAGTTTCTCTTCTTTACTCCGCCAAGTGAATTATGTTTTGAGCGGTCTTTACTTTGTCAGAGAAATCACGATTTCTCTGCTCTGCCAGAGAAATCACGATTCCTCTGATATGCCAGAGAAATCACGATTTCTCTGCCTTGACCGGAGAATTCGTTCATCTGCTCGGGTGCGAAACTGACGTAAAGAGAGAGAGAGAAGTCAAAGCAAGTGGATAAACATAGTTATCGGATAAGATTTTTTATGCAAGTGGATAATTAAGCATGTGTTAATTATCCAATACTTGATGGCTAAGTAAATGGGGTTATATAAATAACACCTTTCTCTTTCATCCCTCATAACAGACGTCCCTTTCCTCTTGTTCCTCTCTCTTCTCTCTCTCTCCTCTCTCGACTGTCATCACCCAACGCCATTGATGAGCCAGTAAAAAGCTTCATAAGCAACTTGTATCCCATAACCACCGTTTTAATCAAGCTGAAAACACTCGTATATCCATAGAACAAAAGTTGGACGAAGGTTTGAGCTAGGAATCAAGAAAGTGGAGTTATACTGTTCTCTATACAGATCATAAGAGTAAGCTTCTAAACACATGAATCTACTTATATCTAAGCTTTATGAGCATGTAAATGGAGGATCAAGCATGAAAACAACTCCTAAATTAAAGCTGATAATTTTCGAAGATTACTAGGGTTGGAAGTCTTCTAAAATTTTGTTGTCTTCTAACTTTAAGGTGGAGAGTATATGCATGCTAATAAGATGTTAATTTTGGTCTTTGAATGAAAAGCATGTTTTGATTTTGAGATATGGTATATAAAGGTGTTAGGTTGTGAGATGTTGGGAAGTTGAAGATCATGAAGAAAGTGAGGAGTTGAGTATGAAAATGAGCCTATGAGATTGTAAGTATGATAGTTTGTGGATTAAAATGATGATTTGAAATGATTGATAACGATTATGATGAATTGGTTTGACAAGAAAATAGAGTATGCTTGGCTATATGTTTAGGATGGACTAGTTGATGAGTTAATTGGCTAGCTTTTAAGCTACTGTCTTGATTGTTATCGATGGGGTTTTTGATACCCAAAAATCTTGAAACTTTTATGGTAAGTATATATAAGTGTTAGGAACTATCATGTAAAATTTGAGGTCATTTGAACATCGTCTGATAACCGTTTAAATTATGAGTCTCCAACTGCAACTTTCTACCGAAAGTGTGGAAGAAACAGATACTAGAGTCACTTTTCCAGTAGCTTTTCGTGAGTTTATGGTTTCCAAATTTTTATATGAACAAGATGAACATGTAAGCTAGCTACCCACAAAAGTTTAAGTCATTTTGACAAGATCTACTATTTTTCTAAAATCAAAACTTCCAGTTGCACAAAACTGTCGAATATGGTAGACTATAGGAAAATGGTCATATCTCCTAACCCACATAGAATTTTGCAACCTACTTTTTTTTAAATAAAACTAGACTTTAAGAGGTTTCAAATGATATGAGTCCCAAACCCAGGAGAGTTCCGAGGTAAAGCAGGTTATTGCTTGAAGTTGGGACAGAGTATATGAAGTCAAGTATGGTCTTTCACATGTACACCTACCTTTGATTTAGTAAATTACATGTGTTAATGGCGATAACTATACACCTTAGTAAGTCATAAAAATGCTAAAGGGGTATATATATATATGTATATATAACACTTTTTCCTAGTTAATTTACTTAACCAAATTGGTTCTCTTGAGATATTAAACCACATAGTGATGACATTAAGCATTATGTGAATTGTCAAGTATATATATGTTATAACCTCATAACTTTAGTATGTGATTGCTAGAGGTTATCTTGGTTTGAGTATTTAGAAGTCTTTTCTTAATGAACTGATTAACTTAAAACTTTGGTATGTGGTTGAAAATGGAAACGATGAATACTTAGGATATATTATTATAAGAGTGATAGATACAAGGAAACAATGAGAAAGGAAGACTAGTACTTAGATAAGAATAGTAAACCTAGTGAGGATTTGTCTGATTGACGTTTATTTTATTACATGATCGTCTATGCCAACGATGATATCTGAAGACACGAGTCAAGGGCATAAGTAGGATTTCTCTGAAGTACGAGGACCAAAGCTAAGATTTCCAGGTGGGCATTACTTTCTAATACCACTATTACTGGCTTTCTAAATGATGATTATGATGATGTCTATAAGTTTTTAAAATGATTTGAGATAAATTGATGTTTGAACTAATTAACTTGCCGAGTTTTGATGTCGACAAGCCTGTACGTTACCCTCTACGGATGAAACGATTTCGGGTCCTGCCAAAGGCGGGATTGTGTACACGGAGGTAACCGTGAGCTGTATACCGGGTTGGCCGGTCAGAAATGACTGTGAGCCGATCGTCAGGTTGGCCGGTTACGGTGCTTGAGAAGGAGGCCTACTTCTCAGTACCATGATGATGATGAGTTGTAGAAGCGGTACTACATGCTAAGTATTTGTGACTGCAGTCTATTTTTCTTTACTTTATGATGCTTATAATTTATCAATTGCTTACACGGGTTCTTTTAATAAAAACCCCTGTGTAATGTGTAAATGGCAAGTTTAAATTTATAGCTCTAAGAGCGAGATTGTTTATTTTCGGCTTATGACCACTGAGTATTTTATACTCAGCCCTGCATGTATTTCTAAATGTGCAGGATGAGCAAGGAAAGAGATTGGGGGACCGCTGGAGGGCTGTTGTTTCTAGACGACTCTGTTGGATTTGTATACTGAAAGCAAGAACGTTTTATGCTTGTATACAATGTTTCCTAAGTTCACTATCTAATCTCCTATCTGATTGTGTTCATGATTGCATATGTATGTTCTTTATCTCTATATAAGTAGATTATATGGTGTGTTGTAGATCACAGAAGACCATATAATTGGAATAACCTTAAGAGATATAATATGATCACAGCCGAAATAACTCTAGGACAAGTTATTGGTTTAGGCTGCAGTATAGATGGAAGTAGTTTGTCTTGGCTACTTGTCTATACTGGTACGTCATTACGTATTGATAGGACCACAGTTTGAGATGTATTCTTCTATCTGACTTAAGTGAAGAATCAAGATCTCGGTGACTTATAAATCTTAATACTAATAAGTATTCAGATATATATATTAATTCGTATATCACTTTGACTTACTATGGGTGAAAGTTATATACTAACTCGAGTACTCTGTATCTTGGGTGATAGCGGTTAATATATGATATTTGATTATCTGTATTAGTACCCGTATCCGGTATAGGATAATGACATCCCCTTAAGGAGCTCAATAAGGTTTATTACGCTAAACCCTGCAGGTTGATTAAGTTCAGGCGTAATAATAAAGTTTGAGTGGTACTGCTTAAGGAATTATTAAGAGATTAATTAATTTAAGCTGTCAGAGCTCTAATTAATTAATGGATGTCGGATATTTTAAATACGGAGATTTAATAAGTCTAAATACAAGCCCCCGACTCATCACCGGCAATAAAGGGGTAAGTCAGTATCGGTTCTCTAGTGGAATGAACTGATATTTATAAATTAATTATGGTCTGGGCTGACCATGGATAAATTAATTTATTTGAGGCCCATCTTTATTCCTTGTATCTGGTCCCTGGACTGGCCCAATGTCTCCTAGCCCTAGAAGGAGAGAGAGACGCCTCCTACACTAATTCTGTGCCCACACGTATTTAATTTTATTTTAAATACAACTGTCAGCTCTCAGGAAAAACACACTGATAAAATATTAGGATTTTGAGAGCTGTGGGGCGCAGGGAAGAAAAACGTGTGGGACTTATTTCTCTCTTGGGACTTTCATAGATCGTTGTCCATCCAACGGTGAAAGCTGAGCGGGATACAGTCGAGAAGATCAGAGCTGGAGTCAGATTTTCGCAGGAAACTAAGTTTTGGCAGTCTCCGTAAAACGGCTATAACTTCCTCCACAGAACTCCGATTCAGACGAATCAGGCGGCCACGGAAAGCTCTCTCGAAGACGAAGAAGTCGTATTTCTGGGCGAAATACGATTTGAGGACGTTTGAGGCTTCAAACGAAGGCTTGAAGCTGACTGACCTGTTCAGCGACAGATTGACGAATTCTTAGGAATTCTTCAGGTATTTTCTAACTCCAACGTGCAGTTGTTAAATTCATAGGAGCATGTTAGGATTAATCGTTGTATGATAAATTAATAATAATCCAAGAAACGATCATCGGGCAAACGGAGCATTAATTCAGTTTAATATTCCTTCAATTGGATTAGATAGTGAACTTAGGAAACATTGTATACAAGCATAAAACGTTCTTGCTTTCAGTATACAAATCCAACAATCTCCCACTTATACTAAAGCAAACTTTTAGTATACAATGCGTCTATTTACCAATCACCTAACAGACTCTTGAGTATCGTATTCTGCTCCGATACGATTGTGTGAATAGTTGAAGACTATGAACTTAATTAGGATTGTTACTCCCAGCTATATGTCTTCATACATATAGTTTAATCGCGTTTGCTGTGCTACTCTGAACAATTTAAATCATTAGCTTTACTCCCTTTCGTTTTCGTTGACTAGAACCTTGATACATTTGAATGTATAAAGCCGACAATGTTTTTATTAAGTTTAATGATATTTTATTTGCTTTAACTTGAATTATTAGTAGCTTTCCGCTTGACGAGTCTTCTAGTTTCCCTTGTTTTACCCTATCGTTTTATTAGTCGTATCGATACCCGATCTACGCTATCACTGGCTAGATGCCGGGCTGCGACAAGTAACTTGAGTACTCTGTATCTCGGGTGATAGCGTTTAATATATGATATTTGATTATCTGTATTAGTACTCGTATCCGTATAGGATAATGACATCCCATTAAGGAGCTCAATAATGTTTATTGCGTTAAACCCTGCAGGTTGATTAAGTTCAGGCGCAATAATAAGTTTAGAGTGGTACTGCTTAAGGATTACAAAGAGATTAAATAATTAAGGTTGTCAGAGCTATAATTAATTAATGGATGTCGAATATTTTAAATACGAGGATTTAATAAGTCTAAATACAAGCCCCGACTCATCACCGTCAATAAAGGGGTAAGTCAGTATCGGTTCTCTAGTGGAATGAACTGATATTTATAAATTAATTATGGTCTGGGCTGACCATAGATAAATTAATTTATTTGAGGCCCATCTTTATTCCTTGTATCTGGTCCCTGGACTGGCCCAATGTCTCCTAGCCCAAGAAGGGCTAGAAATCGTCCCTGCCCTATAACTGGCGCCCCCTCCCTTTGTTCTGTATTATAAATACAGCTGTCAGCTCTCAGGAAACACACGCTGATAATTATTAGGGTTTTTGAGAGCAAATGAGGCGCAGGAAACGTAGGGTGATTTCTAGCTTGGGACTTTCATAGCTCGTTGTCCATCCAACGGTGAAAGCTGAGCGGGATACAGTCGAGAAGATCAGAACTGGAGTCTTTCGACACGATCATCAACAACCTCTGCATCCGCTTCACAAGTAAGTAATTCCTAACACCTATGTGCAGCTGTTATATTCATAGGAGCATGTTTAAGATTAATCGTTGTATGATAAATTAATAATAACCAAGAAACGATCATCGGGCAAAGCGGAACGTTAATTCAATTTAATCTTCCTTCAAGAGGGCTGCGCAGCAGGGAGAGGAGGATGATAAAAGATACTCTTGCCAGGATAGTTCCCATGAGGAGAACAGACAGCATTTTGGCGGAGGCGATCGAGGAGGGGAGTCCGAAAACAGGCACCCACCACCCGGGCGTCTTGGGAGCTTCAGAGTTGATGCCGAGCAGCTGGTCAAGCTCTTTGACATTTATCTTGTCAACTATCTCCTGCGGAGTATACCGGCTGCGCTGTTCAGGAAAAGCATCAATGAGGTCCAGCAAAATGCGACAGGCATTCCCCACCAAGAACTTCATACCTGGACCCAATACCCAGAGCACCTCGGGAGTTTGGCAAAAAGCCTCTAACGTCTATATTAGAACAATGTGCAGAAATTGATGACCCTCCCTTGAGAGAAAGTAACGAATTTTATGTTCATGGATTCCACGGGCAAAAGCTTGGTTCTCCCTCTCTACAATGCCATCTTTCAGCCTGTTCAGACGCTCCCCGAACTCCTCAGACAGAGTATGGTGGAGTGCCTCAAACTTTTCTGCTTTGCTCTTAGTAACCCTTTCCAGCTCAGTACTGAGAGAATCCCTTTCTACCTTCAGCCTAGCATTTTTCGCCCTAGATTGGCAAAGCTCTTCCTCCAGATCAGTGCACTTACCCTACGCCACCAGAAGATCATTCTCTTTGGTTTGAAGAGTAGCCGCTGCCCTTACCAGATGACAGGAGGCAGCCAGATACCTCACCCTCTCCTGCGCAGTAAAAAAAAATTGTCATAAAAGGAATCGATGATTAGCACACTACTATCAAGTAAAACAACACAGAACAAAACAAACAAATAAAATAAACAAAATACCGTCTCAATAGGTAAGCACATGTCGTCGGAAAAATTCATCAACTCCATGGAGTCAAAGTTTTGCAGATCCACAGATGCAACCTGGGCCTTCATCTGGGATCGACATTCGGCGTCGGTCAAGTCTTGAAGAGCACGGGGGCCAGGGGGGCCCAAGTGGAGAACATCCCCACCCGTTTTTTGCCTAGAAGGATGAGAAGGGCTGGCAAGAAGCTCTTCAAAGGAGGAATCACCCTCCCCAATGATCACCTAAGCAGTCGGCGCAGTCTTCTTTTTCTTCTTTGAATCTGAAAAGAGAGTCTTTTGACTCTTCCGGCGTTTCCTGTCCAGAAGGGAGACATCGTCATCAAAAATATCCTCTTCATCCATGAGTTGGAGTTGAGGAGGATCTGGAGTAGCCGAAGAAGAGCGAGGCTTCCCCAGATCAAAAGACTCCAGGTCGACCCGTTGGACGGCGCTGACTTGTTCCTGCGCAGCTTCGTTAATAAAAGTGAAACCGGAAACCTTGCCATGTTTGGCCGTCCTCCACATACCTGCACATGATGACATGATCAGTGATACAATAGATTAATGAAACCTTGCAAACACACCAATCATAAAAAGAAAAATCAAGTGATCACAATTAAAATTATACCAACGGCTGAGGCAGGATATCTGGAAAATAGGTCTGCGCTGGCAAGAATGGAAGGATAAGACACAAATTTCACGACATCAAAATCTTTCGATGTGTGGGCTGAATTTATAGCTTCGAGCAAATAATACTTAGTGTCGGTTAGACAGCTTTAAGGGAGGGAGCTCGGTGTTGGAGGCGATGCCATTCCACCTCGACTGTGTCGGCATAAGAGGTCAGTCCTCATTTCTTACTTTAATAAAAAAATACGTATTTATCATGAACTTTTTTATCAAGGGAGGTCAAACCCCCCCAAGTAACCCATATTGCAACCCGGTTTAGAAGTAAAGTTATAATAGCATTTAGTTCTTTTCAGAATGTGGGTTTTGTGGAAAAGCTCTGCGCTGTCGGTATAATTATTGGCTGCGCAAACGATATGAAGAATATGGGCTCGACGAAGGAAAGATGGTGAAATCTAGAAAAAAAGAATACCGAAACGCTCGCAAACATCGATGAGAAATTTCGAAGGTGGCAAATGAAGCCCGGCCTCTATTTGATTCACCCATACAGGAATTGTATCGAGCGGCTGCCCTCTATCAGCATCCGACATATCACCGTCTAGCAATTGTATCCGAACTTTCAATTCCGGGTCATTGAGAGGGATGCGAAGTATTTTATGCATGTCGGCTATCGGGGTAGCATCAATGGTTGATCGAGAGAAACCGGCGCAACTCATGTCATCGTCTCGGTTTATTTGTTGTTGACGAGCCCCGACAGTTGCCATAACAATGCAAATGTATGTATATACTTGAAGAAATCGAGGAAAATTTACAGAAAAAATGGAACGATCAGGGAAAGCAAGAAGAAGAGGAAACCTAATTCCTGAATAAGGGAGTTCTCTAGCGTAGGAAAGGGGATAAAGTAGACAACCGCGGGAGATCACAGAGAACGGAGAGGATCTGATAAAAATATTAATGGCGGACGTGAGAAAGGAGGAGGAGAAGAAGAAGAAGAAGAAGAAGAAGAAGAAGAAGAAGAAGAAGAAGAAGAAGAAGAGAAGAAAGTAACTTATAGATATATATATATATATATATATAGGGAAGGGCTAAACTAAGAGCATTTCTTAAGATATAAAATAAGAATCATTTTCAGCCCTTAGATCACCAAGATCTACGGTTGATTCGTAATCTTGTTGGATGGATTTATGGTCCTGAGTTCGAATCCCAAAGGTAGCAAAAATTTATTTTTTACAATTCATACCTTTATACAACGAATTCATATGTGTTGTACATGAAATTCATACATTAAAAATTACTCTTATTTCTTATTTTAAGATGTGCTCTCACGGTAGCCCACCCCTATATATATATATATATATATATATATATATATATATACACACACACACACATATGTGGGGAATTCGAAGGGGGAAGATGAGGGAATAATGACAAAGGTTGAAAACTGTGCGATTTGAAAGGAACAGCTCAGATCATCTCAAAAGGAGGCGGTTATAAATGAAGGGACATGAATGATGTGAAAACGGAAAGGGAAACATGGGGAAGTCCAAGGGAATATTCAAAAAGATGAGAGGTGTCAGAACATTTAATATGACAAGACAACACCCCTATTGAATCCCGCAACATAACATTGGCTGTGAAGTATCTGTGTTGCAAAGCCTGCGCTGAATAACCTGCGCTGCGAAAAAATCATGATAAATATTGTTTCTTTTCATAGACTAGTGGGAGTAGCTGATGAGGAGTAAATACTTATCAGCGCAGGTTATTATTTCACACCTCCATTTATCTATTAACTAACATTTCCTTATTATATAGAACCGAAAAGGACTGTACAGATTGTTGGATGTGCAAAGGCCTACGTAGACTTAGCTGGAGCCAAGGAATCCCTTCCTGCGCAGGCTTAGTTGGCATCAAGGAGTTCATTCTTGCGCAAACTTAGTTGGCATCAAGTAGTTCCTTCCTACGCAGATTCAGCAGATAGCAAAAGGGTTCTTCCTGCGCAGACTTCACTCAAAGAAAGGTTGCGCAGGTTAATTGAGCTCTACTGGTAGTTGGAAAAGCTGCAAATCCGTTAACGAAAGGACGAATCGCAAGAGATAACGACGGCCATCAACTTTTCTACATGAGGAGTACGTGAGATATCAAAAAGACTATTGTACCATTCTTCTTTGTTAACTCTATAAATACCACGTGTAGTTTATTGTAATGAGAGAGAGCTTTTGAGAAATAAAAAGTATAAGTGCTCTTCAAATTCTGGGTTCCCTGAACCGTCTTCGTGCCCTTGGATTTGGACTATTCAGGTTCTCTTTTCTCCATTAACCCTCTATTAGAAGATAGTAAAGGTTTTTGTTTCACCAATTAATAAAAATTTTGGTAAGCTCGGAAATATTGTATTGTTTCACAATAAAAAAATTCAAATTTATGTATATTGTGGGAAAAAAATTCTGAAGAAAACAGATAAACTAGCCGCCGATAACTCCTAGTGCCGACGGCTAGTTCATCCGTTTTTTTTTCTTCACAATATACATAAATTTGAACTGTTTAGCCTTCATATTAATGTTTTATAACACACAAACATGCCCTCATTTTTTCAAACTTAGGGTATATTAGGGTTAGAAATTGACGTGACTTTACAATAAATGCACATTTCTTGGATTTTGTATATTTTTTAACTACCTATCTTACACATTTTCTTAGACAATTGTACTTGTGTAAAAAAAGTGTAAGAACTTTTACAAAAAAAAACAAAGCAAACCTATCAACATCAATTATACTTTGAATAGTTTTGATAGATATATTATAAGAGCAGATAATTTTTTATAGATATATTATCAAAATTAGTAGTTTAAATTCTCACCATTTCATTAATACTATAGTTGTGCTTTTGAGCACATAGAGTACTACCTATATTAGGAATGTCCGTACATATTTTTTTTTTTGAAAAGATTGTATGTCATGTGCATGTTAATTAATACTACTAGCAATAGTATTTGTATTTTGTATGAAGTGAAAGGAAAATATATATATATATATATATATATATATATATATATATATATATATAATTAAAACAGAAGGCTTTAAAATGAAAGCAGGAAGTGAAAATGATGAAAAAGCCTATGATATTCAATATTATAATGATGCTATCTTCCTTCAAAGAGGAACAAAAGAAGAGATAAGATATCCATATCTCGTCTCTGGATTTTTAAATTGTTGTCCAATTGAAAATGACCTAAAAGGTCTTTCTCCCTTGCAAATTGCAAATATTTATCTACATAAAGACATGCAACCAGTGCACGGGAATAAGACTCGAGAATACTTTGAGAGAATTCTAGTTGATACTGGATCAATAACAGTTCAACATATGGAAAAACCCAATAAAGAGTTTGCATTCTCCAAACTCATTATTAAAAGAATTCTTCCCGCCTCAAATTGGGGTCTTCCACTTTTTCAATCCAGAAAACTTGAAAACTTTCAAGGGATTCCATATTATAACTATTATGACTATGTCAAAGCTTGGGATAATATTTTCCTTTATGAAAATAGTGCCCGAAAGCACTCATGGTGGATAAAATTCACACTTGATGATGAAAATCAAAAAATTCCAAATTGGTATTTCTCTTTTTTCTTTTCATGGGGGGCATCACCCATGATATTTCCAAAGGATATTAAAAATATCTGGAGAAAATTTTATAAAGAAAATAATCATCTTGAGAATATTTCTGCTATTCTACAATTCGTAAATTATTATCAAGTCCCATGGATTATTAGATGGGATTATAACCTTGAAAATCAACAGTTCGATAAAATCGAAACAAAGATGACCGCTACCATACTTAAGAGAAGTCTCCCATTTCAACCTGGTAATTAGGTTGAGAAACTTGTTCATGAACTTTATGAATTCCTAAAATACTAATTTTTTCTTGTTCAGTTAAGGGAACTGAAGACGTTGAGCACCTAGCTTCTTCATCTAGTTTTATTCTAAATTTTCTTTGAGAAGAAAATCTAATTTCAGCATCACCATCTACAAACTGTATGATACTCTCAAGTTTTCGAGTTTCTTCTTTAACAGGTGGAGCTATGCTCTCAAGTTGCCAGACTTCAGGGAGACTAATTTGACTCCAAGTCTAAATTATATCGGAGATTTTTATCAGGATCTTGCACAAGATTGCAAATTATTATTCCAAAGGTTAAAGAAAAATCCTTTACCATGGACTGAAGATCATACTAATGCAGTAAAACGCATTAAGAAAAGAGTTAAAGAACTCCCATGCTTATCTATTGCTAATCCTGAAGCATTCAAAATTATTGAGACAGATGCATCCGAAATCGGATATGGTGGAATTTTTAAACAAAGAAACCCTGAAAATTCTAAAGAAGAACTAGTTAGATTTACATCTGGAATTTGGAATAATGCCCAGAAGAATTATTCTACTGTTAAAAAAGAATTACTTGCTATTGTTAAATGTGTCCTTAAATTTGAAGGAGACATTTTAAACAATAAATTTTTAATAAGAGTTGATTGCAAATCTGCCAAATATATTCTCTTTAACGATGTTAAAAACATCGCATCAAAACAAATTTTTGCTAGATGGCAAGCTATTTTAGCATGTTTCGATTTTGAAATTGAACATATTTCAGGAAAATCTAACTCCCTACCGGATTTTCTTACTCGTGAATTTTTACAGGGACAATCAGTGGTCACAGGTCGTTAAACGACAAGCTTCAGGGAAAAGGCCCATGACAATTCTTCCATCAAAGAATTATCAAAATTTCCAAAAGCCACAAGGAGCTAAAAGCTCTGACTCACGTGAAGAAGAAAATCTAAAAGATTTTGATTATCTTAAAGAATTTGAAAATGATGAAAAAGCCTATGATATTCAATATTATAATGATGCTATCTTCCTTCAAAGAGGAACAAAAGAAGAGATAAGATATCCATATCTCGTCTCTGGATTTTTAAATTGTTGTCCAATTGAAAATGACCTAAAAGGTCTTTCTCCCTTGCAAATTGCAAATATTTATCTACATAAAGACATGCAACCAGTGCACGGGAATAAGACTCGAGAATACTTTGAGAGAATTCTAGTTGATACTGGATCAATAACAGTTCAACATATGGAAAAACCCAATAAAGAGTTTGCATTCTCCAAACTCATTATTAAAAGATATATATATATATATATATATATATATATATATAGGACGACAGATAATATATGCCTGTTGAAACATATTAATGTTTTTCGAGAATGTTATAACCATGTGCCTCATTATTTAATTACGTTTTAACAAACTGATAGTGATTTTTGGACTTAAATATTTAGTGAAAAGTCGATTCTTGCTTAAATATTAATTTGATCGATTTTTTTGCTATTTAGTTATTTAGTGATTTGTTTAAAATATCCTTTTTAAAATTGAGCCAATCGATTTTGTAGTTATTTTTGGAAGTTATATTTTCGAAATTTTAGCGATTTTTTTTTTCAAAATTATATTATTGATTTGTTTCCACTAATTTAGGGATTCTCCTAAAAATATCTTAGATTTGTTTCCACGTATATTATTATATTTTTTTTAAATTATTTTATTTTTATTTGTTTCTAAAATAATTAAGTAAGATTAATACTTCTAAACGACGTCCTAAACTTAATTGTGTATTAAAATAAAAATAATTAAGTAAGATTATTTTACAAATATATAATTATTTTTAGGAGAATCTCTAAATTAGTGGAAACAAATCAATAATATAATTTTGGAAATAATAAAAAACAAATAAAATATGTAGAAACAAATCTAAGATTATTTTTAGGAAAATCTCTAAATTAATGGAATCAAATCAATAATATAAATTTGGAAACAAACAAAAAACTAAATAGCTAAAATTTCAGAAATAAAACTTCTGAAAATAACTACAAAATCGATTGGCTCAATTTTGAAAATGATATTTTAGACAAATCACTAAATAGCTTAAAACCAATCAAATTAATATTAAAGCATGAACCTAATTAGACACCTAGTGTCCAAAAATCTTTACCGTTAACGAAATTATTGCAAATTGTTATAGGATCCAAATATCCAATAGTGCTTTCTGTTCGGTATACAAATATATTATTGTGATAATATGACTCTTTTCTATTTTACGTTTAATTGTTGGTATAAAAAAATGTCTGAGAATGAGGTGGCTTCCGAAATTAATTAGAAGGGCTGTGCCTTTTTTTATTTTATTTTTATTTTTTACTATTAGAGTTGGTTTGAAATTTTTTAATTCTTATTTTCTTTTATTCACTTGTTATTAAGGGGAACTTTTTTTATTTCATTTTAAACTTGCATGGGTAGTATATTTTAACAAGTCCGAGTATTTCCTTTTTGTTTTCCAGAAATGAGAATGGCTATTTTCAGCCATTGCCACTTATCACTTTATAATAGAGTTTGAAAATACCCTTTCTTCCAATGATGAAAAAAATGAACAAACAAAGATAAAGTAACTCGAAATATGTTGACTTTCTTTAAATCATTTTCGACTACGAAATGAAGTTTCAATTTATCTCACAATTTATTTTTCTGAAAATGTGTAAACATGATATTAAGTGAGTGAGAAAAGGTAACGTTACGTGAAAAGGTTATGGAAAGTGTTTGGAGAAATTCGTGAAACGAATCTTTCACTTATTAAACTCGTCTACGTTACCAAAATTTCAATCTTTTTTCTTTAATTTAAATAAATAAATAAATGGATATAGTTTATTTAAGAGAAATATTACTTATGGTATAAGGAAGAATAAGATTGTTAACTAAAGCAGATAAGAACACACAAAGCAAGCTGATTTAGATATTAATTAAAGATAAACAAGTACTACATTAATTACTTAGACGCCAACTCTTCTCTCGATAAACAGAAGCATTCAAACCAACACAAAACCCTAATTAGTTATTCTAGTCCTACGTTGCTCCATCATTCGAGGAAAGGCTCCAATCCTGCTCCACCATCTTAGTGAACTCTGCAAAAACAATTTAATTTTAAACAAAACATAATCACATATATAACATGATTACTTATGAAAATATAACATAACTAATGTTAATTAAATTCATCAAAGGTAACATCTAAATGCAGCTCAATCGGTAAGATGTTTAGTCCCTTCAATCAATGGGTCAGGGTTCGATTCACCTAGCTTGCAAGCGTATTTAATTTGAATTTTCTTACGTGGAGCAGTCGGTGGAGGGGCTGATCTTGTACGGAATGCTGACGCCGCATTTGCCGGGGAGTGCGGCGGCGTTGGTGACGATGGCGGGGGTGGCGGAGCTGGCGACGGACTTGAGGCAGGAGCAGACGGCCTGGCGGTCGGCGGTGGCGGAGGCCTGGTTGTATAGGGACTTGATCCCTTGGCAGCAGTTGACCGGCGGCACCGGCGCCCCGCCGTACAGCACGTAGTTGATGCACGGGGAGAGGTCAGTCGCCACCGTGTTGCATGAGATGGCGGCCTCCGCATGCGGCGGCGCTAGAGCGGCCACCACCATGATCGCGGCGAGGAACAGCTGGATTGTTGCCTTCTCCATTGGTTAAGGAAAGATATTTTTCTGTTGCAAGTGTTTGTTGATGGTGTGTAGAATAGCTGAGGTTGGTGATGTTTAAATAGAGGATTTTTGGAGAAAAATATTTACATTTATGATTTAGATGGATTTGCAGTTGGTAAGTTGTTGGATTTCATTCAATGTTATTATTAATGATATTGTGCTTTTGAGCAGATCGATTACCTATATTAAGAAAGTTCGTACAGATTTTTTTTGAAAATTATTGTATGTCATGTGCATGTTAATACTAGCAATAGTATTTGTAAATTTTTTTTTGGTTCTGATCAAATTAAACCTTTTCAACGAGGATAAAATAGTCATAATATTTTAGTTCAAAATGTGTTTTTATCTTAAATGCCCCTAATAAAAATATTTAGAATTTTAAATATACTAAATTTAAAATATTTATGAATATAAATTCAATTGTCTTTTCATTATTTTTCAAGGTCATTAATTGAATTCGTGAGCATAAAAGTTTTGTTTAGTCTCCTTAAATTTATGAACTTAAATGAATTCATAAACATAATATTTCGGTTAGTCTCAATTAAGTTATGAATTCATTTATAAAACACATCTCAATATATGCATTTTATTCTATTTTTAAATTTATTTTTATGAATATTATATTCTGTTTCACACTATATCAATATATATATATATAAGAGTAAAATTTTGAAGTAGTCAAAATGAAGCATAAAACACAATTTATGGTCACACATTGAAAAAACATAAAATTTGGCCATTTTTATTGATTTGGACGTTTTTACCCTTAATGAGGCGGACCGGGTAGGATCAGGCGCGCGGGTCGCGTGCCGGGTCGGGTTAGACACTTATGACACTATTAGTGCCATAAGTGCCAAGATTTTACTTTGGTTTTATTTTGGATTTCCGTTGGAGTGCCAACGGAAATCCAAAATAAAACCAAGTAAAATGGTCATTTTGGCGCTTATGGCACTAATAGTGCTATAAGTGTCATACGTGCAACAGAAATAACAGTAATAGAATCAAGAAATCATAAATGGATCATCTAAACCCTAAATCAAACATCTAAACCATGAATGGATAATGTAAACCCTAAATGAAACATCTAAACCCTAAATGGAACATCTAAACCCTACGGGGAAGTGTTTAAAATGGTTCTTTTGGCACTTATGACACTATTAGTGCCATAAGTGCCAACGAAAATCCAAAATAAAACCAAGTAATAAAATGATGCGTATGACACTTAGGCACACGCGCAGCGGGCACTGCCTTTTTTCCGCGAGCGCGCAACTCACCCATAAGCTTCCAGCGGTCGCAATCACCCCAGTGGCCGAGTAAAAAGGGCAAATTAGGCATACCACCTAATTAATGGCCATATTTTGATGTTTTAAGATTAGAGGCCAAAAATTAATTTTCAATCTTCATTATGGTCATTTGACTACATTGTTTCTATATATAATATGAGCTTGATGTGTTTTAAATATACATTTCAATATCTATATGAATTCATTTATTTTCGTAGACAAATATAGACAAATTCATATATGAACATGATATTCTGTTTTTTAATTTATTTTTACGTTTTGTTTGACATTTTGGTTTTTGTAACATTTTTTTTATTTAAACGCCCCCAATCACTATACAATACATTTCAATTTATATTAAAATACTTACAAATTTTTAATATGACATTGGACATATATATATTATTCCTAAAATAAAATTCTTTACATAAATCATTATGAGTTATGTATTTCTCAAGTATTGTTTATTTTTCAACATCATCATGGTTTTATTTTTTTTCATGAGATAATAATAATTCGAAACACAACTAACAATATAAAATGTCGTAAAATGTAATATATATATATATATATATATATATATATATATATATATATATATATATATCACATATTAAATTAAATTTGAATATTTCCTACAAGTAAAACTTTTCTAATATGACAAAAAATTGTGTGAGACTGGACCTATTATAATCTCCAATCGAATTATAAATAATTAAGGAAAATTTGAGTTTACTAATTTTAGTTATAGTTTATTGAGTATCAATTATAATTTATTCATTCTCAATCATTGATTTCATCAATTTCATGAGGCCACCACCCCACAGCCCGTTCCTGATTTGCCATAATATCCGCCACTTGATTTCCCTCACGGAAAATATGAGTCACCTGAAGCCTAAACGAATCCAACAACCCCAAAACATTCTGCCACAATGCGAAAAACCGCCAAGGAACATTTTTTGAACGCGTTTTAAGCAGGCCCACAACATAAGAGGAATCAGACTCCACCCAAAGATGATTGCAATCCCTTGCATGTGCAATTCTAATGGCGGATATGACCGCCATCAACTCTGCTTCAAACGCAAAACCCACCCCATGCTTGAAGTGGAAGCAACCTCTCACCCATCCCCAATTATCACGGAAAACTCCACCCGAGCTAATAGCGCCAGGCGCTCCCCGGGCAGAGCCGTCCGTGTTAACTTTAATCCACGGCGCCACCGGGGGCCACCAACTGACCAAGATCATCTCTGGAGGCGGGGCAGGTCTACCTTTGACGCCAATCTTGCGCAGCACCACGTAATCCGACCAAACATTATTCATGCTCCCTAGGTGCTTGAAATTCAAATCCATTTCGAGGAAGGAAACTTTCACGACCTGAAGCACCCTTTTATAACAAAAGTTCCTGTTCTAAAAAATGCAGCTGTTTCTTTGCATCCAAATCGCCCAAATCAAGGCAATGATGCCCGCTTTCCAAAACTTATTGACCTGCGAGCTCAACTTACGGTTCCAAGCGACCACCATGAAGCTTTGAATGTCCAGCTCCTGTAAACCTTGAGGGAAGTCGAACCAGTTCAAGAAAGCCGCCCAAGCTTGCTGAACCAACTCACAATTCCAGAAGATGTGCTCCGTCGTTTCCGCGTCCCTCCTACAGATCGGGCACCAGTTGGGAGTAATAAGGCCATGACGAATAAGCTTGTCATAAGTTGGCATACGGTCATGCAGAAGTCGCCAACACACCAGAGACCTCCTCACCGAAATAAACGGTTCCCAAATCCACGAGCCCCACGAGACATTAGGGAACTTGTGACCATAATGAGCAAAGGCAAGAACCGAGGTAACCTTGCCTTGAAGAGAAGGCTTCCAGAATCTCGTGTCATTACCACCAATCGGAAGCAGAAGAATGTCGGAAACAATTTGCGGGAAAGCGTTAACAAATGCTTGAGTAAAGTGCCACACTCCATCGAAAAAATAGTCCGCTACAATCTGAGTGAGAGAGTCTCTAAAGAAGAAAGGCACGGAACATTTATCCACAAGCATGTACCCTAACCAATCATCAAGCCAAAAGAGAGTAGTTTCCCCATTTCCAATATAACAAAAGGAATTATTCGTCAGCTCACTAATCTCTTCTCTAATTCCCCGCCAAACCGTGGAAGGAGCCACATTCTTCACCTTACAGCACTGGGTCAAGTAGCGTCTTTTCATGATATCAAAACCAAAACTATTTCCCTCGATGACCTTCCAAGCCATTTTCAAAAGGAAGCACATGTTCAAAGTAACAAAGGAGCGAATCCCAAGACCGCCTTCCTCTTTGATCGAGCAAACTCTATCCCAGTTAACCGAACACGACGGTTTTTTACGAGTGTCGCCACTCCACAGAAAATTCTGGCACCTAGAATCCAGCTCACGAAGCAACGCTCTAGGCCAAAGATACATCATCATCGAATGAGTGAGCGAGCTGCTAATCACGGAATTAATCAAACAAAGTCTCCCCGCCATAGAAAGCTGAAGCCCCTTCCAGCGAGCAAATTTATTTATAATACGATCCAGAATCAGACGAAGGTGAGAAGCTCTGGGCGTGCCGCAGAAAATCGGAACACCCTGATAAGAGAAGGGCTGGGTTCCCGCAGACACCGGCAACACACGAGTAACCTGCCTCTTAACTCGGGTCGAGACATTCTCAGAGAAATAAGTGTGCGACTTTTCCGGGCTAAAAATTTGTCCAGACATCGAGCCATAGAAGTCCAAAATTTTACGGAGCGTCTTAGCGTTCGACTTTGTGGCCTTACAAAAAATCAGGATGTCGTCAGCATATAATAAATGAGTAGGAAACGGAACACCTCTACAAAACTGCATGGGAGCCAAATGTCCAGAGTTAACACAATTATGGAAGAGTGCGCTCAGCGCATCTTCAGCAATCCGAAACAGAATGGGGGAAAGCGGATCTCCTTGGCGAACGCCTCTAGAACAGCTAAAATACCCGCAAAGCTCCCCATTATAGAGAATAGAGAGGCGCGCAGAGTGCAAAATCACCTCAATCCACCTAATGAAGCGATGATGATAACCACAAACTTTCAACACGTTAATCAAGAAATCCTATCTAAGCGTATCAAACGCCTTTGTGATATCCACTTTACACGCCATATTCTGCCCCCCGCAAGATCTCCTCAAGCAGTTAAACCCCTCGGAACCCAGCATAATGCAGTCATGTATCGATCTGTCCCTTATAAACCCAAACTTATTTTTGGAAACAAACTGAGCAGCAACCACGCTCAAGCGAGCCGCTAACACTTTTGAGATGATTTTGAAGAGAAAGTTCGAAAGCACAATAGGACGCAAATCCGCAACCGTCGTGACCGTGTCCTTCTTCGGAATGAGAATCAGAGTATTAGCATTGCAGCCGCTTGGAAGGTACGATTTAATGAAGAAAGTGGTAACCGCTTTCCAAATGTCAAGCTTGACAATATCCCAACAGCTATGAAAGAATTTTACAGAGAACCCATCCGGCCCCGGCGAACTCTGACAATCCATTTGGAAGACCGCAGTTGTTATCTCCTCTTCTCCGGGAATGATCGACAACATCTCATTAGCCTGATCAGAGATAATGTGATCCAACACCGCCTCCACGTTGATAAAATCTAAAGGAGCCTGCGTGATCTCGGTGAAAAGCGTCGAAAAAAACTCCACGATGTGGCTGCCGATGACGCTCTGGTCAACACAAGTCTCTCCGTTAATGACCAGATGCGAAATAATATGAGGCTTCCTTTTGTACTTGAGCATGCTATGAAAGAAAGCCGTATTACGATCCCCGTCATTCAACCACTTCACTCTACTCTTTTGCCGTAGGAGATTGATTATTATTCATTCTCAATCATAGAATATGTTTGTGACACCCAAATCTAATTAAAATTTAAATATATATTTGTACGAAAAAAAATTATAAATATAAATAAATATTTAATGACAAAATCATGAAATAAATCTTTATTTAAAATATTTTACTCAAAATAACATCTTTACATGAAGCTAATTTCAAAATATTTGACTCGCCATTCGACCTTCTACGCGTCTCCGACCATCGAAACCTGAAAATGTTAAATGTGGAATGAGCATACAGAGTACACTCAGTGTGGAAACATGCAATCATTGTTCACGTTAATAAAACGGTAAACACATACGGTCATTGCATACATATCCTCAATTCGCACGGTGGCAATCCAAGGACTTTAAAGTCCTGGACCCTATTTACGAGCCCCTGGTGACATCCTCAATATAATGGTTGCAACCCTTTAACATGTAATCGCATTGTGGCAATCCAAGGACCTTTCCATCCTGGACCCTATTTACGGACCCCTAGCGATGCATAATAATCTCAAATTGCATTGTGGCAATCCAAGGACTGTGACGTCTTAGATCCTATTTATGGGTCCCTAACTATAGATGTAATTCATAACACATATGGTAAACACATAATATTAAAATGAACAAAAATTAACCACAGCATGTACTGAAATAAATCTCACACCTGAAATTTAAGTTTTGAAAATTAACTTTAGTAATTAAAATCAAAGCCAACGTCATAGTCGTACCTCACCTAATCCCATAAAATTAAATATAATTTAATAATAATTAAAAAATAATTAATATATAATTTAATATGTATATATATATATATATATATATATAATTTAAATAAAGAAAAAGTAAATATACCTTTAATGTTTTTGAAATTCTCGGCTTCTGTTTTTCTTTTCTATGATGGAAAAATGTCATCTATCTCTCCTCTATTTATAGTAGTTAAAATTTAAATATAAAAAAACATGTAGGCTTGAGGAGTCATGCACGTTAGTAGACCTCACACCGTCACACGTTTGCTTAGTTATATATAAGAAGCCTCCACGTAGTCATTTGCATGCATATGTATACTTGTAATATACTCCCTCCGTCCCAATAATGAAGACACACTTCATTTGGGCACGGAGATTAAGGAGAAGTAGTTTAGATGATAAAGTATTGTGGCCCACATTATTAATGTAGTTGATTAACTTTTGTTTATTGAATTTATTTATTTTTATTTTACATTTCAGATTGAGTTTTTTGATTTTAAAAATTCAGAAACACCACCGACAACCATCACCGTCGCCGCCGACCACCACTCTTTGATCCGGCGAGCCATCGTCGCTGTCCCCAGTCATCCCCTTTCAACTTCGCCCCTGCTCCCTCCGATCATAATCCCCAAAATCATACCCCAAATCAGAAAAAAAAAAAAAAAAATCTGAAATTTTGGAACCCCCAATTCATACCCCTAAATCAGAAATAACCTCAAAGATTTGGGGAAATGGTTGGATCTGAGAGAGGAGACGCGAGGCGATGGCTGCTGCCATCGGAGAGAGAGAGGGGACATTGTCGCGGCGGTGGATCTGGTTGAAGAGAGAGGAGAGCCGACGGCGCAAGCTGTTGGTGTGTTCGGCGGCAGCGCAAGGAAGGGCGTGGGAGGGGCGCCACTGTTGCAAATCGAACCCAGAACCCAAAAAATCGAGGGTTCTGAAATTGGGGGCTGAATATTGAAGGGGAACTTGCGGATCTAGGTTTTTGGGAGCTGAATCTGCGTGGTGGTGGTTCGGCGGCACAGGGCGGCTTCTGGTTTTGGGGCCTAGAACTCTGGTCGTCTCTCCGACGAAGTCGACATCTTTGTCGTCTCTCTTCGTCGGATGTCTGGTTTTGGGGCCTAGAGCTTTGGTTGGCGGCAGCAAGGGCGACGACCCTATCAAGGGTTCGGCGGTGGGCTCGCCTACCGTTGCTTCGCCGGAGATTTGAGGGCGGAACCGGCGATGCTGTTCGCCGGAGAGGGGAGAACATTCAAGAGAGAGAGAAAGAGATGGGAGGCGGATGGATTTTGTAGATTTTAGGGTTTAGTTAGTTATTTATAATCTAATTAGTGTTAAATTAATTAGTGTTGTTAAGCACTAATTATTTCCATATATATAAATGTGTCTTCATTATTGGGACAGCCCGAAAAGGAAAGTGTGTCTTCATTATTGGGACGGAGGGAGTATTATTGATATCCTAAACTTATAGATGACTACATGTGAATTACTAAATACATATGATTTTAAATTCGTACAAATTTATTTATCTTTAAATATGAATTACTAAATATATATATATATACACATAAAATATTTATATACATACATATATATATATAATCTACTAATTAAAATTTTTAATTTGATCTATTCTAAAAATATATAGATATTATTTTAAGGCTAAATTTTTATTTAAAAAAATATCATTTTTCTGACTAGGGGCGTGACTAGACAAACATAAAATATTTTCAATACTTTGAAAATTTCTAAATAAAAATTATAAAGAAAATAAATGGTTTTTGGCTGTGACAATTTTTAACGATATTTTTATTAATTTATTGGTGAATATCTTTGGAATATGACTATTTATATAATTTATAAATTTGTCAACGAAAAAAAAATAGTTTAAAAGTGTATGTATATATATATATATATATATATATATATATATGTGTGTGTGTGTGTGTGTGTGTGCTTCTTGTAAAAAAATCCTATATATATGATATAAAGCGCAATTCAATTGGTAAAATGTTTATATCTAACTTGTGTGACTTGTGTTGTCAAAAAAAAAAAAACATTTAACTTTAAAAAATTTCACCCTTTATTATAAGTTTTAAAAAAAATTATACTCCCTCCGTCCCGCTAATAATGGCACGTTTTCCTTTTTGGATTGTCACGCTATTGATGGCACATTTTCTATTTTGAAAAAAATAAGGGGTCACTTAAGACTTAATTAATTCCCTAATTGTCTACTTAAATAAATCTCCCTAATTACTTTGTAACACTCTCTCTCTCTCTCTCTAAACTCATGCCCCTTCCATCTCTCTCTACCCCTCTTCTTCATCCCTCCACCACCATCTCCACCGCCTAGCGACGCCGCCTCCCTCACCTTCCGCCTGCTCCGTGCCGCCGCATCCCTCACCTTCCTCCTGCTCCGCGCCATTGCATCATCTGCGCCTGCTCCACACCATACTCTTCTCCACCACCTCCTCTTGAAGAACAACCTCTTTGTAAAACCTAAAATCACCAGCGATTGCAATTCACAGAGGAGGCAGCTGTGATTTTTAGAGATGGCGGCGCTACGACGGCTTCTCTACTGGACGCCAGAATTTTGTTTGCCGTAGTCCTTCTTTCCTGTTGCTAGTTCCGCCACTGCCTCTTAAAATCTGGGTTTGTAAGCTTTGATATTCAATTTCTTAAAATCTGGGTTTGTAATGTTGTGAGAATTTCTTAAAATGCTTCGAGGCGGAGATGGCTGGGTTGATGAAAATCGGGATCTATTGCTGCAAGTGGGATGCAGAGACGAGGTGCGATTTGGGAGAGGCAGTGGAGAAGTTCTGGAAATGCTTCGATCTATTGATTTTGGGTGGAAAATACAAATGTGGGTTTGTAGATTTGTGATTGTTTTGGTAATTTGCTGAGATAATTTTTGGAAATTCCTTCAAGTTTTTACTGAATTTCTGGAGATCGATGCTTTAGAGCCTTAGTCTTTGGTGATTGGAGATGGGTTGATCCGGCCAGGAGCTGTTCTTGGCGGTGGCGACTCCGGCGGCAGAATTTTGGAGGTTGGAGGAGAAAGGAAGGGATATACTAATAATGATTTAAGATTAATTAAAAATAACATTAAGTATGTGGTTTACTCTTAATTTTAGTCTCCTTAATACCCGTGCGGAAAAGAAACGTGCCATTATTAACGGGACGGAGGGAGTATAGCATATTTTAAAAATGGAATAAAAAATTATAAATTTTAATTAAAATAAATTATAGTAATTTTTTTGAAGCGAATAATTATAAACTTTTTTAATGCAAATATCACTCAATGATGATTTTATAATAAAATTTAACTTAAATTATTATTCAATTAATAAATAAAGCATGTTTACAAAAAAAAAAAAACCATGAAAATTCATGCATGTCAAAATAAATAGACACATATATGTTAAAATTGAAAGAGTGTGACTAATTTTTCACTACAAAAAAAAGGACAATTACTGGCGGCATTTTTCGTCGGTAATAGGGACACGGCGGCCGGTAAAGATATTACCGGCGACGACTTGCCGCCGGTAACGTCCTCACCGGTAATTCAATTACCGGCGGCAACCGTTAAAAGGCGGAGAATTGCCGAAAAATTACCGGCGGTAGCGCCGCCGCCGACGGTAATGTTGATCGGACGGCGGTGGCGATATCGCCTATCTATGCCGGGTTATTACCGGCGACGGCTTTTTTTCGTCGGTAATATTTTAGATTTTATTTTTTTTATTTAATTTATTTATATCCATAATTTATTTTCGTATTTACACAGTATTGCATAAGTTAGATGAACTTCCCAGTCGCTCACCCATCTTAGTTGTGCTTTAAGTTAAGCACGCTTAACCTTAAAGTTCTGTTCGAGTGGTCACCAGTACAGAACACTCGTATTGTTGATATATCTAGTACCTATTACTTCATTTAAAGTCTACTTCAATATACAATATCATATACATTCATAACATTAGAATATGTCGAGATGATATCCAAGAGATGTTGTTAATTACGTATCGGGCTCATTTTCATCCTTATTTTTATGTCGGAAAAATATTTATTTCTTAATTTATTATTATTATTATTATTATTTTTAAACAATCTAGTTTATACACCATAAGTAATTTAATTTGGTAATTGTAATTTATTTTGAATTTATTTGTTTAAGTCCTTATTTTTATGTCGAAAAAATATTTATTTATTATTTTTTAATATATATATATATATGTCGAAAATATATATATATATATATATATATATATATATATATATATATATATACCAATCTAGTTTATACATCATAAGTATTTTAATTTGGTAATTGGAATGTATTTTGAATTCATTTGCATATGTTAATTAAATGCAATGTTGTTTCTAAACATGAAATAAATAGTTCAATAAAACATAAATGTATAAAACAAAGTGTCAAGTGTAATTTTGTTTCAAAACATATATGAAATAACTAGTTCAATAAAATATAAATATATAAAAGTCAAGATGATGGACCAGGGATCATAGACCTAATTATCATCATCATCATCATCATCATCATGAGTAGAGGACGGAGGTAGCTGACCCGTCTGCCTCATATACTGCTCCATCGTAGCCATCCGCTCAATGAGAGCTTGACGTTCCGCTCGTTCTGCAGCCCTATCCTCCTCAGCCTTTTGCAGCCGCTCCTCCAGCGTGGAGATACGTGTCTCATACAGCTGCTGAGACATCTCAGAAACGCCAGTGGTGTGAGTAGACCCTCTACTAACCTGGCTCCGACCGGCACTTCCAGTGCCATAGAGCCGTGACCTGTCGGGGTGTACGACCTCGAAGTATACCTCATCGAGTCGGTCCTCTCGTCCTGTCTCAATAACAATGCGATGAATCTCCGCCTAATTCATAAATAACAATGCATAATTGTTAGAAAAATAAATACATTTCACGATGTATTAATATTTGATTAAACTTAAACACTTACATCTATTCTCTCATCCCTCGGTGACAGAAAAGTTTCATCTGAGCGTATATGAAAGCGGAGGAAGGTGCTATAGTTATGTGCACCCTGGGGGAGATCAGTCTCCAACCTCTATTCATGGATGTATATAAGATAAATAAGTTATATTATTTGCGATATTATATATATATATATATATATATATATATATATATATATATATATATATATTACGAACTTATTTGATAATTAATTACTAACCAGACTCTGCTGCAGTATACGAGTGGATTGAGACCCTCCCATGTGCCTGTTGATCCCTGTACCAGGTCCATCGGGCTCAGACATCCGGTTTGCACGTGCTCGCTGGGAAACGGCTTGAACAGGGTTTTAGTCCCAGTATGCCTGGAGTCCCGTCCAGAATTCGACAGACATCCAGAGGGATCTCTCCATTTCCCGCCCTGCGTCGATACTAGCCCTAAGCTTCCTCTTGTAGTTGCTCATTATGTCATTGTACCTCTTGCTGGCTTTGTGCTCCCACATCGTCATTACCTCAGGCTCGTCCTCAGGCGACCAAGCAAACTCTTTCTGTTGAAAGAAATAGTTGATTTAATATATAACATTTTAACAATATATAATGATAAATTTATATGTATTATAAATTTAATTATACCTTTAATTCCTGAAAGTACGACTCCTTCACCGTTGGCGAAGTCAACCTCCAAGTATACCCGCCCGGGTTATCAATCCTCTTAAATGAAAGCGTGCAGGCTCTGGCCAGGCCCACTGGCTCCATCAACACACTGTATAAGAGTAATTTAAGGAATTATTTGCTATACGAGAAATAATAATTTAAATTAAAATACTTACACAGTAGGTGCCCTCTGAAAGACAATCCGGCATGCGTCCCTAGCCAAGGCGGCCCTGATATCGGCAGCTATAGGGCCTCTGAGCCTTCTAGCCCGTGAACTACTAGAAGAGGACTGGGGAGTCTGAGGAGTCGCAGAAATGTGCAGCCCGGACCCATCAGATGTGTCATCAGTCTGCTCATGCTGTGCAGATAGACCAAACCCAAGGAAACCTCTACGAGTAGACATGTTACCTGTTTCAAATTAATTCAGATAAGCATTGACACAAATAAAATATCATAAATTACTTGAATCAAACGAAATTTCGACAGCATAATCCCACTATATTCCAATCAAACAAACAAACAAATACATTGCCAAATTAAACAAACAAACAAATACATTGTCAAATATTTCTATCACCAATCTGTTTCCTAACCATCACTACTGTCATCATCACTACTGTCGTCATCAGATGTCAATGGTTCATCGTCGTCTTCTGGTTGATCGTCATCTTCAATGTCAACGATTCCACCGAGGGGATGAACAAGAAGTGGCGGGTCAATGTCTACAGTTGTGTGGGTAAACATAATAGTAACAACCTCTTCTTGGAACAGTTGATCTAATGTTGAGTTAGATGCGACAGTGGAGACTTCAACCTTTGATCTTGCGTTGACTTTGCATGCTGACCACCAGTTTTTCTTTGATTGGTTCATGCTGGGATAAGGGCAGTAAAACACTTGAACTGCCTGACTCGCTAAAACAAATGGATCGTACTTATTATATCTCCTTGTGTGGTTCACTGAAACCAACTTGACGTTTGTATCAATAGAAGTTCTATGAGCAGACAAGTCAAACCATTCACATTTGAACAAGACTGTCTTCGTTATTGGATACCCTGGATACTCCAGCACGCACACCTCTTGCAGACGCCCATAAAAGTCCAGCACATCTCTGCCATAGACCGAGCCTTTAATGCAAACGCCATTGTTCACAGTCGCGCTGTCATTGTCACGATCAGTCGTGTGAAATCTATAGCCATTCACAAAATACCCGGAGTACATTTCAATCTCATTTAAGGGCCCAGCTGCAAGCGACTTAATATACGGGTTCAAATCGTCGTTATAAGGACGACTCACCTGTTACACACAATAATTTAAGTTTGCAAACCAATTTTATCCAAGTAAATGTATATTTAAAATAAGTATGCCACATCTTACATAATGGCTAAACCACACAAGAAAATTGTTATCATATGCAGCCTCTAACTCCGTACCGGTGATTGTAGGATTTGCATACCGCAATTCTTCCTCGAAGATCCTTGGATACAAAGAAAATGTTATATGTTACAACCTATGTACGATGAATATTTATATACATAAATTTAACGAGAATACTCACTTGATCTATGTGTCTGCAACCTCCGCACAATTGCTCAAAATATACATATGCGCATCAATGTATTCTTTTGGCTCCATGTATCTCTTTGTCATTCGGCCAATTGAACGTCCAACTAGTTTGAATATTAAGAGTTCATTAGGATCATCATTCTCGGCAACAGGCTCATCAATATTGCGAGGCAAATTTCTCCACTTTGTAGTCACATGATCCTCAAAGTAATACGAAGAGAAGGTTGACATTTCTTCTAGTATATATGTATTGTTGATGGATCCCTCAACCTTTACTTTATTTTTTATATGGTTTTTCAATGTCCTCAAATATCGTTCAAAATGATACATCCACCGATACTGCACTGGACCGGCAAGTCGTGCTTCATTTGCCAAATGAACTGGTAGGTGCTCAATTGAGTCAAAGAAACTCGGTGGAAAGATACACTCAAGTTTGCATAGAGTAACAACTATCTTCTCACTAAGTATTCCCATATCATGTATTGAGATATTCCGGAATGTTAATTCTCTGAAGAAGAAACTTAACTCTGTAATTGCCTCCCAAACGTTCTTAGGAAGAAGTTCTTTGAAGGCAACTGATCACTAATTTATTAGCAACAAAATACCGCAACTAACACGGTGCAATTGTAGCACAAATTGGTAACCGAGTATCGTATCCACATGGACTAATAAACGAAATTACTCTAACTATTCCCTAAACAGACATTCACAGTAGACAGGCAAAGCAAATAAGACGGTGAATCAAATACTAAACTTAATAAAAAATCTAAACAGCAGAAAAACAATGATAAATAAATCAAATAGAAAGAAAACTCTGACCCTAGGGATGTACTTTTACTAATTAATTATATGCATTTAATATATTGATTCAATTACCAGTTTAATTCAACCCTGATGAGAGATCACAGAACTATTCACAAGCTTCTCTAACGAACACCTATGAAAGTAGATTAATTTACCCCCTTCACATTCAAGACTCCAAGGAATAAATTAACTCCCAAGCGTACACAAAGAATAGCTCCCTATAGTTTCACCTATCCCATTCAAGTGTCAAGGCTACTACTATAACATGCATTCCTGAATCGGCTGAACAATTATCGCATTCAAGTCTTCAAATCGAACAACTAGACATGTAAATTATTGGCCAAATAATTCACAAGAAATTAAGCACCAGGAATCATGAATCACAAGCTGGAAGGCAAATTGATATCAATAAATCATACACACATAATTAATCAGCTATGTACAAACCCTAGGTTCAGATTAAAGAACTAGCCAGACATTGTAAAATAAAACATAAACATAATAAATAAGAAAGCAATTGTAAAAACTAAATTATATAAAAACTGAATGAAAACGATTGTAGCGGCTTGAATCTTCAATCTTGATCCAAGCCTTGAAAACTGGAAAGCTAAAATATTCTAAAGCTATAAAACTGGAATATGAATGTTGGGTGCTGAATAGGTCAAAAGAGGACCTATTTATAGTTTTCAGATTTCCTTCGATCACCATGGAAGTTGCCATGCAAAGTAGAATTCTAAAGGGTAATAGAATCGTGTAAAATAAGGCAACTCTCCAGCTGGATGCGCGCTCTGGAAAATACTCCCACTCTTGCCGAATTCGCAGCTCTCGCCAGAGGAACGGCTATCGTCAGAGAAACGGCTATCGCCAAGGGAACGGGTCGCGCCAGAGGAATGGGTGATTTCTCTGATCTGTCTTATTTCTCTGCTCTGCAGCGCTTCTCTTCTCTGGTGAACTTCTCTGCTCTGGCTGCTGAGTCAGAGCTAACTTTTCTCCTCTGCTATGACTTGGTTCCGCTGCTCTGAAGATTGATTTCTCTGACTTTTCACTTCTCTGACTTTTGAGCACTGGGCTTCGCTTCGCTGCTCTGACTTCTCTCCCCTCTGCTCTGACTATCGACTTCTCTGGCGATTGGTTTCTCTGCTCTGGTGAGTTAACTTCGCTGCTCTGGTCTGGCTTCTTGATTTCGCTGCACTGGAGATGTCGATTCCTCTGCTCTGGAGACCAGAGCACCTAGAAAACGCCAAATTCATCCAAAATTCTCCAAATTTTCATTCTTCCATCTCGAAAGCCTAAATTTCCTGCAAAGCATAAAATACACCATAAAACGCACCAATTTCCAGAAGATTATCTTAAAATACGCACATACAAACCCTTAAAAATAGAGCAATTTAAGCATAAATCAGCAACAGGTAGCAGTATTTGCATGAACACGTGACAGTCGTGACTTTTCATGTTATGCATCTTCAGGTTGTTCAAATCAACGCATCTGCTAATATTTGACACGTACCCATCGGGAAACTTAAGACTCTTGATCCATTGAAGTAAAATCTTCTTCTCATCTCGTTCAAGCATGTAACATGCTTTTGGATACTGTATCTTTTGTCTTCTCATCTCATCTTATCTTTTGTCTCGTTCAATTCAGGCCGTCGGTAGAAGATGTTCAATTCTTCTCTCGACTTGTCTGTATCTTTTGTCTTCCCCTTCACATTGAGGACAGTGTTGAACACATTATCAAACACATTTTTTTCAATGTGCATGACATCCAGATTATGTCGAATCAAAAGATCCTTTCAATAGGGAAGATCCCAAAATATGCTTTTCTTCTTCCACCCAATGTGTTGATATTTTGCGAGATGAACATTT
Organism: Salvia miltiorrhiza; assembly: GCF_028751815.1. Classification (NCBI taxonomy): domain Eukaryota; kingdom Viridiplantae; phylum Streptophyta; class Magnoliopsida; order Lamiales; family Lamiaceae; genus Salvia; species Salvia miltiorrhiza. Next base: position 13,909,090 of record NC_080390.1, on the reverse strand, counting down.
CTGCCATCGAAGTCTTCTATAACCTTCATGAAGTCCAATCTCTCAATTTGATCCAAGATTTCTATTCCTGATCTCTGTTCTGGTGGGTTCACATTGCATGTTTTATTCTTCAAGAATGAAGTCTTATTTCTCCTAAACACATGGTTACGAGGTAAGAACTTCCGATGATTGTCAAACCACGATTGTTTTCCACTCTTTGGTAGGGTGAATGCTTCTGTATTCTCCATGTAGTGTGGACAGACCAATCTCCCAGCTGTACCCCACCCAGACAACATAGCGTACGCTGGAAATCACTTATAGTCCATATAAGAGCTGCCCGCATGTGGAAAATTTGCTTCACAGATACGTCGTAAGTGTTCACACCTACGTCCCACAAATATTTCAACTCTTGTATAAGTGGCTGCAAGAATACGTCCAACTTCATCTTTTGGTTAGATGGCCCAAGCACGAGAACTATGAGGAACATGAATTGTTCTTTCATGCACAACCACAGAGCAAGTTATATGGTGTGACAATTACCGGCCAAGACGAATATTGACGTCCTGATTGTGCAAAGGGGGCAAAACCATCTGTAGAGAGGTCTAATCTCACATTTCTGGTCTCTTGAGCTAATTCAGGATAAACTGAATTCAAGTGTTTTCATGCCGGAGAGTTTGCCGGTGGCACATAACTCCATCGTCTGTTGAAGTCGCATGCCAACGCATGTTCTTGATTGTTGCTGCAGATGCAAACAACCTCTGCAGTCGGGGCGTCAAAGGAAAGTAGTGCATCTGTTTAGTGGGAACAGGTTTCTTTCGCAATCTTCCAGATGCACGTCGCGTCTTCTTATATCGTAACTCGCCGCAGAAGTTACAGCTGTGCAACTCACTATTGTCCCTCCAATACAACATGCAATTATTAACACAACAATCGATCTTCTCTACCGGCAAATCCAAACCGCGCAGATTTCTCTTCGTACTATAGAAGTCTTCTGGACAGTTTTTATCCTTCGGTAAAGTCGTGTTAAACATCGACGACAACTGATTGTAGCATCTCTCTGACATGTGGTTTTCAGCCTTTATGCTCATGAATTGAGTCATCCAAGATAACTGTGAGTAAGTGTCGCATGATGGGTACAATGGATTATCGGCTGCGTTGAACATGTCATAAATATATTGAGCGTCAGGATTGGGCGGCTCCTCCAGATTTGGAAGATCTTGGTAATTACTAGGTCCAACATGATCATGCACCATCCTTTCGTAGTTATTTTATGACCCACCATCCTCATCCATTACTTGGTAATTACTAGGTCCAGCATGTTCTGTCGGCATATACATCGATGCTTCCCCGTGATAAACCCAGGTTGTGCAATTGAGGACAAATCCACGCCTACTAACATGTTCTCTGACTGTAGGTACAGATAGAAAGGTTGCATTCTTGCACTTTTTACACGGGCACCTAATGTTATATTCTTCATCTATGTATGCCGTTTGATTTATCGCATACTCAAGAAAACTCTCAAGCATTGTTTCAAATGCAGAACGATCATTGTATCTCGCGTACATCCATATACGATTATCATTCATTCTTGCAAATTCTAATTGAAAAAAATAAATAAAAGATCATAAATTACTTGAATCAAACGAAATTTCGACAGCATAACCCCACTATCCTAACTACCAAGTGCTCGACTCTACCAGCAGCTATAGTGACCATAGTGGTCCTAATTTATAAAGCCTATAATAGGTCCATCCGGCCCTCCATTGTTGAACATTACAATACATATAAAGCCATAAAAAATAAAGTAATTAAATTAAAAACAATCATTTGTTGGGAGAAGATCAATTTCTATCCCAAAGGGAGAAGATCCTTAAGAAATTAATTAAATCAATCCTACAATATATAATAACATATCATTTTATCATAAACACTTACTAGCATACTTAAAATTCAATTAATCATACTTAATTTAACAAAATTATCTAACATAAATAAATCTCTAACAAATTCATACTTAAAATTAATCATGCTTTATAATTAATCAAACTTTAATTTAATTAACGTTAATCTAATTAACATTAATTAGATTCTAACAAAATAATTGTAAAAACAAATTTAAAATTAATCTAATTAACATTAATTAGATTCTAACAAAATAATAGTAAAAACAAATTTAAAATTAATCTAACTAATTAAAATTAATCATACTTCTCATATTATAAATTAATTAAAATTAATCTAATTAACATTAATTAGATTCTAACAAAATAATAGTAAAAATAAATTTAAAACTAATCTAACTAATTAAAATTAATCATACTTCACATATCATAAATTAATTAAAATTAATCTAATTAACATTAATTTTAATCTAACAAAATAATTAATAAATAAATAAAATAGCGAGAACGACAGCGTATGGTAGTGGTCGGCGGCGGAGCGGTGGCGGTGGCAGTGTCGTCGAACTGAAACGATAAAGAAAGAAAATGAGATGAGAGAAAGAGGACCTGCAGGGGGTGGCTGGCCAGCGGCGGTGGTCTGACGGCGATGGTGGCTCGATGGCGGCGGCGGCTGGGGGTGGGGCGAGGCGGATCGGCGACTGGTGGTGGGGGGTACGGCAGGGAGCAGGGTGGGGGGGTGGGGGGGCTGTGTGAAATGAAAAGGGGATCTGGGAAGGGGATGACAGATTTAATTTAACAAATAGCGGAGGCAAAATGCCTCCGGTAATTATCGACGGCGTTGCCGCCGGTAATATATATCCCTCATTAAAATTAAACTTAAATTAAATTATTTTATAAATACCGGCGGCGAGCCGCCGGCAATTACTGGCGGCGACCATGCCGTCGGTAAATTTAAAAAGGCGGGTCACCTAGTTTGCCGTCGTTGTGTCGCCGATAATTAATTACCGGCGGGAGCTCCGCCGTGGGTAATTCCCGCCGGTATTTCGGCGTTTTTTTGTAGTGTTTGTTGGATCGGTGACTTTCTCTATCAAAAAGTCTCGCCAACTTTGTGTTGACTATACTACACGCGCAAACACGCGCGAGCGCGCGCGCACATATATATATATATATATATATATATATATATATATATATATATATATTATTAAAATACGATTTTATTGAAAAAAAGAAAAGAGAAAACCTAATATTTCAATTGAAAATGAAGCAATTACAACTAAAAATATTAATGTGTCTTGAACCAATTTAATTCACACTATAAACTAGTCAAAATTTTCATTGAAAATACAAAAGTATTTAATGGAATTAATGTTCCCAATAAATATATTAAAATTATAAAATAAAAATATATAAAGAATAAGAATGTCTTTTCATATTAAAATGTAATAAATTTTCATATTTGATCCGGGATCAAATTGATCCAAATAGCAAGGTCCATGCATTTTTTATTTTTTTTGTATGAAGTGAAAGAAAAAAATAAAAATAGTAATGTATTTCTTGGACGACAGATAATAATGAATATAGTAATAATGTTACTAATGTATATACTTTTCCCAAAGTGCATGGCGTAATAGTAAAGCGTGTTGAAAATATTCATGTTATTTCGAGAATGTTATAACTATTTGCCCTCATTATTAACAGGTGAACCTACATTCTAGTACTATCTAGGAATTTTAGGCCGAACACAATTAATCAGAATTAATTAAAATGAAAAAAAATAAAAATAAAGAGTAACGATCCATAAGTGTATATATATGTATATTTAATTAAAGTTGGGTGATGCTGATTGAATCAAGTTGATTCGGATCAAATGCAATAAATATTCAATTCTCAATATAAAAATACATTCTTATCCTTTATACAATTTTCATTCCATAATTTTAATACATTTAATTTTAATATAATATTATATATACCGGGAACAAAAATTCATTAAATGTTTGTATTTTCAATAAGAATTTTGATTTATATTTATTAATTGAATAATAATTCATCATTAAATTTGATTTAAAAATCATCATTAAGAATATATATTTTTTTTTCTGTGGGCTAAGAATATATATTTACTTTTTAAAAATAGTAACTTATTTTAATTAAAATATGTATTTTTCATTCCGTTTTTAGAAATATGTTAAAATATTTAAATAAACTTATAATATATATAAAAAAAATTTAAACTTAATTTAATATATATAAAAAGTAAACTTTATTAGGGGTATTTAAGATATAATGCACTTTTATTTTAATATTATGATTATTTTATCATCATTGATCCGAAACAATTTGATCCAAATAGATTTACATTTAAAGTTTACGATTTATCGAAACAACCCAAAGATATTGGAAAGATATTTATGATTAGAAATGGCAACAAAATAATAGCACATCATTATTTTCAAGAGGTCGTTTGGTAGCCTTGCCTTTTGCTGGACGCCGAGGGAAGGGAACTCCGTAGCTGATAGTCTTTGCTTCTTTTGCTCTTTAGATCTAATTCGCCTTTTACTGCTGCGAATGTGTCCCCGTTTGCTGTAAACTTTTCTTCCCATTCTCAATCAAGGCTTCCCTTTGGTTCTCAAAAAAATAAAATAAAGTGACGATGATTTGCGCGTTATTTAATTCTTCGGGCCTAATTATTTGTTTTGTCCCTCAATGTCGTTTTGGCCGTCAAATTTGAAGACTTAAGTTTTTTGGATTATAGCACAATTCAAATGGTTATTATTTATCTTTATATTTGCTACTCTCTCCGTCGCACGAATCTTGACGCATTTTCCTTTTTGGACCATCCCACGAATATTGATACATTTCCAAATAAGGTAACTTCTCTATCCTACTTTATCGCTTTTATTATTTTATCTCTCCTACTTTAACATTTTTATCACATTCTCTCTCGTACTTTATTACTTTATTAACTACACACTTAAAACACTAATCTACAATTCTTTAATTCCCGTGTCGATATCAAACGTGTCAAGATTCGTGGAACAGAGGGAGTATATATTGAATTCCGTATATTACTATTAAACAAGGATATATATCTAGAGATGTCTCAATCCGAATTGTTTTTCAATATAATTATAAGATTCCAATTAAGTTTTGACATGTTGCAACTGCATCAACATCTGATCATGCCTTGATTTTGAATCGATTTGGAAATAACAATCAAGAGTGTTGTTAAGTAACTCAAATTAAACTAAATCGAGAAATTGTCGATGGTGAATAATTCCGTTGTTAAATAGTTTAATGACGGAAAAAGGGATGTTCCGATCATGTTAGCGGAAAGCTTATATATGCAACGTCGGAATGTTCCAAACTATAGTTCCGATCGACGAACATATCCAAATTAAATTAATTAAAATGAGTTTAATTTTGAACTCGAGCATAGAGTAACCCCTAATTTCATCACTAGTTTTGTGAATCATTGTTAGTTAATTATAACTTATTCGCATACGCAATGGGATATTGCTATGGTAACAATGGTTACTATCACACCCATCCTACCTTTTGATGTAACTTGTCCAAATATATATGGAAATAAATACATAAATACACCACACCCATGACATCAGCAAAAAATAATGTTATTTGTAACTTTTTTTTTTTCAGAATTACAGGAAGTATCTAATATATAATCAAATAAGCAACTTGCACGCAGACGAGACCTCTACATCTCACAAAGGTAAGAAAATAATTGTACGCATGTGAGACCACTAAACACACTAAGGTGGGAACACTTCCCACACAAAGATGATAAAACTATACCGCACGTAGATAAAAATTGAACCCAAGCTCTCTTACAATGAAGAATTTTTGGGCACCTCAATTTTGCCACTTGAATTAAACCTCATTGAATGTGGTGCTAAATTTGTTCGCATGCATATATAGTACTACTTTATACCCATGCATTAGTGTTCACGATAATTTTATTTTCTTTTTTGAAACACAACTATACTTTGATATATACATAGAACTAGATAGAAATATTTGATGAAATTCGAATACATAAATATATGCTAGTACTTAATTTATTAGATAATTAATTGATTAATCACATTAATTGTTCATCATTTTTTGATTAATATACCACTCGTCTAGCACATGGGATCTTTTATACCATAATTTAATGTGTACCACTGTGTTTCACTCTAAATTTATTATAATTTTTAATTATTTTTTCTTCAAAGTTAATTTATTATGTTTTAATATAATAAAAATAATAATTAGCAAGGATTCACTCGTCCAATTAGGGTTTATAATTATTTTTTATATTTATTTGAATTAATAATGAATTATTTTGATTAGTTACTTTAAAGTTAGGATATATAATTTTTTAAAATTTTATTTTTTATAGTGATAAATATTAATTAAAGTTTATTATGTAATACTCCCTTCGTCCCATTTGAAATGGCCCAAAACTATAGGACAAAGATTGTCCTATAGTTTTGGGTCTGTGACCTGTCATATAGTTTTGGGTCATTTGAAGTGGGACGGAGGGAGTAATATTTTTTTATTTTTACAACAACAAACTATTATGAAATAAAAAAATTAAAGTGAAACACGGTGGTACACACTAAATTGTGATACAAAAGATCCCATCCAGTCATCTAGAGACCTATTGTTTTTAATCAAGTACTTAATATATCCTTATCTAACATTGTTTTTTTTATTAAAATACTTTGCTGGCTATTGCGTGTATATATATATATATATATATATATATATATATATATATATAGGGGTGGGCTACCGTGAGAGCACATTTTAAAATAAGAAATAAGAGCAATTCTTAATGTATGAATTTTATGTAGAACACGTATGAATTCGCTGTATAAAGGTTTGAATTGTGAAAAATAAAATTTTGCTACCTTTGGGATTCGAACCCAGGACCATAAATCCATCCAACAGGATTATGAATCAACCGTAGATCTTGATGATCTAAGGGCTGAAAATGATTCTTATTTTATATCTTAAGAAATGCTCTTATTTTAGCCCTTCCCTATATATATATATATATATATATATATATATATATATATATATATCCAAAACAAGAAAGGGGAAATTGAGACCGGCTTGATATGAAAAACATTAATGTTCCTTTTTTATAGTTGGATAGGGGAATGAGAAATAAATTTCGATTTATCGAGCAATATGTTATTTGGGAGAATGACGATAATAGAAAAGATGCAGAACCGAGGCGAGAATAAATCTCTTTCCGTAAGGCAAAATTACTTCCGCTCTGTGCTTGCGGATCTACAATAATTGCACTAGGAGATCGCTATCCGGTCGAACGACTTGATACTCGGGACTGAGTATGTAAACTAAACTAATATGACAAGATTAATTATCTGAATTTGTTGGTGTGTTTAATCTCATTCTGAAGGGCCCTATTTATAGTAGTCCAGGGGTTTCCTTGAACTGACGTGACTGTTTGGCCAATCAGGTGGTCCGAACTATCGCGTGTCTTCGGTCCTGAACCGCCGCCACGCGCCTGGTTTGGACAAACAGGTGGTCTGAACCATGGCTATCTTTGGACATTAATTACTCATTCAATTCTTTATAGATTTGAACAAGTAAGTATACCAAATTAATCTACTCAACATGTAGATTCCAAAAATATCATTTAATTCCATCAATCCCCCACATGAATAATGATTAATGCAAATGCAAAAAACTAAGTCCCGACGACCCATTATTGCATCAGGATAGGTAGTTGTTAGCTTTGAACCTTCCTTAGTGTAATGCCATCGGATTTACTCGTTGCTCGGTGAACATGATGTCTTGAACCAGTCAACTTTTGTGTAAATCTAGTCAACAACATACACACAATAATAGATCTAATATCTTTCGTTCTTACGTTGTGTCCATTTCGGCCTTGGACCATTTCTTGGATTCATAAGTGTTATCGATAATTTGAAGCAGCCCCACTTCTTCACTTGTATAGCTGATCTCCTATAAAGAGTATCATGTCATACTCCACCTAATAAGGCTATAGGAATCATTAAAAGTTTTTAAAGGCTTACCCTTTACCACAAGCTGCAGGCTTTTCACTTGAGCAGCTATGAGAATGGATTTTAAAAGTTTTCAAGTGTATAACTTGAACTTCAATAATTTAGTTGTCTCATTGAACCATGTTCTTGGGATCTCCAGTCATCATGGTTGAGTTACCATTATGAAAGTTCTTTAACGTGTGGATTTTAATCTCATTCCCCTTACTGCGTTATACAATTGATCACGATTAATACATTTAGTAAATGGATCTGCAATATTGTATTTTGACTTTACATAGTCAATGCACATTATTCCTGTAGTGATTAATTGTCTAACGGTATTATGTCTTCGACGGATATGTCGAGATTTACCGTTATACAAACTATTATTTGCTCTCCCTATGGCAGCCATACTATCACAATGTATCATAACCGGAGGCAATGGTTTTTCCCAACAGGGAATATCTTCTAAGAAGTTTCTTAACCATTCGGCTTCTTCGCCGGCTTTGTCTAAAGCAATAAATTTCGATTCCATTGTAGATCGGGCTAAACAAGTTTGCTTAGAAGATTTCCATGATATTGCTCCCCCACCAATGGTAAATACAAAACCACTTGTGGATTTAGAGTCTTTAGTATCGGGTATCCAATTTGCATCACAATATCCTTCCAAAACTGTGGGATATCTCGAATAGTGTATACTGTGAGAGATTGTGTGTATTAAGTATCTCAACACTCTTATCAATGCGGTCTAATGATCCTTTCCGGTATTACTTGTAAACCGACTCAATTTGCTAATAAAATATGCTATGTCTGACCTTGTACAATTTGACAAGTACATTAGGCTTCCAATAATTCTAGCATAGTTTGATTGTGATACAGGTTCTCCTCGATTTTTGGCCAAGTGTATACTTAAATCAACAGGTGTTTTAGCCGGAGGTAGATCGAAAGCGTTGAATTTCTTAAGCACATTCTCAACATAGTGAGATTGTGATAAGACTATTCCTTCGGGTGTTCTAAGAATCTTATTTCCTAGAATCACATCAGCTAAACTCATATCCTTCATGTCAAAGTTCTTCTTTAACATTTCCTTAGTTTCTACGATGATTTTATTATTGCTACCCAAAATTAGCATATCATCAACGTAGAGACAGACAATGACAAAATTGTCGGAAGTTCATTTGATGTACATACATTTATCACATTCATTGATTTTGAATTCATTTGACATCATTGCTTGGTCAAATTTCTCATGCCATTATTTGGGAGCTTGTTTAAGTTCATATAAAGACTTGACAAGTTTACAAACTTTGTTTTCTTGGCCGAGAATCACGAACCCTTCGGGTTATTCCATATATATCTCATGTTTTAAATCTTCATTTAGAAATGCCGTTTTTACATCCATTTGGTGTATCTCAATATTATATAATGCGGCTATATCAAGTAGCATTCTAATGGATGTAATTCTAGTGACTGGAGAGTATGTATCAAAGTAATCATGCCCTTCATTTTGTTTGTAGCCTTCAACTACTAAACGTGCTTTGTACTTATCAATAGATCCATCGGCTTTATATTTCTTCTTAAGAATCCACTTGCAACCCAAAGGTTTATTTCCCGGAGGATGATCAACAATATGCCAAGTGTGATTGGATAAGATTGACTCTATTTCACTATTGATAGCTTCACGCCATAGATCGGCATCAGGACCAGACAATGCTTCTTTGATTATCTTTGGTTCGTCTTCTAAAGTATAAACTACGAAATCCAGACCAAAGGTTTTTGCAGTCTTTGTTCGCTTTCCGCGTCTTGGTTGCGGTGTTGGTTCACGTGTTGGTCCATTATCCTTAAGCGATCATAAGTTCTCTTTTTCGAACTTATATCATTCTTCTCTTTCTTAGGGAATATAGTTTCAAAAAACACGGCGTTTCTTAATTCTATAATCATTCCCTCATTTATATCGGGTACTTTCGATTTGTGTACCAAGAATCGGTACGCACTACTATTGTTTGCATATCCTATGAAGATGCAATCAACACTTTTCGGTCCTATTTTTACTTGTTTGGGTTTTGGTACTTCAACTTTTGCTAAGCACCCCCACACTTTTGTATATTTATAGGACGGTTTCCTTTATTTCCATAATTCATATGGAGTTTTATCTTGTTTATGTTGGGGTAAGTTATTCAAAATTTTATTAGCCGAAAGAATAGCTTCCCCCCACATGTTATGTGATAGGCTTGAGCTTATCAACATAACATTCATCATTTCTTTCAATGTTCTATTCTTTCGTTCGGCAACACCATTTGATTGTGGAGAATAAGGTGCAGTCGTTTGATGAATAATGCCATTTTCACGATAAAATTTTTCAAAAGGTGCAACATACTCGCCACCTCAATCACTTCAAATCATTTTGATCTTAGTGTTAAGTTGATTCTCGATCAACTTCATTTTTGTATGTTTTGAAAGCTTCGAATGCTTCGTCTTTGCTTCTCAAAAGATACACATAGCAAAATCTTGTGCAATCGTCTATAAATGTTATAAAATAATTCTTACTTTCCACATCTTGTTTGCACAAGTTTTAAATCACATAGATCGGTGTGAATCAATTCAAGAGGTTTCGTTGATCGTTCCACTGAATGGAAAGGAGATTTTTCCATTTTAGCTTCAACACAAATTTCACATTTTTTGTGTTGATTGAAAATTATTTTTGGCAATAAGTCTAAATTTACTAAACGTCATAGTGTATTTAGATTAACATGTCCTAATCTATCATGCCATAAATTAGAAGACTCAACCAAATAAGCAACTTTTTCGTTTATTTCATTAGGAGAAATTACATTTATATCACTAAGCTTGAAAAGGTCGTTATCTATATAGCCTTTTTCCTATAAAATGACCATTCTTGGTCTGTACAACCTTGTCGGCTTCAAATACTATTCTAAAACCAGCTTTGCTCAAGGCAGATCCTGAGACAAGGTTTTTGCGGATGTCAGGAACATGCAACACGTTTTGCAGGGTTATCTTGAGTCCCGATGTCATCTTGAGCACAATGGTTCCAGATCCGACGATCTTGGATGTGGCAGAATTGCCCATACACAATTTTCTGTTTCCGGAGATAGCTTCATAGGAGGAGAACATTGCTTTGTCAACGCAGATGTGTCTAGTAGCACTAGTGTCGATCCACCATCCTACTGGGCTGCCGACCATGTTGACTTCATCTACGACTGCAGATAAGTCGAGTTCGGCTAAGTCGATGGGGGCACTTTTCTCTTCCGTCACGTTAGCTTGATGGTGACTGTTTTTCTTGTCTTTCTTTGGTTTGCGATAATCTTTCGCCATGTGTCAGGTTTTTCCGCAGTTGAAGCAATCTCCTTTGATCCTATTTTGATTCTTCGAGTCTGGCTTTATACTTTTAAACTTGGGTTTCTTCTTGTTGCTAGACTCGACCAGATTTGCTTTTGCCTCCATAGAGGTTTTGTTCGTTTTATTGTCGAAGAGTCTAATGTCCTCTTCGATTCGCAAACGAACAATCAAGTCTTCAAGTCCCATCTCATTGCGTTTGTACTTGAGATAGTTCTTGAAGTCCTTCCAGAGTGGTGGTAATTTCTCTATCACTGCAGCCACCTGAAAGGATTCAGACAATTCCATACCTTCGGCAAAAATTCTTGCACTTGTTCGACAACAGTCTTGCTATCCACAATCTTAAAGTCCAGAAAACGACCGACTATAAATTTCTTCAACCGGGCATCTTCTTCTTTATACTTCGTCTCCAATGAGTCCCATAACTCCTTGGACGTCTTGGTGCTAGAATAAACACTATAGAGAGTGTTGTCTAGCCCATTCAGAATGTAGTTGCGACACATAAAGTCGCTGTGATGCCATGCATCATATGCGATACGCACTTGCGGATCAGTTTCGTCTTCCCCCACAGTTGAAGAAGACTCATTCAGAAAACGAGCCATATTCAAAGTAGTAAGATAGAAAAACATCTTTGATTGCCAACGTTTAAATTCAGAACCTGAGAATTTTTCCGGCTTTTCGGCAGGTGCTGGAGCATTTGGAACGTTGACCGAAACAGTTGGAACGTTGTTGTTGTCGGTGTTGCTTCCTATCGCCATCTTTCCACACTAATTTTGCCTTACGATTGTTATTTGAGAGTGTAGAAAATAGAATGACGATAATAGAAAAGATGCAGAACCGAGGCGAGAATAAATCTCTCTCCGTAAGGCAAAATTACTTCCGCCTGTGCTTGCGGATCTACAGTAATTGTCCCCAAGATACAACGGTTTCGGGATGATAGACGAGTCATTAGCACTAGGAGATCGATATCCGGTCGAACGACTTGATACTCGGGACTGAGTATGTAAACTAAACTAATATGACAAGATTAATTATCTGAATTTGTTGGTGTGTTTAATCTCATTCTGAAGGGCCCTATTTATAGTAGTCCAGGGGTTTCCTTGAACTGATGTGACTGTTTGGCCAAACAGGTGGTCCGAACCAGCGTGTCTCTTTGGTCCTGAACTGCCGCCACATGCCCGGTTTGGACAAACAGGTGGTCCGAACCATGGCTATCTTTGGACATTAATTACTCATTCAATTCTTTAAATATTTGAACAAGTAAATATACCAAATTAATGTACTCAACATGTAGATTCCAAAAATATCATTTAATTTCATTAATTATCAAAGTAAATATGACATTAAATAAGCTATTTATTCCAACACAATATACCACTACTAGCTAGTTTAAGTTTGTAGTATCATGAAAATGTGAAAGTTAAGTGGATCTATAACATCAAATTTGATCATAATTTCCATTGCAAGAACTTTTCATTAGACTTTTCAGCAGAAAATTGAGCGAGTACAATTTGATTATACCAATTCAAGCCTCACCAACAGTAGAGTAACATTTCATATATAGAAAAAGATACAAATTAATCAAGCTGCAGAAATATATATGTATATAATTCGCTGCTGCAGAGGAAGCTGATATAGTTCATTGTCTCTATTTAACCCTGAAAAAAAACGATATTAAAATCAAGAAGTAGCTAGCATGAATTACATTTCGATCAACAATAAATATAAACAATCATATGTACAAATTTGACATGATTAATTAATGATCATTAATATTTATTAACTGTGACATACATATCCACATCAACTGCAACTATATAAGACTCCATCTATACTCTAGAAACAAGCCAGAAAATATTGGCTATGCTTTTCAAAATAGTGATGCGAAATAGTCACATTATGATTGACCACAAATTAAATTAGTTAAGTAGGAAATTTTAATTTAATATATTTTTTTAATTTTTTATTCAAAAATAAAAATAAAAACAATAAATTACCAAAAAATTAGCTACGATGTAGACAATGTAGTAACATAACTATTTTTTATTTTAAAAATAAATTAAAATAATCAATTTTTTTTTCCTATTTAACTAGTTTTGCGTTTGAGCCAAACAATTGAAACATAATTTATATGTAGTAAAAGTAATTAATTTATTTGCAATTACTTGGTGCAATCAATTGCAGGCGTGATTTCGTATGGAAGGGAGACGCCGCATTTTCCGGGGAGGCTTTTGGCGTTTCTGACGGCGGCCGCAGAGGCGGAGCCGGTGACGGATTTCAGGCAGACGCAAACGTTGCGGCGGTCGGCGGTGGTGCTCGCCGCCTTGTACAGCGACTTAACCCCCGCGCAGCAGTTGAGCGGCACCGTGCCGCCGCCTAACACGTACTCGAAGCACGGCGCCAATGTGGTTGTGACCTCGCCGCATGAGATCTTGGCCGGCGGCGCCGCCGCCACTGCCGCCGCCGCCACGAGGAGCAGTAGAAATGTTGCCTTATTCATTATGGAGTTTTGTTTTCTTGTACTATTATGTAATAAAAGTAGAGATGCTATCATGCTAGCTTATATATATAGATTGTTTTTTTAGATAGAAAAACTAATTAAGAAAAAACATATTTGTGTAATTAATACACTGTATGCAGAAGGGTAGTTGAATCATTAAATGCCTTATTAATTGTTGAGATGTTAATCATTTAACACTCTCACTACAAAAAAGCGCCGATTTACCGGCAGGATTTACCGGCGGCAGTCTCGCCGCCGGCGATCACCGGCGGCTTTCCGACGGCAATGCTGCCGACCCGTATTTTTTGAATATATGGCGATGATACCGGCGGCAAAGTACCGCCGGTGATCACCGGCGGCAACGCGGCCGGTAAATATTAAGGCCGCCGGGAATTTTATTTTTTAATTTTTTTTTATTATATTTAGCAGATAGCGGCGGCATCTGCCGCCGGTGATTAGCGGCGGTAATTTGCCGCCGGTAAAAATAGTGCGGGTCGGGCTTTAGCGGCGGTAATGGGCCGCCGCTAATTTTAAAGCCCAAAATCGTGCCCTAACCCTCTCTCCTCCAGAACAGATCCCTCCCCCCTCTCGCGCCTCCAGCCCCCCTGCCCCCCCCCCCCACCCTGCCCTGCCGCTGCCCTGCCCTCCTGCCGCCGCCTGTCGCCGTCGCCGGTCGCCGCCGTCGCCTCCGTCAAGGTAAGCCCCTCCTTTCCTTCTCTCTCTCTGTCTCTCTCTCTCTCTCTCTCACCCTCTCATCCTCTCTTCATCTTTCTCCTCCTAATTGCAGGCCAATCCTGCCGTCTCACCGCTCCTGCCACCGCACGGTTCCGCCGTCAACTCCTACGGTACACTTTCGTTTTTAATAGACTTTTATTTATTTGTTTATTTATTTATTATTTATTTGTTTGATTAAAATTAACATAATTCTAATTACTTTATAGGATGTTTAAAGTATGATAAATTGAAATTAATTTGGTAATTAGATACTTTATAGGATGTTTAAAGTATGATTAATTGAAATTAATTTGGTAATTAGATTAATTATGAATTGATTTAACTGTAGTTACTTTATAGGATGTTTAAAGTATGATTAATTGAAATTAATTTGTTAATTAGATTAATTTTAAATTGATTTTCTGTTTTGGATGAAATGATATGTTATTATATATTGTGGGATAGATTTAATCAATTTCTTAAGGATCTTCTCCCTTTGGGATAGAAATTGATTATTTCTTAAGGATCTTCTCCCAACAAATGATTGTGTTTGCTTTTATTACTTTATTTTTTTTATTGTTTTATATGTTATTTTATTATTGTTTCGACATTGGGGGGCCGGGTAGACCTAGTATAGGTTTAGTAAATTAGGACCACTATGGTCACTATAGTTGCTGGTAGAGTCGAGCACTTGGTAGTTAGGATAGTGGGGTTATGCTGTCGAAATTTTCTTAGATTCAAGTAATTTATTGTATTTGATTTATTTTTATTCTCAATTAGAATTTGCAAGAATGAGTGATAATCGATCGTGGATGTACGCGAGATACAATGATCGTGCTGCATTTGAAACGGGACTTGAGAGTTTCCTCGAGTTTGCGATAAATCAAACAGCGTATACAGATGGAATTGGTAACATTAGGTGCCCGTGTAGGAAGTGTAAGAATAAAGTCTTTGCATCTGTACCTACAGTCAGAGAACATGTTACTAGGCGTGGATTTGTCCACAATTACACGAACTGGTGTTATCAAGGGGAAGCACCAGTGTATATGCCAGCAGAACATACTATAATGGATGAGGATGATGGGTCATACAGTAATTACCAAAGGATGGTGCATGATCATGCTGGACCTAGTAATTATCAAGATCCTCCAAATCTTGAGGAGCCGCCTAATCCTGACGCTCAACAAATTTATGACATGTTGAACGCAGCCGATAGTCCTCTATACCCAGACTGTGATACTTACTCACAGTTATCCTGGATGACACAGATGATGAGCATAAAGGTTGAAAATCACATGTCAGAGAGATGTTTTAATCAGATATCTGAGATGGTTCAAAAGGCTTTACCGAAGGATAACAACTGCCCTGACAGCTTTTACAGTACGAAGAGAAATCTGCGCGGGTTGGGTTTGCCAGTAGAGAAGATTGATTGTTGCGTTAATAACTGCATGTTGTATTGGGGGGACGACAGTGAGCTAGAGAGTTGTAATTTTTGTGGTGCATCACGATATAAGGAGAACTTGCGTGCATCTGGAAGCCGCCGAAAGAAACGTGTGGCCGCCAAACAGATGCACTATTTTCCTTTGACGCCCCGACTGCAAAGGTTGTTTGCATCTGCGGCAACAGCCGAAAATATGCGATGGCATGCGACTTCAATAGAAGATGGGATCATGCGCCACCCAGCAGACTCTCCGGCATGGAAACACTTGAATTCAGTATATCCTGGATTCACCGAGGAGATAAGAAATGTGAGATTAGGCCTTTCTACAGATGGTTTTGCCCCATTTGCACAATCAGGGCGTCAATATTCTTCTTGGCCGGTCATTGTCACACCGTATAACTTGCCTCCGTGGTTGTGCATGAAAGAACAATTCATGTTCCTCACTGTCCTCGTGCCTGGGCCATCTAACCCAAAGATGAAGTTGGATGTTTTCTTACAGCCACTGATACATGAGTTGAAATATTTGTAATGATAGAAAATCTTTATAATTTTGGATATGAAAAAGCTGTCGATGAAATGAAATTATTGGTTGGGTTAAATAGTTTCTACTTTTCTGTTTCTTTTGAAAAAAAGAAGATACTAGTTTCTACTTTTCTGTTTCTTTTGAAAAAAAGAAGATACGATCCCTCGGTTTTCTATTCCAATAACTCTATGCAGCTACATTGTGGCCACCCACACATTAATATAACTAGAATGTTCATTCGTGCGATGCACGACGAACATCGAAATTAACGATATATTTAAATAAATATAAAAATATATTTTAAAAATAAAATAAAATAATTCACGTCAATTATACAATAAAATCTTGAATTTAAAAATTATATTAACAACTTTGTATAAAGTGTAATAAAAATTATTCAATAACAAAAATTAGCATTTACACATTATTATTATAGAGTTACACGTCATAATAAATATTTTCATATACAAACATAAATAAAAAGTTATAAAATTTTAATGAAAAGAGTGAAAATAAAATATTTTAAAATTTTCATAACTTATTCATTTTATATTTATTTTTGATGTTTTTATACAATAGTATTAAATTTAAGATGCATATTGAAAAAAAATCATGAATTAAATTTTATAATATTTACAAAAGAATTAAATTATGAAAAACTAAAAGAAAAAAAAAAGTGAAAAAATTGATGGAAGAAGAGAGAGAAAAAGAGAGGGAAAAGATGGAGAGAAAAACTCCTCTTTTATATATTATATAGATAAGGAAGATTGGCCACCCACACACTAATATAATAAGGAAGATTTTTCTTATTATATTAGTGTGTGGGTGGCCACAATATGGCTGCATAAATTTATTGTTAATTTATTTTTTAAAATAAAAATAGGACTTAATTATTTTACTATATTCTCTATATTGTACTTATTTTTTTAATTTCCTTGCATTTTTTATTTTTAATTTATTTTTTAATAAAAATAAAAAAGTTATCAAAAAATTACAAAAAAATAATTACAATATAAAGAATAAAATAAAATAACTAAATCTTATTTTTATTTTAAAAAATAAATTAAATACATTAAATTATTTTTTATTTAGGTGAATTGTGACTCTGACTGACCACGATATGATTGTTCAGCATTACTCTTTTTTATTAAGTTAATGCCACGCTGCAACTATTAATTACATGATTATGATTTCAACTACCATTATATCACCTTCCCGGCCACATGCATGGAATTAATGATATTACAGTTTTATAATTAATATATTTGTTATATTGATAATTTTAAAGAATTCTCTACCCCACACCTCTATATATAATTTATTTGTTTGTGTGCTCTTATATATCTATACAATTCTTATTCATTTTATTTCTTTAAAAGAATATTAATTATATAGTATATATAGATAAAAATTCAAATAAAAATCTTTAATAATTATGAGAACGAAAAATCACTTAAAGTACAGTAAATTTCACCTCAAATTCAGCGATTTCATAATTTTATATGTATAGAAGTTTTATTTATTTGATATAATTAAGACAACAAAATATTTTGTGACAAAGCATAAAAATACAATCATACACCAAAATTGCCTACTTGAAGTAGAACAATAGAAGTATTAGATTTGTACACTAGGCCTCGAGAAGGACTTTTTTTTTTCACTTTATTTGGAGGGTGAAACGACGTCGTAATCAACACAGGGCAAACTAGTTAGGGATCCTTAAACTTGCATGCATGATGCATGTCCAACACCAACTCCAAACTCAACCAACCCTGCAAAAAACCATTTCAATTCGGATTAATTTAATCAAAATAAATCCATCAATGATTCCAAAAAATTCACAAAATTAATAAGGCACCTATTACAGTCGGTGTTGGGGCTAATTTGGAAAGGGATATTGACCCCACATCTCCCCGGCAGCCTCGCCGCATTCCCCAAATCGATAACCCCACGCATCGATTGAGCCGCCGCCACCAAGCACCGGCAGGCCGCGCGGCGGTCGGCGGTGGTTTTTGCGGAGGCCGCCACTGCCCTAACCCCATTGCAGCACTGCGACGTTATCACGCCGCCGCGCAGAAACCCTAGACACGACCCTAGGTTACCTCGCAGCTGATCGCACGATGCAACGGCCTCTAATTGCGGTGACAATAGCGCAACCATCACAGCCAGGCACACTAGCATCTGCCACTCAATTTTCACCTGCATTTTTCAAATATTCAACAGCTGGCAATTTATTTATTTATTTTAATCGAGTCGGATCAAATACAACGTGAGATTGATTGATTAAATAGTGCTGGAAATATATATACACATACAAATTAATGTGTGGGAAACAAGCGTATAGGTGGGAGTTGAGTGAAATTTATTGCGTTTGACAATTGGGGTTGTGTGGTAATTACGTGTACAAGGTTAGCACTCGACACGTCAGATAATCTTTGCATGCATGCAAAAGACGATAAAGTTACACGGAAATCGAGGGTATGTCTCTACGATACACCCAGATTCTTAATTTATTTCTAGATTTTTAGACGATATGCACTCCCTTTGTCCACAAAAATAATGTGCTTATTATTATTTTCGTCTGTTCATAAATATTGTGTGTTATATTTTTTTTTTAGAAAAAAATTCTTTATATAATAAACTTTATTCATATTTAAGATTTACAAAATATTGACATTTTGTTTTTATAATTTAATGGACACAATAGGGATCCAAGATTTTAAATACCAAAAATTATAAAAGATAAGTTTTTTAGCCTCAACTTAAAAACAACTCTTTTGTATACCAAAATCACTTAGGGTGTGTTCTCTTTGGTTGTAAATTTATCATGATAAAAGGAAGGATAAACAAAATTTCATCCTTTAAATTCTTCATTTCTTTTCCCACATTTCCTACTTGACCCTTACTCGTTCCTCATTTACACTACAAAGAAGGGATAATATTATCCCTTCAAAAATGGTGTGATAATATTATCCCTCATTTGTAGTGTAAATGAGGAATGAGTAAGGATCAAGTAAGAAATGTGGGAAAAGAAATGAAGAATTTAAAGGGTGAAATTTTGTTTATCCTTCATTTTCCCATGATAAATTTACAACCAAAGAGAACACAGCCTTAAAAGACTAAAAGACCTTTACATTATATCATTAAAGAAAAGCAAAAAAAAAAAAAAAAAAGAGTAGACAAAGCTTCTCGGCCCCTCCCCCCTCCACCCCCAGATTCAAAAAAATTTCTCTCTCTCACAACTCACGACACGCTCACGACTGGCGCCACCTCACGATCGAATTCCAGGCACGACATCGAGATGGGCGACCACGACTGGAACGGCGACGACTCGGCGTTGGTGTCGGCGACAAGCTCCGACGAGGAGTGTGTCGCACATCCTACTCCTCCGGTGAGTGAGCCCTAATTTTCACCCAATTCCTATTTTTAAAAAATTGGAGCTTTAATTCATTGTTAAATGCATGTATATGTGTTATAATGCTTTGAGAATCATGTTTAGTTAGTAAATAGCTTGAGTTTGTTGAGATTTGTTGAAAATTTCTTGAGAATTTTGGTGTTTTTCTTGAAAATTTCGGCGGATTTTTGGGAACAACGGGGGCTGGCACGACGGGGGTTGGGGCAGGGTGGGCACGACGGGGGTTGGCGGGGTGGGCAAGACGGGGCTTGGGGCGGGCTGGGCACGACAGGGGCTTGGGGCTGGCTGGGCACGACGGGGGCTTGGGGCGGGGAGGGCACGACGGGGTGGGCACGACGGGGCGGCATGACTGGGCTTGGGGCGGGGGAGGCATGACGGGGGCTTGGGGCGGGCTGGGCACGACGAGGTGGGCACGACTGATTACACTCATGTTTTCATGGTTTTTATTGTTCATATGATGTTAATTTTATAGGGAATTGAGTGTTTGATGATTGTTTTGTGCTTAAATTGCTTTATCTTGTGAAATATGTTACTTGCTTGTACTTTGATGATTTTTACAGAAATAATGGAGTTTGAATTTGGACTGTTGGTCTTAATAAAAGTTATAGTTCATCTCGATACGAGTTCGTAGGCGCAAACGGTTAGAGAATCCGAGATCGGACGAGGAAGATATGGCCGAAACACGAAAGTCGCGCGTAGCAGTAAATAGTGCCCGACGGGAATTTCTGAATCTTCGGGATTTTGCGGGATTTTCGGATTTTTATCAGTATTTTCGAGCTCTATACTGTATTTATCCCATGTGCCTATAAATAGGTCTTCTTTTAACCTACTTAGGGTTCCCAACTTTATTTTTCAGTTCCCAACTTTTATATTTTAGTTTTCATAGCTTTAGAATTTATTGCTTTCCAGTTTTTACTGCTTGGATTAGATTTCTACAAGATTGAAGATTCAAGCTGCTACAATTGTTCTTATTCAGTTTTATACAATTAAGTTTTTATAATTGCGTTCTTTTTAATTATGTTTATGTTTTATTTCATTATGTCTGGCTAGTTTCGTTTAGCTGATTCTAGGGTTTGTAAATAGTTGATTGAATTTATGTGATTTATTTGTTAATACCTTTGTGCCTTTCAGTTTATGATTCATAATTTCTGGTGCTTGATTTCTTGTGAATTATCTGATCAATAGTTTGCATGTTTAGCTATTCGGTTTGAGACCTAGCGGAGAAAACTGTTTAGCAGATTCAGGAATGTATGATATGATCTTAACCTTGAGACCTAGCGGAGATAGGTGGATCATAGGGAGCTATTCTTAGGAGCTATTGGGAGTTAGTAGATTTTCTTGAGACCTAGCGGAGATAGAGAATTTACTAATCTACGATCGTTGCTGCTCTAGCGAGAGTAATTGATTAATTAAGCGATCTCTCATCATAACTGGATTAAACTGGTACATAGGATTAATAGATTTATTGCGTAGATTTAGTTAATAAATTTACTACCCTAGGATCAGTTGTCTTTAATATTTGATTCTTCTACGTGCTTTGAATTATTGCTATTTGCATTTTAGTTTAAGTCAGTCAATCTCTACTTTCTGTTGCCTGTCTACTGTTATAGTCTGTTTAGGAGATAGCTAGAGTTGTTTCGTTGTGTCAGTCCCTGTGGATACGATACTCGATTACTGTTTATACTACGATTACACCGTGTTAGTTGCGGTATTTTTGTTGCTAATAAAATAGTGATCAATTTTTTGGCGCCGTTGCCGGGGACTGATTAGAAGTTTCTTTAATATTTCCGATAGGGCTTAGTAGTACTTCAGGCGTTTACTTTTTCTTTTTATTTTTTTTCTAATTCTCGTTTTTTTCAGGCACACTACATACGATGGCTACTGATGAACAAATTCGTGCTCTACAGGAGTAGTTGCAACAGCTGTTGGACGCTCAAGCTGCTAAAGCAGCTCAGAATCAGCCTCCGATAGCAGAGATGTTCGTTCCTCAGTATGAGTATCAAGAACCTCCCCGTATTAATGCCAATAATTTTGAGCTGAAGTCTGGTTTGATCACGATGGTCCAGCAGAACAAGTATGGAGGACACGCTATAGAGGATCCTAATGCGCATCTGGCACAATTTCTGGAGCTTTGTAGCACTGTAAAGATGAATGGAGTATCTGATGATATTATTCGTCTTCGTCTTTTCCCTTTCTCACTGCGGGATAAAGCGAAGTCGTGGTATTATACACTGAATTTGAGTGCAACTACTACGTGGGAAGATGTAGCTCAAGCTTTTCTACGCAAGTTCCATCCTCCTAGCCTGACCCTGAAATTAAAGATGGACATTGTACAGTTCCAGCAGTTTGAGGGAGAAAAATTGGCAGATACATGGGAGAGGTATCAAGAGAAGTTGAGAAAGTGTCCGAGCCACGGATTTGATGAAGGCACGCTCATTATCATGTTCTACAATGCTTGTGGAGAGCGTACAAGAATGCATTTGGACACAACTGCAGGAAGTTCTATGCTTCAGAAAGGCAGTTCCGAGGCGTGGAGCATCATTGAGAGTATGGCTGCTACAAGTTTTCAATGGCCATCAGAGATAGTACAATTGAAAAAGGTTGCAGCTGCTTCCAGTTCTGATTCTATGGCAGCGATGATTACACAGCAGGCAACGATTGCTACGCAGTTAGCAGAGCTGACTACTAAGATTAGTGAGTTGAATGTTAGACATCCTAAGCAAGCTGTGAAAGACCCATCAGGCTTGGAAAACGTCAATTATATCAATGACAGAAATTATGGGAATTTTCAGCAAGGACAGCCAGGAGTATATAGCAGAGGTCAGCAGTATCAGCCGGGTCAACAGCAGTTCCAGCCAGGAGGACGCCCGCATCCGAATCTTTCTTATGGCAACCCAAACAATGCTGTGCAACCTCCACCAGGATTTTCTGTTTCTAGAGGGGGAGTAATCAATGAGCCAAAGAAAGATTCGATGGAGGACATGATGAAGCAGATGCTCATGAAGATGACTGGGATGGAGACAAATGTGGGAAATAAGATATCTATAATGGAAAATAATTTCTCAGCACTTTCCAAGCAAGTGCAGATGTTGGAGACTCAAGTTGGTCAGATGGCCAACCAAGCAGCTGCGCAGCACAAGCCGGGCCAATTCCCAAGCAACACTACTGTCAATCCTAGGGGCCAATGAAATGCTATTTTCGATGGCACTCTGTCTCCTAAAGAGATGATGATGAGCAAGGAGAACGAACAACCAAGTGAGGAACCATACAAGGTTCCTGTTCCACTTAGGGAATACATCCCAAAGGTTCCATTCCCTTGTAGGCTGATAAAGAGAGAGGTGCTTGAAGAGCAATGTGCTGTGAAGCCGAGAAAAAAGGTGGATGCCAAGGAAATCAAGCTGGAGGTCCCCCATTTCAAGAATGAGAAAAAAATTGCCAATCCCGAGGAGACAGAGCATAGATGTTTAGTGGATGAGCTAGAGAGACTACTCGAAGAATCGGACCAACGTGCACAACCTCAAATTCTCTCACAATTGCAGGATCCCAAGGTGTTAGGTCCCGGGGCGTCTCGAATAGGTGTATGGGGGGATCCACCTATGGGCTATTTTTCTTTTCCTCAAAGTGAGGGATCTCAAGATAGAGATCTAAACGAAACTATACATGCAAACAGTGACGCCTGTTGACTGAAAACAGTTTTGACCAAACAGGGTTGACGGCTGATACTGAAAGCTCTTCAGTAAGGAGTTATCAGTTAAGTTACTGGAACTTAACTGATGCACTTATGGGCTTCAGTCGAGTTTGCTAAAACAAAGATGATAACACTCTTCCTGACTATCAAAAGATAGGTCAATCAGACTGATATCATACGCAGCGGAAATTAAACTTAGTTTCGCAATAGCCTCGGTTGTGCACGTTGTTGGTCTTAGGTTTCTCTTTGCAGTTATTCAGTATTCAGTTTATCAATTGAAACAACACAAGTAGGAAAGTAAAACTGAAAGCTGTACACAACACAGAGACTTTTACGTGGTTCAGAAAAACCCTTTCCTACATCCACGGTCGGTTGATCAGACCAACAATCCACTCCGCAAGTGCTTAACAGGTGCACTGCAAACCAAACCGTGTGCTTGCCGGGTGCACACAATCGTACCACTGAAGAAAACCCTTCTTCACTACCCACACTTCACTCGTGTCGGATTTCTCTTGCTTAGCACAACCCGCGCTAAGACTTTCAGAGTCAGAGAACCTTTCTGAACTCCGAATCACTCAAAACACTCAAATCTTTATTTCGGAAAGGAGGTTTGAACGAGTGCCAACTATACTGCAAAGAACAAGTTCTTTGTAGCAAGTTTGACCTTGGCTTCTGGGTAAACAGAGGTTTGCCTAAGGTCTAAAAGAATGTATGGAATCAGCAGTGACTGATTTTGGCTTTGGAATTCTCTTCTTCGATTCAAGCTTTGGGGAGGTTAAGCTTTAGGCTGAGTAGCGATTTTGGCAGAGCTTCAGCTTATGTCGTTGAATCGGTGAAGGTTGAAGTGATCCTCGAGCACTATTTGTAGGAGAACTTCTTGAATAGATCCATTGGCGTAGAACGTCCGCAAGATTTCTTCTGTTGGAGAGCAATTCGAATTTGGGCTGAGGCTTCAATCTTCGAGGTTCCTTGTCTGGTGGAAACGGCTCTCTTGAGGGACAGGAGATGTGACGTCTCTGATAAAGTAACCACCAAATAGGAATGACCTCTGCAGAGATAAGATCCTGAGATCTCTACATTTAATGCGGCTGTACTTTTATGAGTACGTGGCTTCCTTTGAACGTTGGAAGATTAGTCCGAGGAAGAATGTTCAACTGATACTTGACTTTAGTATCAGTCCGCGGCACGCATTAAGTAATCAGTTCCTAACTGATTCTTCAACTGATACTTCAGTTGGTATTTTCAGTCTTCAGTCCTTCGTCCTTCAGTCTTCAGTCTTTAGAACCGCATACTAAACTAGAAACGAACTCTAACACTTGAGTTCAAAACTGTTCTAGTCTATTACAATTAAGACCTATGAATTTTGGTATCATCAAAACAAGGATTAGGATATTCCACAAGGTTCCCAACAATTTCCCCCTTTTTGATGATGCCAAAACCATACAACAGTTCTAGACAACAAAAAGACTGAACTCACAGCACAAGTTCTAAAACTGGGGTGAAAACAGTTCCCCCTTAACAATAGAAACTAAAAACTTGTACTTAGAGTTAAGAACGAAACAGTTCTAAAACAGAACAAGGAGAAGACATAAAAATATAATCAGAGCCTGGACAAAGAGTCATTGTCTTCAGGTTGAGATCAAAAAGAAGTTCTCTTTTCATTAATAAAGGACTGATAAGCCATCAGTCGGGGTACAGAGAGAGACTTACATTGGAGTGAAAAGAAAAACAAAAACAACATAGGAAACCCATGGACTCCAGCAGTCTGCTTGGCTGCGCCGTTGAACTTCTTGATCTTCATCTTCTGTCTTCGTGTCTTCATGTTCCTAAGCTTGTTCCACTCTCACTTGTTTTCCGTTGAGTTGAGGTCTTATGCTTTTGGCTAATCTTCCTCATGATCATCGGATGAATCAGATGATCATTTTGCTTGATCGTCTTCAGTCTTTCGAGAATAAGTCTCTTAAGAACTTTTTTCCCCTTTTTTGGCAACATCAAAAAGGTGGGATTGACTGACGGATGAAGCTAAGACCACTGCGTGGAAACAGAATCGCAGAGTGGTCCAGAGAAAGATGTTGAGGGTAAGAGGTAGACGGAGAATACGGAGTTTTAGAAAAAGAAGAAAGTGAAAGATGAGAGGAGACGAAGAAAGGGTAAGGGGTTGATTTGCATGGCTCTCGAAACAGGGAAGAAGAGAGCAGTGAACATGCAAACCAAAGGAGGTTGAGGAGAGGGTTTTTGGTGAAGAGAAAGAAGCATAAGAGGGGAGGTATGTGGGTAATGAAAATCGAATCAGCGGCTATCATGAGGATAGACACTGTCGATGTTGCGCCAGTTGACAACGAGCTCCTGCTCATTGCTGTTGCACCACGCGGAAGCTTTACAAAAGGTGCAAAGCTTGCCTGAGGAACAAGTGAAGACCGTCTTCTTGAGACAGGTACTTCAAGCCGTATGGTCTGGGCATGAGGATGGAAGACACTCGCTTCGCTGGATACAAGTGAGGGTAGAGAAAACTTTGACGTCGGAGAGACGTTGAGATCCAGTGGAAGGTCCGGTGAAGACCAAGTATGTGAGCGTCATTCTCCCACTCCATGACTTTGCAGTCATAGATTTCTCCTTTAGTCGGAACAAAATTTCTCTGCAACTTTGTTAAGATTGAAACTTTTTCTCACAGTGAAGGTTGTGGATAGTTGTTAGTTGATGCAGAAAAAGAGTGAGGACAACATGGTATAAATAGACAAAATTTGTACCAAGTAAGAAGATGAAAAGTTTTTCGAAGACTGTGCCTAAAAATATTTTTGAAGAAAATTTTCACGTCCGCCATCACTGCAGGGGACTGAAGCTTCAAAAAGGTGAGAGGTATCATTGCATTATGACATGTCAATGAGGTTCTCAAGAAATTTTATCACAGAGGCAACAGGTTGGAAAGATTTTTAGAGAAGATTTTGACAAGTTCAATCAAAATAGATTTTCCCTTTTAAAACACTTGTCCTTCTCCGATATTCCATTTTCCAACAATCAGTTAAAGGTTTTGAAAGAAACTGATCAGTTAGAGAAAAATTTTGAATTAGGACTCAAGGCTCTAAACTGAAATAACTGATTTTAAATGGTAAGTTTTAAAAATACTTACTGATCGACTGATCATTGTAGTCAGTCGATACCACTTGATCCCGGTTGAATCATCAGAATGTCTTCTCTTCAGATGAGTGCTAGACTTCATTGCTTTCCACGTCAGCGGTCGTAGAACAACAGTTGGTTGACCACCAGTCAGCATGACTGTTTGAGAAAATCTTCAAACACAGCATCACTCTTCAGGGTTGATGAGGTCGATCCTTCCACACAGATCGTTGAGCCTTTCTTCTGGAAGAGCTTTTGTCAGCAAGTCCGCTCTCTGAACAGCAGTTGGAATCCATTCCACAGAGATATTCTTCTTTTCGACGTGATCACGGATGAAGTGATGTCGAATAGCAATATGCTTGACTCTGGTGTGATGAACTGGATTCTGGGAGATTGCAATAGCACTGGAGCTGTCCCAATAGATTGAGACTTCCTTTTCGTCTATCTCATAGTCCTTCAACTGTTGGACTATGTTGGATTTGTATACTGAAAGCAAGAACTTTATGCTTGTATACAATGATTCCTGTTATTCACTATTCTTATCTCCTATCTGTTTGGTGTTCATGATTGCATATGTATGTTCTTTATCTCTGTATAAGTAGATTATATGGTGTGTTGTAGATCACAGAAGACCATATAATTGGAATAACCTTAAGAGATATAATATGATCACAGCCGAAATAACTCTAGGACAAGTTATTGGTTTAGGCTGCAGTATTGATGGAAGTAGTTTGTCTTGGCTGCTTGTCTATACTGGTACGTCATTACGTATTGATAGGACCACAGTTTGAGATGTATTCTTCTATCTGACTTAAGTGAAGAATCAAGATCTCGGTGACTCATAAATCTTAATACTAATAAGTATTCAGATATATATGTTAACTCGTATATCACTTTGACTTACTATGGGTGAAAGTTATATACTAACTCGAGTACTCTGTATCTTGGGTGATAGCGGTTAATATATGATATTTGATTATCTGTATTAGTACCCGTATCCGGTATAGGATAATGACATCCCCTTAAGGAGCTCAATAAGGTTTATTACGCTAAACCCTGCAGGTTGATTAAGTTCAGGCGTAATAATAAAGTTTGAGTGGTACTGCTT
This sequence comes from Salvia miltiorrhiza, assembly GCF_028751815.1. Taxonomy (NCBI): domain Eukaryota; kingdom Viridiplantae; phylum Streptophyta; class Magnoliopsida; order Lamiales; family Lamiaceae; genus Salvia; species Salvia miltiorrhiza. The sequence continues at coordinate 13,881,306 of NC_080390.1, read as the reverse complement.
AAGGAATTATTAAGAGATTAATTAATTTAAGCTGTCAGAGCTCTAATTAATTAATGGATGTCGGATATTTTAAATACGAAGATTTAATAAGTCTAAATACAAGCCCCGACTCATCACCGGCAATAAAGGGGTAAGTCAGTATCGGTTCTCTAGTGGAATGAACTGATATTTATAAATTAATAATGGTCTGGGCTGACCATGGATAAATTAATTTATTTGAGGCCCATCTTTATTCCTTGTATCTGGTCCCTGGGCTGGCCCAATGTCTCCAAGCCCTAGAAGACAGTAAAATCGGCCCTCGCACCAAAAGTGGCGCCTCCTCCTTCTTTGTGTATTATTAAATACAGCTGTCAGCTCTCAGGAAAATACACTGATAAAAATTAGGGTTTTGAGAGCAGAGGGAGGCGCAGGAACGTGATTGGCTTTCTGTCTTGGGAGTTCTCATAGTTCGTTGTCCATCCAACGTTGGGAATTGAGCGGGATACAGTCGAGAAGATCAGAGCTGGAGTCTGAATCATTCGACGCGATCATCAACCATCTGTGCATCCAATTCTCAAGTAAGTATTTCCTAACACCTATGTGCAGCTGTTAAATTCATAGGAGCATGTTAGGAATTAATCGTTGTATGATGAATTAATAATAATCCAAGAAACGATCATCGAGCAATCGAGTATTAATTCAATTTAATATTCCTTCAATTGGTATCAGAGCCCAGGATTAATTTCTTGGCTCTATTATTAATTTATGTACGATTAATAATGTGCGTTGTTTTTATACTGCTGTTGTTCTTCGTGGTCTGTTGATTCATGGAATACGTCGTTTGACGTTGTAATCGTTTTTCACCACGAGAAAATCCGTGGTTAGATTAGGATTTCAATTGTATTTGTTTTTCCGTTGTAAATCTGTAAAACCGAGGAACGAGACGAGGATGACGACGAATCAATAAACGAAGAACGGTGTCAGGAGTACGACACGGGCTGCCGGATCATGGTGAGGCGCGGGTGACCGAGAGCGAGGGGCCGCGGGCGCCGAGGGGCAGCGCGCGCGTGGGTGCGTGCACACCGCGCGCAGTGCGCCCAGGCAGGCGACCGCGCGGCCGCTGCTACTCCCTGGTCTGGACACGCGCTTATGGCGAGGCGGGCTCGGCTAGGGCTGGGCGAACGGCTGGAAGCAGCGGGCAGGGGTGGTGCGCGCCCGGGGCTGCGTCTGCGCGCTCTGCGCGCTGCGCGCCCGGCGGGCGGCGCGCTGCCGCTGCTGCCGTTGCTGTCATCGTCCGCTAGAGCTGCTGCCGCCGAGCGCCGGTTGCTGCTGTTGCTGGAGGCTGCCGAACGGGTGCTGGTGGCTGTGCGCGCCTGCTGCCGCTGTGCGAGAGGGTTGCCGGAAGCACCGAGGTCCGGACGGTGCTGATGCAGCGCCGGGCTGCTGCCAGCGCCGGGACGCTGCGCGCGCCTTGGCTGCTGCAGCACCGGCGGGCTGCTAGGCGGCGCCGAGGGCTGCTGGGCGGCGGTGGAGGATGCCAAGGGCGGTGGCGGCTAGGGTTTTCCAAACTCTAGCTGCGTCTCAAACCCTAGGGGGCCCAAACCCTAATTCCAACGACGGGCTTGAAGTTTTCGCGCCGTTTTAGTTTTTGGGCTTGTTTTTTTCTCTATTTTATTTTGTAATAGAATAGATGTTGGGTTTCCACGAATGGATCACGAAGAATTTTAATTCTTTTTTATTGTTCTTTGCATGTCGTGGTTGTTAATCCCTTATGCTCTTTACCTGCTTTTGCACGTCTTTGCTTGTTAATATTTGTTTATTAATTGCGCTTAGACGAGCATGATAGTAGATTTGCCGTTTTCTTAAGCATGTTTTAGAATTCTGCGAGCATGATTTACATGTTGCGTTCTAGAAAAGCATGTTTAGGTTTATGTGCTTGAGCATGAACAAACCTTTTGAAAGAAAAAGACTAAGCTGTTTAATGATTTTTATAGTAATTAAAAATTATTTTAGACCTCCACATGCGGTCTCTAGACAAAGTGATTAGCAATATGAGTAAACGTCCACCCAACGTGTCTTACTTCATATTTGTTTTTCATAAGTTTGTCAGAAGAGGTTTCTATAAAAAATATTTAAACCATTAAAGTAGTGGGAGTTATGCAGTAAACGTCCACCCAACGTGGCTTACTTGTGTAATTTTCACAAGTACTTTGGAGAATGGAATTAAATAAGATAACCAAGAAAATTAAATTGAAAGCGGCATGGTCCGAGTGAGTATGCTAATTTCGAGAATTTAATTTTCAAGGTTAAAATGTGGTCATTGCTTAGATATCATATCAAGTACAATGTACAACTCCCAAAGGAGTCCCTTCTTGATAATGATATGGTCTAGTTAAGGTGCCAACTATTAATTTCCTTTGTCAAAAGGTTAAGTTGACATGGATGGAAATTAAATGACTAGGTAAATAGTCTGGTTGAGGAGTTCATGTGTAAACGTCCACCCAACGTGGCTTGCACATGGGATTCTTTGAGCCGTTGGAGGTTTCATTAATATTGTTTTATCAAAAGGTTACAATATTATTGTTACGAACTATATGTTTTTCATGTTCTTACATGTTTATTTGTTTACTTTCAGATATGTCTATGTCTCCAATTATTAACATTCTAGCAAACAATCCTCTCATCGGTCCAAATTACACCGAATGGAAACGCCATATTATGTATATTCTTGACGCTGATGAGCACAGTTTTGTGCTTACCACTCCACGTCCCGCGGCCTTAACTGATGAGTCGACTGATGCGGAACGTGAGGCGCATAAAAGGTGGCACAAGTCGAATAATATGGCCAAGTGCTATATTATGATGACTATGTCGCAAAATTTGCAACTCCAGCATCAGGTCATGGATGACGCAGCGACCATCATGTTAAACCTCAGCGAGGTTTATGGGGAGTCCGAGAGGTCTGCTCGTTTTAACTTGATGAGAGAAATCTTATCTTGTAAAATGAGCGAGGGCAGCTCGGTGCACGATCATGTCATGCATATGACAAATCTGTTTGACAGGCTTGATCTGCTAGGAGGGGGTATCGAAGGCGAAGCCAAGGTCGATATCATCCTCAATACTCTCCCCAAAACTTTTGAGCACTTCCGTCTCAATGTCGTTATGAGCAAAGTCAACTACACTCTTAATGAGTTGTTGAATGCTCTAGTTGCGGCAGAGGGAGTGATGGGCCGTGGGAAAGAGGTCCTTGTTGCTGCCAAGGGATCTGCTTCTTCGTCGAAAGGCGGGAAAAAGAAGTGGAAAGGTCCAAAGGGCAAGCATGACCATGAGGCTAGTGGGAGCGGTAAAGCCAAAGCAGATGGCCCTACCGGCGGCGTGAAGAAGCCAACGGGCAAGGGAAAGTGCTTCAAATGCAGCAAGGTTGGGCATTGGAAGAAAGATTGTCCAGTGCTCAAGGCAAAGGGACAAGGTACGTCACAAGTTTTAGTAACTGAAACATGTTTAGCTTCGTTTTCTACTCATTCGTGGGTAGTGGATACGGGGGCAACTGACCATGTTTGTTACACCTTGCAGGGGTTCAACCCAACAAGGGAGCTGGCAAATGATGAGATCACCATCTCCATGGGCAATGCGTCGAAGGTCGCAGCTGTTGCTATTGGAGATTTATCTTTATGTTTTGGTGATGACATTTTAGTTTTGAGAGATATTTTATATGTGCCGAAGTTTCGGCGGAACATAATTTCTGTTTCAAAGTTGTTTTTGAATGGATATTCTGTTACTTTTGATGGGGGTGTCTCTATCATGAGAAATAACAAGATTATTTGTTCTGGAATTTTGAACAACTCTCTCTATACTATTACATGTCCAATGAATAACTCTGTCCATGTTGCATCTACATCACAAATTCTTCCAAATCCAAATAAGAGAAAATATTATTCTCATGAACAATATACACATACTTGGCACCTAAGATTAGGCCACATCAATCTAAATAGGATCCAAAGGCTCGTTTCAAATGGAATCTTGAAAGACTTTCAAGCTGTGCCATTTAGAACCTGCAAATCCTGTATAGAGGGAAAGATGACGGCAAGGCCTTTTAAGGCAAAGGGGAATAGGGCCTCGGATGTGTTAGAATTGATTCACTCTGACTTGTGTGGACCGATGTCCACTAGAGCTCGTGGAGGGTACGAGTACTTCGTCACTTTCATTGACGATTACTCAAGGTATGGGTATATTTACCTACTTCAACGCAAGTCTGAATGCTTTGAGAAATTCAAAGAATTCAAGGCGGAGGTGGAGAAGAGAACGGGTAAATCTATCAAGTCATTGCGGTCTGATCGCGGTGGCGAATACCTCGGGAACGAGTTCTTGCAATACTTGTCAGATTTTGGGATTACATCCCAATTGACTGCACCGGGTACTCCCCAACAGAACGGTGTAGCAGAGAGAAAAAACAGGACTCTTATGGAAATGGTACGTTCTATGATGAGCTATGCATCATTGCCTATTTCGTTTTGGGGATATGCTTTGGAAACAGCGATTTATTTGCTGAATCGGGTACCGTCCAAATCGGTTCCTAAAACTCCTATTGAGTTATGGTCAGGGCGTAAGCCCAGCTTGAATCATATAAAGATATGGGGTTGTCCTGCATACGTGCTAGACAAGGAAGCGAGGAAATTGGAGCCGAGATGCGAACTAATGCTGTTTATAGGATACCCTAAGGAAACGAAAGGTGGTTACTTTTATAATCCGAAGGATCAGAAAGTGGTTGTTAGCACCAACGCACGATTCTTGGAACACGATTATGAAAGTAATCACAAGTCTAAGTCCGAGATTGTCCTTCAAGAAATCGAAGGCAATGGACAGGCGATTCCATCACCCCAGCCAAGTGTGCAAGTGAATGCACCACAAGACACTGCACAAACCATTGTCACAGCTGTACCACCACCGCTTCGTCGTAGTGGGAGGGTTGTAGTTCAACCCGATCGATTTATGTTCTTGGGAGAATCTTCGGATCTTCTCCCTGTTGATGAACAAAAGGATATCGACCCTGACAACTTTAGACAAGCGATGAAAGATCAAGATGCAGATTCTTGGTACGAGGCCATGGTTTCTGAAATAGAATCCATGGGTGCTATGGATGTATACGAGAAGACCGAACTACCAGATGGCTTCTTAGCTATAGGTAGTAGGTGGGTGTACAAGAGAAAGAGAGATTCAGATGGCGAAGTCGCAGCTTTTAAAGCTAGACTGGTGGCGAAAGGTTATACCCAGGAACAGGGTATAGATTATGATGAGACCTTTTCGCCGGTTGCCATGCTCAAGTCTATCCGAATACTCCTTGCCATAGCAGCCCACATGAACCTTGAGATTTGGCAAATGGATGTCAAGACCGCTTTCCTAAACGGTTTCCTTGAAGAAGGAAGGGACATCTATATGCAGCAACCTGAAGGGTTTGTGAAGAAGGGCGAAGAGCATCTTGTGTGGAAGCTTAAGAAGTCCATTTATGGACTTAAGCAAGCTTCGAGGTCATGGAACAAACGTTTTGACGAGGTCATTAAATCCTATGGATTTACTCGTTGTGAGAACGAAAGTTGCGTGTACCGTTTAGATGCCAATGGTGACGTGGTTTTCCTTGCACTTTATGTAGATGATATCCTCCTCATTGGCAACAATGTTGAGCTATTATCGGACATAAAGAAGTGGTTATCCGAACAGTTTCAAATGAAAGACTTAGGAGATGCAGCGTACATCCTGGGGATCAAGGTCGTTCGTGATCGCCAGAAAAGGATGTTGAGCTTATCTCAAGCGTCTTACATTGATACTGTGATTGCTCGTTTTAGCATGCAAAATGCCAAGAAAGGCTTGCTACCTTTTAGACATGGCATTCCTCTGTCTAAGGACATGTGTCCTAAGACGCCTAGTGCGGTTGAGGAGATGAGGAAGATACCCTATGCTTCCGCCGTAGGTAGCCTCATGTATGCGATGTTATGCACGAGACCTGATATTTGCTATGTCGTTGGCATGGTTGCAAGATATCAGTCGAACCCTGGACCAGGACACTGGACTGCGGTAAAGCATATTCTCAAGTACCCGAAACGGACTCGAGATTATAGGCTAGTTTACCAGTCAGACAGTCTATTTCCTTTGGGTTACACCGATTCGGATTTCCAGGCTGACCGGGATGAGAAGAGATCTACCTCTGGTTATGTGTTTACCTTGGGAGGTGGAGCCGTATCGTGGCGGAGTGCAAAGCAGAAGTGCATTGCAGACTCCACCATGGAAGCCGAGTATGTAGCTGCTTCGGAAGCTGCTAAAGAGGCTGTATGGTTCCGGAACTACCTCTTGGATCTAGGAGTGGTCCCTAATTTGCCTAAGAGTATCATAATTTATTGTGATAACTCGGGTGCAGTGGCAAATTCTAAGGAACCCAGGAGCCACAAGGCGTCAAAACACATAGAGAGAAAGTACCACATCATACGAGAAATCGTAAACAGAGGAGATGTGCTAGTAGAAAAGATTGATACATTGGAGAACCTAGCTGATCCTTTCACGAAAAGCTTACCGCAAAAGACCTATGAGAAGCATGCTCGAGGGATGGGATTGCGGTTGATGCCACCCACTTAGAGAAAAACTTTCAGTATAAGTGGGAGAGATGAAGTGAAGTTTTTGTAATAGCTAGTATTTAGACACATTGTATACTAAAAGTTTTGCTTTAGTATAAGTGGGAGATTGTTGGATTTGTATACTGAAAGCAAGAACTTTATGCTTGTATACAATGATTCCTGTTATTCACTATTCGTATCTCCTATCTGTTTGGTGTTCATGATTGCATATGTATGTTCTTTATCTCTGTATAAGTAGATTATATGGTGTGTTGTAGATCACAGAAGACCATATAATTGGAATAACCTTAAGAGATATAATATGATCACAGCCGAAATAACTCTAGGACAAGTTATTGGTTTAGGCTGCAGTATTGATGGAAGTAGTTTGTCTTGGCTGCTTGTCTATACTGGTACGTCATTACGTATTGATAGGACCACAGTTTGAGATGTATTCTTCTATCTGACTTAAGTGAAGAATCAAGATCTCGGTGACTCATAAATCTTAATACTAATAAGTATTCAGATATATATGTTAACTCGTATATCACTTTGACTTACTATGGGTGAAAGTTATATACTAACTCGAGTACTCTGTATCTTGGGTGATAGCGGTTAATATATGATATTTGATTATCTGTATTAGTACCCGTATCCGGTATAGGATAATGACATCCCCTTGAGGAGCTCAATAAGGTTTATTACGCTAAACCCTGCAGGTTGATTAAGTTCAGGCGTAATAATAAAGTTTGAGTGGTACTGCTTAAGGAATTATTAAGAGATTAATTAATTTAAGCTGTCAGAGCTCTAATTAATTAATGGATGTCGGATATTTTAAATACGGAGATTTAATAAGTCTAAATACAAGCCCCGACTCATCACCGGCAATAAAGGGGTAAGTTAGTATTGGTTCTCTAGTGGAATGAACTGATATTTATAAATTAATAATGGTCTGGGCTGACCATGGATAAATTAATTTATTTGAGGCCCATCTTTATTCCTTGTATCTGGTCCCTGGGCTGGCCCAATGTCTCCAAGCCCTAGAAGACAGTAAAATCGGCCCTCTCACCAAAAGTGGCGCCTCCTCCTTCTTTGTGTATTATTAAATACAGCTGTCAGCTCTTAGGAAAATACACTGATAAAAATTAGGGTTTTGAGAGCAGAGGGAGGCGCAGGAACGTGATTGGCTTTCTGTCTTGGGAGTTCTCATAGTTCGTTGTCCATCCAACGTTGGGAATTGAGCGGGATACAGTCGAGAAGATCAGAGCTGGAGTCTGAATCATTCGACGCGATCATCAACCATCTGTGCATCCAATTCTCAAGTAAGTATTTCCTAACACCTATGTGCAGCTGTTAAATTCATAGGAGCATGTTAGGAATTAATCGTTGTATGATGAATTAATAATAATCCAAGAAACGATCATCGGGCAATCGAGTATTAATTCAATTTAATATTCCTTCAGACTAACCACAGGAGTTGTGAGCAGCAGCTTCCGGCAGCAACATATTCAGCTTCAGTTGTGGAGGTGGCGACTGAAGTCTGCTTCTTTGAAAACCATGAGATGAGCTTGTTGCCTAGGAATTGATAGGTTTCGGAGGTTGATTTGCGATCAATTTTGCATCCATTAAAATCTGAGTCTGAATATCCGGTGAGCTTGAAGTCGTCGTCTGCTGGGTACCACAATCCTAAGTTGGGTGTGCCTTTGAGATATCGCAAAATTCGTTTTACTACATCCAAATGAGCTTCCTTTGGATCTGACTGATATCTTGCACATACCCCGACTGCGAATGCGATGTCTGGTCTGCTCGCAGTCAAATACAACAATGATCCAATGATTTCTCTGTACTTCGTAGAAGAGACAGATTTTCCTTCTGAACCTGGATCAACCTTCCAGTTTGTGTTCATTGGGATCTTGACTGATTTCATGTGCTGAATACCGAACTTGGCTATCAGTTCCTTGGCATAGTTGGACTGACTGATCAGTATTCCTTCGCTGGTCTGCTTAACTTGCAATCCGAGAAAGAAATTCATTTCTCCCATCATGGACATTTGGAACTTGTTGGTCATGATGTCAGCAAACTTTTTGCACATGCGTTCGGATTTGGATCCGAAAATTATGTCATCGACATAAATCTGAACAAGTAAGAGATCTTCTCCTTCTTTGAGAGTGAACAAAGTTCTGTCCACAGATCCTTTCTTGAAACCTTGTTCAACAAGATACTCCGAGAGAGTATCATACCACGCTCTTGGAGCTTGCTTCAAGCCATAGAGCGCTTTCTTCAGCTTGTACACCTTTTCTGGTCCAGCAACCTCAAATCCTGGAGGTTTTTCCACATAAACTTCATCGGTGAGCACTCCATTGAGAAATGCGCACTTCACATCCATTTGGTGTACCTTGAAACCTTTGTGAGCTGCGAAGGCTAAGAAGAGTCTGACTGCTTCCAATCTGGCAACTGGAGCGAATGTTTCGTCGTAGTCGATTCCTTCTTCTTGACTGTATCCTTTTGCTACAAGCCTTGCTTTGTTTCTCACAACGTTTTCTTCTTCGTCTTTCTTGTTTTTGAAAATCCATTTCAAACCAATCACCTTTGCATCGTCTGGTCGATCCACAAGCTCCCAAACTGAATTCTGGTTGAATTCATTGAGTGGACTTCAGGGCTTCTTCAATATCCTTGGGCTCTGTAGATGATAAGAAATAGCTGAAAATCTTATCTTCGTTGATGCAGTTCTGATTGATGTCAAAGATGAGGTTGCACATTGATCTTCGAGTCTTGACGTCATCTGATGGTTCTCCAATGATGTTCTCCTTTGAGTGGAGTTCAAACCATCTTCGATACTTCTTGAATTCTTCTAGAGATGGTGGGGCTTCTTCAGTCAGAATGGTTCTGAAGTGTTGAGCACCTTCTGGGGCAGAGGTGAGTTGAGCTGGAGCTGCTTCGGCACGTTCAACTCGATCTTCAGCAACTGGAATTTCCCCTTGACTGATGCCATCTGCGTTGGCTCCAGTCTGAACTTCAGACCTTTGGTTGATCTTTGGATACTGAAGCTTCTTAGTATCTTCATCTTTTCCTGGTGTTGTGGATTTCAGCTTTGGAAACTTCAGTGTTCTGGACACACCTTTCAGTTTCCTGTTCCCTGAAATCATCTGTAGACTCATCAAAGACCACATGAGGTGTTTCTTCAACACAAAGAGTTTGAGAATTAAACACTCGATAGGCTTTGCTCGAACGTTCTGTTCCAGAGTATCCAAGAAAGACTCCTGGATCAGCCTTGCTATCAAATGTGTTTAACCTCTTCTTTTCATTGTTGTGGATGAAACACCTAGAACCGAAAGCATGGAAATAGGCAATTGAAGGCTTCATGTTCTTCCATAGCTCGTATGAAGTTTTTCCATGTCTTTGAGTGAGGAAGGAGCGATTCTGCGTGTAGCATGCGTTGTTGACTTCCTTACTTCGGCCCAAAACTTCAAGGGAAGTTTTGATTCGGCTAGCATCGTCCTTGCTGCTTCCTTTAAAGACCCGTTTCTTCTTTCAGCAACTCCATTCTGTTGATGATGTTGATGATGTTGACTTCCTTTTCCACGCTCAGTCTTCTCAGCAGCTTTAGCAGTTCCTCCAGTGTCTCTTTTTTTTTGAAGAGAAAGATCACCCAAGTATATCGTGAATAATCATCCACAAAAACTAAGGTGTACTTCCTACCGTTGTAGCTTCTTGGAGAGATTGGGCCAAACAGATCCATGTGAATTAGTTGAAGAATTCTTCCAGAGAAGTGTCCTGACTTTGACTTGAATGATATTCGTGTCTATTTTCCTCTTTGACATGCTTCACATTCTTGCTTCTTCTAGTACACAATAGAAGGTAGGCCTTCTACCAGTTGATGTTTAGCAAGCTTGTTGATCGTCTTGAAGTTGAGATGGTTGAGTCTCCTGTGCCACAGCCAGTTGAGCTCCGAGCTGCTTTTGCTGATGAGGCAAGTTTCTGGTGGGCTGTCTTCCCATTAAACGACGTAGAGACTTCTCTGTCTGAAACCTTTCAGAACCACCTTCTTTTGATTATTTCTAACAGTGAATTCATCTTTTTTGATCTTCACTGTGAAACCGTTGTCACAAAATTGACTCACAAACAACAGATTATGTTTAAGACCAGAAACAAAGCTAACATTACTGATACTAGCGTTACCCATGTTGAGCACACCATAGCCTTTTGTTTCTCCGATTGAGTTGTCTCCGAATGCAACTTTGGATCCAACTTTCTCAACATACTGTGATAAATATTCTTTGTAGCCTGTCATGTGCTTCGAGCAGCCGCTATCTAGATACCATGTTCTGATTGAAGCTTTAACTTCTTCCTTCTTTTTGTGTTTCCTGACTTTGACCTGCAAGGAAGAGTTACTTTAGGTACCCAATCAAGATTTGGATCCTTCGATGTTAGCTCAAGTTCCCTTTGGAACCCATATCTGCTTCAGAATTGGTCTGGCTAATCTCTTGCGCTTTGCTGATCGTCTGACTGAAGTTGCTGGCGCTTCAGTTGGCACACTAGCATTCTTCTGTTGAGATTTTCTTTTGAAGGCCTCACTCTTGTAGGAGTTCTGTCTGATGAGTGGTTGAGGTCTTCTTTGCTCGATGAAGTATCTTCCTTGAGATACTCGAATCTTTTCAGACTGATGGAGACTTGACTGATGTCGTGGAACATGAGTCGTATGATGTCCAGTTGCTTGTCGTCGTGGATATCGCTTGGCTCGTCTGGACTCATTATTGTTTTGTCTCCATGGATGTTGTTCCTTCTGGAACTGAACTGATTTCAGTTTTTGACTGATGTGGCCGTTCTTCCCTCTGGTCTGGTGAGGAAGATTCTTCTTGATTCCTGATGTTCCTTCCCCGATCTTTGACTGAAATCTGCTTTCCAGTCTTCTGAGTAGGGTGATCTAGTTGGGGGCCTCCTTTGCTTGTCTGTAGCACCGTGGAGGTGGAACATTTGATCTAGCCATCAGTTTTCGTTTGCGAACTTCATCCATATCATGATCTCTTGATTCTTCTGATGTTGTGATTTCAGAAGTATCGTCCTTTGAAATGATCATGATATTCTTTCCTTTGTCATCTGCAACCTTTCATCCAATGCTTTCAACAAGGCCTTTTGATGGAAAGTTGCTCATCATGGGTGACTTCATCATGCAGTCCTTGACAGTTTCTTCCAGCTTGTGATTGAGCCTCTTGATCTCATGAGATGCTTTATCACATTCCGAGTTGGAGATTTTGAGCTTTTCTTCCAGTCGACTGTTCTCCATGATTAGCTGATCAAGACAAGTTTCATCCGAAAAGTAGATGATTGTCTGATTCCTAGCTCGTTCATCATTGATCTCCTTTTCTATTTTCTGATTCTGCTTGAGGAGATCTTCGAATATTTTCCTCAACTGACAGTGATCAGTCATGAGCTGAATAAACTGGTCAGTTTCATCGGATGAGCTTTCTCCTGATTCTGAGTGATCTCCAGAAAGCATCAGGAAGTTATCAGTATAAGGAGTTTTAGAATGAGAGATTACCTCTGAGCCATTCATTCCATTGTCGTAGCTGTCAGCCACGCTTTTAGATCCATTGGCCATCAGGGCTTGAATCTCATCGTCTGAGCTGGTGCTGTCGAAGTCAGATGATTCTGATGTGTCTTTGGAAGAATCAGCATCGTCAGCAACCATCGCTTTCTTCCTTGAGAAGCTGCGATCTTTCTTGCCTTTCAGCTCTTTGCGCTCAGATTGAGTCAGTTCAGGGCATTCATTTTGAAAGTGCCCTTTCTTTCTGCATCCAAAGCATTCCATGTCTTTGATGTCGTAAGCGGCTGACTTTCTTTCTCCGCTTCGATCAGTGAAATGTCTGGAGTTGCTTTCTCTTTCCTTTCCTTTGTAGTGCTGCTTGTGGAATCTTCTGTACTTCCGGAACTTGGACTCCAATTTGTTGAATCTTTCAGTCAACAAAGCATATTGACTGAAGAAGTTCTCAGGGTTGAGTTCCGCTGGTTCCTTGATTTGCTTCTTGCCTTCTCTTGCTGAAGCTTTCAGTGCTGCTTCTCTTGAGGTTGATGGACCATCTTCGTCTGATCCTCCAGCTTTCTTGATTCCAAGATTTCTCTAAAGGTCGAACTCATTTGCCATGAGATCAGAGAAAAGCTTGTTTGTCGGGAGCTGACTGAATCCTGGCTAATGTTGATGAGCGACTGAGTAGATCTGCCATTCTCCTCTTGGCAGTGCTCGAAGAATCTTCAGGTTGATTTCTCGTTGAGTGTATTTGTCTTTAGAAATGGATTGAGCTTCGTTCAGGATTTTATTGAATCTGAGTTTCATTTCTTCGACAGATTCATTCTTGAGTATGAAGAAGGAGTCGAACTTCTGGCAAGCTATGGATAGCATATTCTCCTTGATTTCCTCGGAACCTACACACATTCTTTCAAGAATGTCCCACATCTCCTTTGCAGTTCCGCACTTGATGATCTTCATGACATGCTTGTCAAGAACGGTGTCGGAGATGATGCTTTTGGCGAGGTTGTCTAGCTCATCTTGCTTCCTTTCTTCGGTGGTGAAGTCTGCCTTTTGCTTTGGCTGGACCTCATCGTAAGGATCCTGTTGTGGATCAACAGGGATCTGTTTGATGGTTTCGGTGATGATGATTGGTCCTTTGGTGATGACTTCCCACATTCGGCAATGTTGGGCGGTGAGGAAGCTTTCAAGCCGAAACTTCCATATGTCGTATTTTTCAATACTAAACATAGGTAGAGAAGATAATCTGTTGTGGTTAGTCTCCATAAAAAAAAAAAGAGAACAGATAACAACAGATAGAGCAAACAGCAAGCACAAAAAGAAAGAGAAACTTTTTCGAGACCTTTGAGAAAAATGATCTAGTTCAATTCGAACCTAATCAGATACAGAATGTTCTTGCGAACAACCTGCTCTGATACCAATTGTTAGGTCCCAGGGGGTCTCAAATAGGTGTACGTGGGGGAATACACCTATGGGCTATTTTTTTTCCCTCAAAGTGAGGGATCTCAAGATAGAGATCTAAACGAAACTATACATGCAAACAGTGACGCCTGTTGACTGAAAACAGTTTTGACCAAACAGGGTTGACGACTGATACTGAAAGCTCTTCAGTTAGGAGTTATCAGTTAAGTTGCTGGAACTTAACTGATGCACTTATGGGCTTCAGTCGAGTTTGCTAAAACAGAGATGATAACACTATTCCTGACTATCAAAAGATAGGTCAGTTAGACTGATATCATACGCAGCGAAAATTAAACTTAGTTTTGCAATAGCCTCGGTTGAGCACGTTGTTGGTCTTAGGTTTCTCTTTGCAGTTATTTAGTATTCAGTTTATCAATTGAAACAACACAAGTAGGAAAGTAAAACTGAAAGCTGTAAACAACACAGAGACTTTTACGTGGTTCGGAAAAACCATTTCCTATATACACGGTCGGTTGATCAGACCAACAATCCACTCCGCAAGTGCTTAAGAGGTGCACTGCAAACCAAACCGTGTGCTTGCCGGGTGCACACAACCGTACCACTGAAGAAAACCCTTCTTCACTACCCACACTTCACTCGTGTCAGATTTCTCTTGCTTAGCACAACCCGCGCTAAGACTTTCAGAGTCAGAGAACCTTTTTGAACTCCGAATCACTCAAAACACTCAAATCTTTCTTTCGGAAAGGAGGTTTGAACGAGTGCCAACTATACTGCAAAGAACAAGTTCTTTGTAGCAAGTTTGACCTTGGCTTCTGGGTAAACAGAGGTTTGCCTAAGGTCTAAGAGAATGTATAGAATCAGCAGTGACTGATTTTGGCTTTGGAATTCTCTTCTTCGATTCAAGCTTTGGGGAGGTTAAGCTTTAGGCTGAGTAGCGATTTTGGCAGAGCTTCAGCTTATGTCGTTGAATCGGTGAAGGTTGAAGTGATCATCGAGCGCTATTTGTAGGACAACTTCTTGAATAGATCCGTTGGCGTAGAACGTCTTCAAGATTTCTTCCGTTGGAGAGCAATTCGAATTTGGGCTGAGGCTTCAATCTTCGAGGTTCCTTGTCTGGTGGAAACGGCTCTCTTGAGGGACAGGAGATGTGATGTCTCTGATAAAGTAACCACCAAATAAGAATGACCTCTGCAGAGATAAGATCCTGAGATCTCTGCATTTAATGCGGCTGTACTTTTGTGAGTACGTGGCTTCCTTTGAATGTTGGAAGATCAATCCGAGGAATAATGTTCAACTGATACTTGACTTTAGTATCAGTCCGCGGCACGCATTAAGTAATCAGTTCCAAACTGATTCTTCAACTGATACTTCAGTTGGTATTTTCAGTCTTCAGTCCTTCGTCCTTCAGTCTTCAGAACCGCATACTAAACTAGAAACGAACTCTAACACTTGAGTTCAAAATTGTTCTAGTCTATTACAATTAAGACCTATGAATTTTGGTATCATCAAAACAAGGATTAGGATATTCCACAAGGTTCCCAACACAAGGATAAATAAGAAAAGGCAATTGTTCACACCAAGAAGATGGGGGATGAGGATAAGAAAATCTCGCAGGCGAAAGATGTGTGCACTGAGCTGCCAATGAAGCTACTTTCGAAGAAGAAAGATCCGGGTAGCTTCACCATTGAGTGCGAGATTGGAGGAAAGCTCTTTCCCGAGGCTCTTTGTGATTTAGGGGTTAGTGTCAATGTGATGCCCATCTCTGTTTTCAAGCGGTTAGGAATTGGAGATCTCAAGCCGACCTCGATGGAGATTCAGATGGCGGACCGATCAAGAACAGAAAAATAAATAACAGAAATAAAAAAAAATCCAGAGTAGTATCAAACAATTAACAGAATAGTACTGATAAAAATCAGTCCCCGGCAACGGCGCCAAAAACTTGTTCGCTAATTTCTTTACACGCCGCAAGTGTACGGGTGCAATTGAGTATAGCAGTGACAAGGTCGAATCCACAGGGACTAATGGTTATCAATGCCTATTCTTAATTACTTTACTCTATCTGGAAAAACGAATTTTAAAGGTTTGATTTTGGAAAACAAATTTAAATTAAAATAAAGAAACACTAAAAGAAATCAAGCTGTGAAAATGCGAAGTAACAGAAGAAAGAAAGTTTCCCAAGGCAAAGGTTTCAACAGATTCTCCTAACTAACACGTTTAATTCAATTAACGAGATAATTCCTAAGGCAATCTCAAAGTTAATTCATACCCACTCCCGTGGCATACAAATCGTTGATTACATGCAAGGTTACCATCCCTGGATCACACTTCTAACATGTAACTCCTAAAAGTTCCTAGGATTAAAGCCTTCACAATTATTAATTCCCTTTAGAATTAGAATAAATGTGTTCTATGTTCTTAGTTCAGGTATTAATTATCATCTCCCGATATCAAATTAAAACCTATGATAATGCTAAATTGGTGATCAAGCAATAAAGCAAGCAATTAAGAACAAGAACAAAGAAAGGAATATAAATCTCAATTAATTAAATCAACAGTCAGAAATTTGAATCATGTTTACTCCCTAAACCCTGGGAAAAAGGGATTTAGCCACACATAGACATATGACTAACAATCACAATCTCAATAAAACTAATGAACATTAAACAATGAAAAACCGTAGAGAAGTCGAGATTCTTCAGTCTTGCTCTTGCTCCGTGTCTCACAGCTCTCAGGAAAAGTCAGAATATGATAAAAGGTCTTTGGAATAAGCTAATGGGTGGTATTTAAATGCCCTAGGTCGTCTAAGTCCGAAAATACTCCAAAAAACGCGCTTTTAGTGAAAAATCGGAAAAACTGGGCAGAACTCGGCGTCTCGCGCGGCCGCATGGCCAGCCCGCGCGAGCTCGCGCGGTCTCCTCGCACGGCCGCGCGCCTGGCCCGCGCGGTGCTCCAGCAACTCCTGCTTCGTCGCGCGGCCGTGGCATGCGGCCGCATGCCCGGACCGCGCGACCTCCAGCGCACGCACTCCGACCCGCGAACTTCCCGACGCTTGTTCTTGCTCGTCCGGTGCCCGATTTAAGCCCCGTTTGCGCCTATGGACTCATCTCTTCACATACTTCATCCAAAACTTCACAAATCGAGTCCAAAACCTATAAAAACAACACGAGCACGGACGAGTAGTCTATTCCACAAAATTATGCAATTTAAACCATAGACAACTCAACAACTCAACAAGAAATGCCCAAAACGCTAAAGAATAACGCGATAAAAGAGTAAAAATGCAGGTAAATCAAACCCCCCAAACTTAAACCATTGTCCATCCTCGGACAAAACAAAGATGAAGCAAGAATGAATCAACAAGAGCGCAGAGAAAAGTGGATAACATTGTGGCTTCAGATTTGTCAACAAAAATAACGACATGCATTTGTATCTCTTATCATCAAGATATCATACTCATGACAAACTCAAATTATGGTCTCAATGAATTGCAATCCTCACCAAAAAGATAAAGAATATAAGAACTCTCAACTCTCAAGTGTATCAATTAACAATGACGTGTATACGCTCAGTTCAAACAAAACAAGTACTCAACCATAAGCTTGTCAATCGTCTCACCTCTCCACCACTTAATGTGTGCTCCTATAACTAAGATAAAAAAGGTCTTTATTGAGGGTTGTAATGTAGGCTCTTTGGTAGGGTAGGATATATTTGGCTAAGTGACTAATAGATACTCTCAATGTAGCATGATCACCAACCTTATAGCATTCTTACTCAACACAATCCTCCACCTCCCAATAAAACCAAAATTTTCAATACAAAAATCATCACAACACAACAAATATTTCTCATGACATTATGACTTTCTAATGCATCCTATGTACCCATTTTTTTTAATTTTCTCAATTTTCTTTTCTTTTTTTTCTTTTCTTTCCTCTTTTCTCTCTTTTTTTTTTTCAACGACTTGTAGGGTACTAGGATTTTCAATTTAAAACCACAGAGCATAACTCATGATCATTCATCTCCACAAACCAACTATTCCATATTAACAATTTCCAAGCTCCCACCCATAGCTAAATCAAAGAATATGGAAAAATAAAAGGCTCAAAGGGGGCGAACTAGGATCATATATAGTAATAGGACAGATATGGGATATATAGGCTAGCAAAGACGGCCTTCTATCATCTCAAAGTTATTAAGCACACTATGTGACCTCGAGGGAGAAACCAAGACAAGTTCTAGTGAGAACATGCATGCTCGAACAATCACTCAAGAATAAGAAATAAGACTGTAAACATGGTGACAGTCAAGGCTCAAATCTCACAGCTTATTTCATTGATTGCAACATCAAAAGAGACCAAGCTTAGCATTCATCAATCATGCTCAATCTCAACAATATCAACACAAACGCATGCAATTTCACAAGTTTTAAACAGAAATCATCATAAGCCAATTATCCAAAAAAACTCTACACATCTCACATCATCATCAAGGTACATCACAAAGAGAACTACCAAAGCAAGACTAAAACAAACTCAACGACAAACCAAAAACAACCAAAACAAAAAGTGCACCCACAAAGACACATCCCCCAAACTTATTCACCACCAAGGAGAATAAGTTTGAAAAGGAATTGTGGGGTACAAAAAACAAACAAGCAAACAAAAAGAAACGAACTAACCAAGATTGGGTTGCCTCCCAATAAGCGCTATTTTTAACGTCGTTAGCTCGACAGAACAGCAAACTCATCAAGGAGGCTGGTACAAGCAGTGCTGCGGACAGCTGCTCCCTGCTCCACTCTTGCCAGCCAACACTCCTCCTTTAAACTTCCAATCACCTTTCTCCTGCCAAGAAAAAGGATCCACATCAAATGTATTAAAAATATCAACACTTACCTTGCCCGGATCTTTTGGTTTCTTTGGCGCTTCATCTTTGTGGATGTGGCATGGTTCATAGACATGGAAAGTTCGGCTCTCATCATGAACTCGCAGTGTGAGCTCTCCTTTCTCCACATCAATCAAAGCTCTTCCCGTTGCAAGGAACGGGCGCCCCAAAATCAGCGAAATTTTGTTCTCATCCTCAATGTCTAGAACCACAAAATCTGCAGGGAAAATAAAATCCCCCACCTTCACGAGTACGTTCTCCACAATTCCACGAGGGTAGGTGACCGACCTGTCCGCCATCTGCGGCCTCATTGATGTCGGCTTCAACCCCCCAATTTCCAGCTACTGAAAAACAGATAGAGGCATAAGATTTATGCTCGCCCCCAGGTCGCAGAGTGACCTTCCGAAAAGCTGGCCTCCAATAATGCAGGAAAGTGTGAAGCTGCCCGGATCTTTGACCTTTGCCAGCAACTTCCTCTGCAAGATTGCGCTGCATTCTTCATTGAGATTCACCGTCTCAAACTCTCCCAGCCTCCTCTTCCTCGAGATAATGTCCTTCAGGAATCTAACATACTGCGGCATCTCCTGCAGTGCTTCCACCAATGGAATATTAATGTGCACTTTCCTGAAGATCTCTAAGAACTTGGAGAACTGCTCCTTCACCCTCTCTTTCTTATGGCGCTTGGGGAGAGGAATGGCCACAGTTGCTGGCGAAGTAGCTTTTTGCTTTTCATCCTTCTTTCTGCCAGAAACCTCAACAGCGACCTCCTCAACTTTTTCCTCCATCAGCCGTGCGCTCTCCTCTTTTGCCGTCATAGCCCCTTCCTGTGTAGTCCCGCTCGGTAGATCAACCATCTTAAAATGACGCTGGGGAAACGGCATCCACCCAAGAGGACGCAGATGAGGTAGAAGTCATCGACCTTCCTCCCAGACTCTCCACGATAGCTCTGGTCTCTCCATCTCACGAGATCCATGGCTGCAATCTGAGGTGCCTTCACTATTTAACCCAATGGCCATGCACTGCTCCTTTGGGTTCACTTTGGCATTGTTTAAGAGGTTACCCGACTGTTGGAGTTTGTTGACGGCGGTGGATATTTGACCCAATTGGGTCTCGAACATCTTCATTTGAGTCCCCACATCAACGGCATTGGACTCTAGCTTTTCCATCCTCTCATCTGCCTTGGAGATGAACTTCATCATCAGCTCCTCTATATTTGGCTTCTTCTCTTCATTAATGATTCCATTTGTAACAGAGAAGCCTGGTGGAGGTTGGATTGCATTGTTGGGATTCCCATAAGCCAAATTGGGATGTGGACGCCCTCCATGATGAAACTGCTGTCCACTATTGTATCCACCCTGTTGCCCATGCTGAAAGTTCCCATAGTTTCTGCCATTGATGTAGTTGACGTCTTCTACGCCTGTCGGGATCTCTACAGCTGGCTCAGAATTGCCAACAATCATAGCATTGATTTTCGAGTTCATCTCTGCCAGCTGAGTCAAAATCAATGCCACGGGATCTGAACTGGAGGTAGCAGCAACTTTCTTCAAGTGAACTCTCTCGGATGGCCATTGATAGCTCGTGGTGGCCATGCTTTCAATGATCTCCATGGCTTCAGAACTCCCCTTCTTGAGCAATGAGCCCCCTGCAGCTGTATCCATGAACATCCTGGTGCGCTCTCCACAAGCGTTATAGAACATGACCACCAGAGTCCACTCATCGAAGCCATGGGACGGGCACTTCCTCAACTTCTCCTGGTATCTCTCCCATGTCTCTGCTAGTGTCTCTCCATTGAACTGTTGGAATTGGAGAATCTCCATCTTTAACTTTAATGTGAGCCCGGGAGGATGGAACTTCCGCAGGAAAAGATCAGCCAAATCCCCCCATACAGGATTAGCTCCCAGCTGCAAAGTATGATACCATGACTTTGCCTTATCCCGGAGTGAGAATGGGAAAAGGCGGAGTCGTATGATGTCATCTGGGACTCCGTTCATCTTGACAGTGCTGCACAACTCCAAGAATTGCGCCAGATGCGCATTTGGGTCCTCCACGGCTTTACCTCCATATTGGTTTTGCTGCACCATGGTAATCAGCCCAGTCCTTAGCTCGAAGTTATTCGCGTTGACTCTGGGCGGCTCTTGGTACTGGTACAGTGGAGTAAATGCCTCATCAATAGGCGGCTGTTTCTGCTCAGCAGCATTTTTCTGAGCATCCAAATCCGCCTGCAACTGCTCTCTCAACGCACGGACTTCTTCCGCAGTGGCCATAAAATCCAAATTATCTTGCTTTGCTTGGCTGTTCTTGCGGCGGAGCGTAGCTTCAATCTCAGGATCAAAATCTTCAAGAGGAAGCTTCTGAGATCGCGTGTTCATGCACTACCTAGAAAACTCCAACGCAAGAATCAGAACCGCAGGAAAAATAAAGAACAGAAAAATAAATAACAGAAATAAAAAAAAATCCAGAGTAGTATCAAACAATTAACAGAATAGTACTGATAAAAATCAGTCCCCGGCAACGGCGCCAAAAACTTGTTCGCTAATTTCTTTACACGCCGCAAGTGTACGGGTGCAATTGAGTATAGCAGTGACAAGGTCGAATCCACAGGGACTAATGGTTATCAATGCCTATTCTTAATTACTTTACTCTATCTGGAAAAACGAATTTTAAAGGTTTGATTTTGGAAAACAAATTTAAATTAAAATAAAGAAACACTAAAAGAAATCAAGCTGTGAAAATGCGAAGTAATAGAAGAAAGAAAGTTTCCCAAGGCAAAGGTTTCAACAGATTCTCCTAACTAACACGTTTAATTCAATTAACGAGATAATTCCTAAGGCAATCTCAAAGTTAATTCATACCCACTCCCGTGGCATACAAATCGTTGATTACATGCAAGGTTACCATCCCTGGATCACACTTCTAACATGTAACTCCTAAAAGTTCCTAGGATTAAAGCCTTCACAATTATTAATTCCCTTTAGAATTAGAATAAATGTGTTCTATGTTCTTAGTTCAGGTATTAATTATCATCTCCCGATATCAAATTAAAACCTATGATAATGCTAAATTGGTGATCAAGCAATAAAGCAAGCAATTAAGAACAAGAACAAAGAAAGGAATATAAATCTCAATTAATTAAATCAACAGTCAGAAATTTGAATCATGTTTACTCCCTAAACCCTGGGAAAAAGGGATTTAGCCACACATAGACATATGACTAACAATCACAATCTCAATAA
Source organism: Salvia miltiorrhiza (assembly GCF_028751815.1). Lineage (NCBI taxonomy): Eukaryota > Viridiplantae > Streptophyta > Magnoliopsida > Lamiales > Lamiaceae > Salvia > Salvia miltiorrhiza. The sequence goes on along the minus strand of NC_080390.1, from coordinate 13,859,662 downwards.
AACTAATGAACATTAAACAATGAAAAACAGTAGAGAAGTCGAGATTCTTCAGTCTTGCTCTTGCTCCGTGTCTCACAGCTCTCAGGAAAAGTCAGAATATGATAAAAGGTCTTTGGAATAAGCTAATGGGTGGTATTTAAATGCCCTAGGTCGTCTAAGTCCGAAAATACTCCAAAAAATGCGCTTTTAGTGAAAAATCGGAAAAACTGGGCGGAACTCGGCGTCTCGCGCGGCCAGCTCGCGCGGCCTTATGGCCAGCCCGCGCGACCTCGTGCGGTCTCCTCGCACGGCCGCGCGCCCAGCCCGCGCGGTGCTCCAGCAACTCCTGCTTTGTCGCGCGGCCGTGGCATGCGGCCGCATGCCCGGACCGCGCGACCTCCAGCGCACGCACTCCGACCCGCGAACTTCCCGACACTTGTTCTTGCTCGTCCGGTGCCCGATTTAAGCCCCGTTTGCGCCTATGGACTCGTCTCTTCACATACTTCATCCAAAACTTCACAATTTGAGTCCAAAACCTATAAAAACAACACGAGCACAGACGAGTAGTGTATTCCACAAAATTATGCAATTTAAACCATAGACAACTCAACAACTCAACAAGAAACGCCCAAAACGCTAAAGAATAACGCGATAAAAGAGTAAAAATGCAGGTAAATCAGGGGCGAGCTATAATAGATGTGCCGAATGGAAGCGTTATCTTTCACGCAGCTGATGCGCATGAGTCCTCTGTCTCTATTCGTGTTAAGCGGTCTGTCACGCCTGCTGCGTTTGATGTTCATTGAGGCCTTGAGGTATCGTCGAGCTCTAGACATTAAATTAAGAACTTGTTGGGAGGTAACCCAACTGTTTTTCTTTGTTTTGTTTTTCGTTTTTTTAGTTTTGTTTTATTTCTTTTTGTTTTGTTGTTTTGTTTGGGGTTTTAGTGCAGTGTTGAGCTTGGAAGATGCGGACACTCGCGCCTTGTTCATACCATCACCACCGTGGAGCATATTTTTCTGTGAGTAGTGACACACATATCATCATCCCTCCAAACTTATTTTCGAACTTATGTTCTGTAATAAGTTTGGGGGAGGGGGGTGAGAGTAGATATGTGTATCACTTTTATCTTTATGTTAGCTTTATTGTTTTATCCTGCTTGGTTGGTGATGTGTGTTGTTTGTTTTTGAGTTGATTATTGCTCCATTAGATTTCTGGTGAGATGCCAATGATGATTTCTGTGAAAAAAAAAATTGGAGTTTGATTTTCTTTGATGATTTAATCATAATTGGAACTAATTTGCATAATTCTAGAGTGATTTTAACCTTGACTTTTGGACGTTGAATAAACCTGTTAGATTTTGAGCTATAACTGTTTATCATACACAGTTTATTCTTTGTTGTGAGTTTTGTCATGCATGTGGTGATCTTCTAGAACTTGCCATGGTTTCTGTGTTGAGGTTGCTGTTGTGCCCAGGATTAGGAGATGATTTTAGGCCATCTTTTGTTAGCCACATTATTATCCCAAACACTGTCCTTAATGAAAAAATTATCCTTTGTTATCCACTTTGAGCCTAATTGGCTTTTATTCTTTAGTCGGATGATAGGGGGTGATGTAGTATATGTGGATCTTTGTGTGGTGAATATCATAGTGGATCATGAAAAAGAAGGGATGATATTGTGCTACTATTTACTCTTACAAGCTCTAGAAAGTTGTGATGAAAAAAAAAATTGTTGAGAAAAAAAAAGAGAAAAGAAGAAAAAAAAAGAAGAAAAATAGAAAAAGGAGAAGAGAAAAAGTGTGAAGTCGAGTGTTTATTGAGAAATTTGTTTGAAAATCGACTTTGTGTGTTGGAAATAAATGGAGAGCATAAAAGAGTGTTTAGTTCTGTTTTGTGATTATTAAATCCCTTGACTTGTGTTGATTATGGTGATATAGTTGGGTGGAAGATGAAATTTATTCTATACTTGTTTTGCAAAGTCATAAGGTTGGTGTTCTTGATCTATTTGAGTCACTTAGCCTATATTTCCCTACCTTAACCAATGTCCCTACATTATAACCCGAAGAAAAAGACCTTTTTGATCTTAGTCCTGGCACACTATTAGTGATGGAGATTGTAGACGATTGGCAAGCCTATGGTAAGTGATCTATATTGCATTGAATTCAATGAGAGCATACACGTCCTATATTTTCCATCAAATTGAGAGTTGAGTGATACACATACCTTGTGAGATTCAATTGTTTGGAATGTCAAGGTTGATTTTGCTATAGGTTGTGTTTATTGGTGAATTTTGTGCTTAATTATTGAGGATTTGATAATTCCATTATCCTTTATTTTTCGGAGGCATCGATGAGCTAGAATTCTATCCATTCGTGTTATTGATTGTGTTCTGACTCAACCCAAAACACCTAAGGGATTGACTCGCAATCGTACGAGGTCGTCCTAGTGTAATAAGCTAACCCAAGTCGTCTCTCAAGGAAGGCTAAGCAGGGCTCTGATCATGCTACGCACAGAAAACGGAAAGGAAACCTAAACACTCTAATCGGGTAGTTGGGTCTGGCACTATCTCACTCTCTAATCACCAAGACATAAATGAAAGAAAGCAATAAACATTAACTAAGCAGTAGATATGTAACAACGGAGAATGTAGAGATTAAACATTACGCCTATCAACTAGGGTTTTACTCTAGCACTCTAAACCGAACGATCATAAACTCATAATCAACGATTAATAACTACCTAGGCATGAAAACGAAATCAAGCATCAAATTAACATTCAAACCAAATTCTAATTGTTCCTTAGAAAGATTCCTCAACAAACAATCAAGAGCATTCATCAACGATAACAAAGAACAAAACGAATACTTAAATCATAAACAATCATCCACATCATAGAAGGTATTCTAGAACTATCAATCATCAAGAGCATAAACAATTACTGAGGTAAACCAAAGGATTCAAATAAACTAAAGAGAATCAAGTGAGTTCTTACAAAAGCATATGATCCAAGTGAACTTAATCCAATGGAATGTAAATTGCAATCAACGATAATCCAATGAATCCGAGAGTGAATGTTGATGTTTTGAATCTCTAAAAACCAAGAAAAAATGGTGGAAATCGCCCTAGAGGCTGCTGTGTTCGAGAATGGGGTGAAAAACCCTAAAATTCGTCTTTTAAACGGAAAAAACTCGCCCAGGGACGGCGGCCGCCGTTCCACGGCGGCGCCGTGTATGCCCTTCGCAGACTGCAATGCGCAGCGTTTTTGTTTTGGTCCGTTCTCCCTCGTTTCAAGTCGGATTTTAGATCCGTTTTCGCCTACGAACTCGTATCGAGACGAACTTCGATTCTTCTGCAGACCAATATACTAAATTCTGACTTTAATTTTGTTCACATATAAATCAATGTGAGCACAAAATCCTGAGACAACAAAATTAGCACAAAAGCTCAAACCATTCAACTCTTAAGTGAAAGAGACCAAAATAAAAGTCAATATAACACGTAAACACCCAGAGATTCATCACAAAATAGGGCTAAACATGTTCTTCTCATTATTCGAGGACGAACAATGGCTTAAGTTTGGGGGAGTTGATAACACTCATGTTTCCATGGTTTTTATTGTTCATATGATGTTAATTTTATAGGGAATTGAGTGTTTGATGATTGTTTTGTGCTTAAATTGCTTTATCTTGTGAAATATGGAGTTCGAATTTGGACTGTTGGTCTTAACAAAAGTTGTAGTTCGTCTCGATACGAGTACGTAGGCGCAAACGGTTCGCAAATCCGAATTCGGACGAGGAAGATATGGCCAAAACACGAAAGTTGCGCGCAGCAATAAATAGTGCCCGACGGGAATTTCTGAATTTTCGGGATTTTACGGGATTTTCGGATTTTATCAGTATTTTCGAGCTCTATACTGTATTTATCCCCTGTGCCTATAAATAGGTCTTCTTTTGACCTATTTAGGGTTCCCAACTTTATTTTTCAGTTCCCAACTTTTATATTTCAGTTTTCATAGCTTTAGAATTTATTGCTTTCCAGTTTTTACTGCTTGGATTGGATTTCTACAAGATTGAAGATTCAAGCTGCTACAATTGTTCTTATTCAGTTTTTATACATTTCAGGTTTTATAATTATGTTTATGTTTTATTTCATTATGTCTGGCTAGTTTCGTTTAGTTGATTCTAGGGTTTGTAAATAGTTGATTGAATTTATGTGATTTATTTGTTAATACCTTTGTGCCTTCCAGTTTATGATTCATAATTCCTGATGCTTGATTTCTTATGAATTATCTGATCAATAGTTTGCATGTTTAGCTATTCGATTTGAGACCTAGCGGAGATAACTGTTTAGCGGATTCAGGAATGTATGATATGATCTTAACCTTGAGACCTAGCGGAGATAGGTGGATCATAGGGAGCTATTCTTAGGAGCTATTGGGAGTTAGTAGATTTTCTTGAGACCTAGCGGAGATAGAGAATTTACTAATCTACGATCGTTGCTGCTCTAGCGAGAGTAATTGATTAATTAAGTGATCTCTCATCATAACTGGATTAAACTGGTACATATGATTAATAGATTTATTGCGTAGATTTAGTTAATGAATTTACTACCCTAAGATCAGTTGTCTTTAATATTTAATTTTTCTACGTGATTTGAATTATTGCTATTTGCGTTTTAGTTTAAGTCAGTCAATCTCTACTTTCTGTTGCCTGTCTACTGTTATAGTCTGTTTAGGAGATAGCTAGAGTTGTTTCGTTGTGTCAGTGTTGGATTTGTATACTGAAAGCAAGAATGTTTTATTCTTGTATACAATGTTTCCTAAGTTCACTATCTAATCTCCTATCTGATTGTGTTCATGATTGCTTATGTATGTTCTCTATCTCTATACAAGTAGATTATATGGTGTGTTGTAGATCACACAAGACCATATAATTGGATTAACCTTAAGAGATATAATATAATCACAGCCGAAATAACTCTAGGACAAGTTATTGGTTTAGGCTGCGGTATAGATGGAAGTAGTTTGTCTTGACTACTTATCTATACTGGTACGTCATACGTATTGATAGGACCACAATGAGATATATTCTTTTATCTGACTTAAGTGAAGAATTAGAGATCTTGGTGACTTATAAGATCTTAATACTAATAAGATGTCAGATATATATGTTGATTCGTTTATCACTTTGACTTACTATGAGCGAGAGTTATATAGTAACTTGAGTACTCTGTATCTTGGGTGATAGCGGTTAATATATGATATCTGATTATCTGTATTAGTACTCGTATCCGATATAGGATAATGACATCCCCTTAAGGAGCTCAATAATGTTTATTGCGCTAAACCCTGCAGGTTGATTAAGTTCAGGCGCAATAATAAGGTTTGAGTGGTACTGCTTAAGGATTACAGAAGAGATTGATTAATTAAGGCTGTCAGAGCTATAATTAATTAATGGATGTCGGAGATTTTAAATACGAGAATTTAATAAGTCTAAATACAAGCCCCGACTCATCACCGGCAATAAAGGGGTAAGTCAATATTGGTTCTCTAGTGGAATGAACTGATATTTATAAATTAATAATGGTCTGGGCTGACCAATTTATTTGAGGCCCATCTTTATCCCTTGTATCTGGTCCCTAGACTGGCCCAAAGTCTCCTAGCCCTAGTAGAAGAGAAAAACGCCTCCTACACTAATTCTGTGCCTACACGTATTTATTTTATTATAAATACAGCTGTCAGCTCTCAGGAAAACACACTGATAAAAATATTAGGGTTTTGGAGAGCTGTGGGGCGCAAGGAAACGTGTGGAGCTTTATTTCTTGGGACTTTCATAGAACGTTGTCCATCCAACGGTGAAAGCTGAGCGGGATACAGTTCAGAAGATAAGAGCTGGAGTCAGATTTTTCGCAGGAAATCAAGTTCTGGCAGTTTCGGGAGAACGGCCATAACGTCCTTCACAGAACTCTGATTCAAGCGAAACAGGCGGCCACGGAAAGCTCTCTCGAAGACTAAGAAGTCGTATTTCTGGATAGAATACGATTTGAGGACGATTGAGGCTTGAAACGAAAGCTTGAAACTGACTGATCTGTTCAGCTGCGAGTTTGACGAATTCTTCTGAATTTTTCAGGTATTTCTGAACTCCAACGTGCAGCAATTAAATTCATAGATGCATGTTAGGGATTAATCGTTGTATGATAAATTAATAATAATCCAAGAAACGATCATCGGGCAAACGGAGCATTAATTCAGTTTAATATTCCTTCAATTGGTATCAGAGCCCAGGATTAATTTCTTGGCTCTATTATTAATTTATGTACGATTAATAATATGAGTTATTTTTACTGCTGTTGTTCTTCGTGGTCTGTTGATTCGTGGGATACGTCGTTTTGACGTTGTAATCGTTTTTTCACCACGAGAAAATCTGTGGTTAGATTTGAATTTCATTTGTTTTGTTTTTCGGTTGTAATCTGTAATTGTGGAAAACGAGACGAAGACGACGACGATCAGACCGGATTAACGGAGGACGGGTTGGACGGCTGCGGACAAAGACTAAGGGCGAGGCGGGGGCTGCGCACGCCGAGGGATGCGCGCTGTGCGCTGCGCACCCGGTCGAGCGATGCTATGCCACCGCTGCTGCCGCTTCTGGTGTATGCCGTGGGCTGCCAAGGCTGCTGTCTACGCGCCGGGTCTGCCGGGTCTGCCGTGACCACGCGTCGAGGCTGCCAAGCTATGCTGCCGCTGCTCGCGCCGGGGAAGCTGCTGCTCGTGCCGAGGAGGAGCTGGACTCGGCTAGGGCGAGGGCTGTGCGTGCTGGGGCAGCGTGCGCGCGCGTGCCTGTGCGCTGCGTGCTGCGTGCCCAGCGCTGCACTGCACGGCCGTCTGCCCAGGCTGGGTCTGCCGCGCCGAGCTGCTGTTGCTCGCGTCGGAACTGCCGCGCCGGGGTCTGCTTGAACGGCGCCGTCCGAGCTGCTGCGTGGCAAGGTGGCGGCGGCTGCTAGGGTTTGCCAAACCCTAGCTGGCGTGAGTTCTTCAAACCCTAGGGGGCCCAAACCTTAATTCCCTACACGGACTTGATGGAGATGTTCGAGCCGAGTTCTACTTTTGTTTACAAAATGTAATAGTTTAGTGTTGGGATTCCACGAATGGGTCACGAAGAACTTTATTCTTTTAATTCTGTTCTTTGCATGTCGTGGTGTTTATCCCTTATGCTCTTTGCATGCTGTTTTTGTCTCTACTTGTTAATATGTGTTTATTAACTGCGCTTAGACAAGCATGCTAGGTTTATCGTTTTCTTAAGCATGTTTTAGAATTCTGTGAGCATGTTTTTACATGTTGCGTTCTAGATGATCATGTTTAGGATTATGTGTTGAGCATGATCAAACCTTTTGAAAGAAAAAAGACTAAGCTTATAATTTTATAGATGATTTAAAATTATTTAGATTTCCACAAGCGGCCTCTAGACAAAGTGATTTACAATGTGAGTAAACGTCCACACAACGTGGCTTACTTCATGTTTGTTCTTTCATAAGTTTGTCAGATGAGGTTTCTATAAAAATATTTGAATCCATTAAAGTAGTGGGAGTTATGCAGTAAACGTCCACACAACGTGGCTTACTCGTATAATTCTTCATGAGTACTTTAGAGGATGGATTTAAATAAGATAACTAAGAAATTAAATTGAATACGGCATGGTCCGAGTGAGTATGTCAAAATTCAAGAATTTAATTTCAAAGTTAAATTGTGGTTATTTCTAATTAATTTTATTCTTAAAATTTATAGACCTCCACATGCGGTCTCTAGGCAAAATGATTGACAATATGTGTAAACGTCCACCCAACGTGGCTTACTTCATATTTGTTCTTTCATAAGTTTGTCAGATGAGGTTTCTATAAAAGTATTTAAACCATTAAAGTAGTAGGAGTTATGCAATAAACGTCCACCCAACGTGGCTTAGTTGTGTAATTTTCACAAGTACTTTGGAGAATGGAATTAAATAAGATAACCAAGAAAATTAAATTGAAAGCGGCATGGTCCGAGTGAGTATGTCAATTTCGAGAATTTGATTTTTCAAGGTTAAAATGTGGTCATTGCTTAGATATCATATCAAGTACAATGTACAACTCCCAAAGGAGTCCCTTCTTGATGATGATATGGTCTAGTTAAGGTGACAACTATTAATTTCTTTTGTCAAAAGGTTAAGTTGACATGGAAATTAAATGACTAGGTGAATAGTCTGGTTGAGGAGTTCGTGTGTAAACGTCCACCCAACGTGGCTTACACATGGGATTCCTTGAGCCGTTGGAGGTTTCATTAATATTGTTTTATCAAAAGGTTACAATATTATTGTTACGAATTATGTGCTTTATGTTCATTACTTTCAGATATGTCTGTCTCTTACTGTTTATTTATTCTTGCACAAAGTCTTTTAACCGGTCCACATATATAAAATGGAAACGCAGTTTTGGATTTTTATCTTTATCACAAACTAAACACATTTTTTGTGTTGCCTACTACTCCACGTTCTTATGGTCCGAACAATGAGACAACTGATGGGAAAGAGGAACTGCATAAAAGGTGGCATGTGACGAATAATATGGCTATATGCTATATTATGAGTATAATGTCACAAACTTTGTAGCTCCAACATCAGGGCATGGACAATGCTATTAGCATCATGCTGAATCTCAAGAAAGTGTTCAGAGAGTCGGACTGAGCTGCTCATTTAAATTTGATGAGAGTAATCTTGTTATTTTTATGAGTGAGCACAGCTCAGTGCACGAGCATGTCATTCAATTTTTTGACGGACTTGACTTGCTCAGTGGGAGTATCGACGGTGAGGCAAAAGTCTATATTTTCCTGAACTCTCTTCCCAAGTCTTTTAATTAAGAACTTCTGCCTCAATGCTGTTATGAGCAAGAAAGATAATACTTCTTTTTGAGTTGTTGAATGCTCTAGTTACGGCTAAGGAAGTTGTGGGAAAGAGATGTGTAAGCACTTGTTATTGCCAAATGAGAGCCATCTTCTTCGTCGAATGACGGGAAGAAGAAGGGTCCAAGGGGCAAGAAGGACAAAGGAAATAGTGGGAGTAGTGGTGTGATAAGATTGAGTATTGGAAATTTCTTCTTTCAATACTCAAGGCAAAGGGTTAAGGTACTTCACTTGCTATAGTAACTGAGACATGTCAGCTCGTTTTCTACTCAGTTGTGAGTAGTGGATAACGAGAGAAACTGATAATGATTGTTACACCTTGCATGTTTTTATAAGCTGACAAGGAAGCTGAGAAGTGATGAGATGATTGTCTTCGTAGGCAACGTGACTAGAGTCGCAGTTGTTGCAATTGAAGACTTGTCTTTAAGTCTTAAAGACATAGTTTTTAGTTTTAGAGAGTTCCTTATCATGTTCCAAAATTTTGAATAGATGGATCTTATGTCATTTTTGATAGTGGTGTTTCTATCATAAGAAATGACAAAGTTGTCTATTCTGGTATTTTGAACATCTCTCTTCATACTATAATTTGTCTACAAAATACCTTTATATTGCATTTACATCATCGAACAAAAGAAAGAGAAAAGTTAAGGCTAATCTCTCATGAGGATCTTACACATATATTGATATCCTACAAATAGGTCACATCTATCTTAACAGGATCCAAAGGCTCGTGTCTAAATAAGTACATTGGATTCAATCCAGGTTGTACTATTTCGAACCTGCGAATCCTGTATAGAGGAAAAGATGCACTACAAAAAAAACGCTAATAGACAACGGACGGAACCCGTTGTCTATTAAAAAATCAACTGTTGTAAATGAGAGTATTGTCTATTGAGGGGCGGTCATAGACAACGGCTGGAAACCCGTTGTCTATTCTCTGATAGACAACGGTCGGAAAACCGTTGTCTATTCTCTAATAGACAACAGACGAAAAACCGTTGTCTATTCTCTGATAGACAACAATCAGTAAAACCGTTGTCTATTCTTTTGTCTATATTACAATTTTTATTTTGTATTTATATTTAAAATTTCCTATTTTTTCGATCTATATTTCATTAAATCTAAAAACATTATATAAAAAGCCAAAAATACATAAATTAATAATAAAAATTTATACATTAGTATCAAACATCATCATCCTACATCCATTAGTATCGAACATCATCATCCTATATTACATTGAAACATAAGTATAACTTTTTTGATCAAATCTTTTCGCAATACTATCTGGAGCTGTAGATCCTCTATGGGCAACTTTCTTAACCAGCTTCATGACAATACTATTATGAATATCTGCAAATTGAGAGGAAAAATTAGACAAAAATATTATATTCAAACATCTCAGTTGCTTCACCAAAAAATTTAAGAAACTTATAAGAGATGCTTATCAAAAATCTACACTGAAGATAACAGATAGCAATTTGTCAAGAATGTAGATAGCAACATGAAGTGACTTATCGTTGTACAAAACCACCCTTATCCCATAATTAGAATCCATTAGCTTATTGAACAAGTTCATGAAAGGTTACCTTGACTAAGCTGAACAACCACAAATTTGTCTATTCATAATTCTACAAATCAATTCTAGCTCAAGCTAGCCAACTAATCATCACACAAGATTCTAATCAACTCTGCAGTTCTTCATGATCTTACGTATCATAAACTAGCATAATTTACTCCAGGATTGATAAGCATTTTGTATTTTTTTTCTTCAACTTATAGTTACCTGATTGTTGCTGAATACATTCAGCATCAACGTCATCAAGGTTTACATCCTCATCCTGTTCACAATGAGGTGCCTTATAATCTTGAATTTTGCAAGTGCAATACTTGATAGGATCTGCACGTAAACCCAATAATAATTCTAACCACCTTTTTTGACACTCAAACATAGGCGACGGGTTTATTCCCTGCAACCAATGAAACTATTTTTCAAATTTAGTTATAATATAACTCTATTTAATGAACTAACTTTGTTTTCACTAATTAAGAAGGTGAATAGTCCCTCATAATACAATGAATATTTATTTAGTAACGGATATCAGAGACTCAATAATATATATCCACACATATTGTACTATGTTCACTTCAGATATGAAACACGAAAGTTTAATGTATATATATCTATCAATCTTATAAACTAATTATGGCTTAACTTTAGAGTGTCTTGTGCAATTAACCTCTGGCTTTCATTTTCTGAATAGGTTAGGTGATCAACAAGTTGGCAGGAAAAAATGCATGGTTACCTCAGAAGTACTATAACCAAATTAGAATAACTCATATTCATGACTACTATAACCACAACAAGTTAATCAAATCACAAATTTAGAAAACATAGGAATCAATTCAATTCACAACGATAAATTCATGAAATTTTAAAGAAAACATTGCAACAATAAATTCATGAAAAAGATCGCAATATTGGTGATTCAAACGATCACCACTGCCTAATCCCATCATCAGATCAGCACATTTGCATTAGATCACGTTAATCTACCCAAAGTTGCAACTCAAATGCAAATGTAGACATTCCATGAGTGCTGATGCTACTCACAAAGCTATCAACTGTAGATCTTGAAGTAACACAGCAGCCAATAAACCTTAAACTGATGCAGTATCCACTCTCCTTCACTGCATCTTCACCATCATCTATTTTCTTCTTCCTCCCCTTGGATTTCAACCACCAAGCATTTTGACTACCAGAACAATATAGATTAAATTCAAGGAATATGGTTGTTAGTACTAACTGCTCATACTGACCTGCTCATACTGACCGCATAATGAAATTGGAATTCTTATCAAAATGATAATCAATCAGTCTGCCAAATAATCTAGAATATAGTCAGACCAATAGCAATTTTATTAAATACAATTCTACATACCAGCAATATGGTATTGGCTAAGGCTAACCTATCAATTTGTCAAATTAGGGCCATTCTACTATCCAAAGTCGAAGCCAGTGTATATGGATCATAGTTTACCTTTCTAATGTATCACTATGACTCCTTCCAAGGAATTAGTGAAGGATATTGATTCTAAGACTCATACCTGTGGAACTCAATGTAGCGAGTGAAACAATGCCGTGTTTGGTTGGTCGTCGGGAACCCAAAACCAGCAGGTGCGAAATTCAATCTGACAAAATCAATTCAAACACTAAAATTTTGCAAAAAGTCGAAAGACTACATCTCTATCACCAAATAGAAAATGGGGAGAAAAAGCGCAGATGTGAAACAATAAAGTTATTCTTATTAACCCTAAATAATAATCGAATTAAAAATCAATCAAGATGAAATTGTTCATCAGAAACATGGATTACTAATCGAGCAAGGATAGAGAGGTACAAACCCACCGTCGCCTGAAGTGGTGCCGCCTATAATCGATAGAGCCGCCGTGGAGTGGCGCCTAAAATTGCATCGCCGCTGTGCCTTAGCACCTGAACTTACGCCGCCGCCATGCCCTAGCGCCTGAACTCGAGCCGCCGCCGTGGAGTCACTGCCCTAGCGCCGGTGAGGATGGTTTTCCTAGCACCTTGTGAGGCGACGGTGGCTGGGGCTTCGACGCTGATGGGTGGCGTGGGGAAGGAGGCTGGGAACTTGGGCGAAAAGAATAGAACGAAATTACGACTTAGAAACTTCAACCACCCACTGAACGGCAGATCTGGCGCGGGCAACGGAGGATAGGGTCGGACGACGGTGGGTGGCGTGGGGCGACGGAGGCTGGAGCTTCGATGCTGATGGTGGCGTGGGGAAAGAAGGAAGTTGGGAACTTAGGCGAAAAAGAGAGAATGAAATTAGGGCTTAGAAATTAATTTTCAAAAAATTTAAGCAGACATTACACAACTTAAAAAAATTACGTTGTCTATTATGATAATAGACAACGGCTTACAGAAATGTGTTGTCTATTTCAGGCGGTCATAGACAACGAACCTAAAACTCGTTGTCTATTAGAGAATAGACAACGGGTTTTAGGACCGTTGTCTATGACCGCCTGAAATAGACAACGAGTATCTGTAGGCCGTTGTCTATTATCATAATAGACAACGGGTTTTGAGGCGCATTGTCTGAATTCTCGTTGATAGACAACGGTCATGCTATACACCGTTGTCTATCAACGTATAGACAACATTTTCCAAGCTTGTTGTCTATATTTTGTTGTCTATCAGCTAAATTCTTGTAGTGATGGAGACCAGGTCATTCATGGCAAAGGGGATAAAGGGCCAATAATGTGTTAGGAATGATCTTTTCTGATTCATTGTCAGTGTTTGGGATTCCAACCTAGTTTACTACACCGTGTAATCCCTATATAAAATGGTGTGGTGGAGAGAAGAAATAGGTCACTCTTGGAAAAATATGTTCGATGATGAGTTATGTATCTTTGCAATTAGTCCTAAAGAATCAGAAAGTGGTTATTAGCAATGACACACGATTCTTAGAAGTGGACTATGGGAGTAATCACTAATCCAAGTCAGATAGTGTGCTTCAAGAAATTGAAGACATTAGACAGGCGATTCCATCACCCAAGCCAAGTGTGCAAGAGTTTTGTACCACAAGACACTGCACGCACTGTTGACACACATGTGCCACCACAGATCCATTGTAGTGGGAGGGTTGTGGGACAACCCGATCGATTTATGTTCTTGGGAAGATCTTTAGATTCAGTCCCTGGTAGTGAATATAAGAGAATCGACCCAGATATCTACTTGGAATTAGTGGAAGACGAGAATGTAGATTCTTGGCATGCCTCAATGGAGCAATCCATTAAGAATATGGGTGTATACTAGAAAATCTTGCTACCAAGAGGCAGTAAAGCCTTAGGTTGTAAGTGAGTATACAAGATAATGACAGGCCCGAATGAGCAAGGTCGTAGCTTTCGAAGCTAGACTGGAGGTGAAAGGTTATGCCCAGTGTAAGGGTATAGGTTATGATGATATTTTCGCCAGTGCCATGCCCAGAATATTCGGACCATTTTTCCCATAGCAGCTCACTTAAACCATCGAGGTCTGGCAAATGGATGTCATATATATTACCTTGAAAAAGGTAAGGACAACCATGTGCAACAACCTGAAGGTTACGTGAGGGAGGGAGAGAAGCATCTCGTATCAATCGCTCTCGTGTCATCGGTGATGTGGTTTATCTTGCATTTTATGTAGATAATATCCTCCTAATTGGCGACAATATGGAGCTATTGTCAAGACATAAAGTAATGGTTATCCGAACAGTCTCAGATGAAAGACTAAGGAGGTACAGTATACGTCTCTGTGATCAAGGTTATAAGGGATCACTAGAAAAGGATGCTGGGCTTATCTCGAGTGTCTTACATTGATACTGTGAATGCTCGTTTTAGTATGAATACCGCCAAGAAAGGATTGCTACCTTTTAGATATGGCGTTCCTTTATCTGAAGACTATGTCTTAAGATGCCTGTTGAGGTTGAGGAAATGAAGGCAGTATTCTACGTTTCCGCAGTAGATAGCTTCATGTATGGATTACTACGTACGAGATCTTATATTTGCTATGCAGTTAGCATGGTTGTAAGATATCAGCATAGTCCTAGTTAAGGACACTGAACTGTGGTAAAGTATATTCTCAAGTCCATGACTAGAGAATAAGGATAGTTTACCAGTTAGACAGTTTAGTTCCCTTTTGGATTATACGATTTCGGATTTCCAGGCTGACCGGAACAAAGAATAATTACCTCGAGCTATGTGTTTTCCTTGGGAGGTAAAACCTTTTGGTTCGACCACTAACTCCAGGATCTAAGGGTGATTCCTAGTTTGCGTGAGAGCATCACCTTCGTGATACCTCAAGTGCAGTTGCAAACTCTAAGGAATCCAAGAACCACAAGGGGTCAAACACATGGAGCAGTACCAAGTTATACACCTTCGTTTATCACTTTGACTTACTATGAGCGAGAGTTATATAGTAACTTGAGTACTCTGTATCTTGGGTGATAGCGGTTAATATATGATATCTGATTATCTGTATTAGTACTCGTATCCGATATAGGATAATGACATCCCCTTAAGGAGCTCAATAGTGTTTATTGCGCTAAACCCTGCAGGTTGATTAAGTTCAGGCGCAATAATAAGGTTTGAGTGGTATAGCTTAAGGATTACAAAAGAGATTAATTAATTAAGGCTGTCAGAGCTATAATTAATTAATGGATGTCGGAGATTTTAAATACGAGGATTTAATAAGTCTAAATACAAGCTCCGACTCATCACCGGCAATAAAGGGATAAGTCAATATTGGTTCTCTAGTGGAATGAACTGATATTTATAAATTAATTATGGTCTGGGCTGACCATAGATAAATTAATTTATTTGAGGCCCATCTTTATTCCTTGTATCTGGTCCCTGGACTGGCCCAAAGTCTCCTAGCCCTAGAAGAAGAGAAAAACGCCTCCTACACTAATTTTGTGCCTACACGTATTTATTTTATTATAAATACAGCTGTCAGCTCTCACGAAAACACACTATTAAAAATATTAGGGTTTTGGAGAGCTGTGGGGCGCAGGGAAACGTGTGGAGCTTTATTTCTATCTTGGGACTTTATAGAACGTTGTCCATCCAACGGTGAAAGTTGAGCGGGATACAGTTCAGAAGATCAGAGCTGGAGTCAGATTTTTCGCAGGAAATCAAGTTCTGGCAGTTTCGGGAGAACTGCCATAACTTCCTCCACAGAACTCCGATTCAAGCGAAACAGGCGTCCACGGAAAGCTTTCTCGAAGACGAAGAAGTCGTATTTCTGGACAGAATACGATTTGAGGACGTTTGAGGCTTCAAACGAAAGCTTGAAGCTGACTGGTCTGTTCAGCTGCGAGTTTGACGAATTCTTCTGAATTCTTCAGGTATTTCTGAACTCCAACGTGCAGCAATTAAATTCATAGATGCATGTTAGGGATTAATCGTTGTATGATAAATTAATAATAATCCAAGAAACGATCATCGGACAAACGGAGCATTAATTCAGTTTAATATTCCTTTAGTCAGTCCATGTGGATACGATACTCGATTGCTGTTTATACTACGATTACACCGTGTTAGTTGCGGTATTTTTATTGCTAATAAAATATGAAGGAATATTAAACTGAATTAACGTTCCGCTTTGCCCGATGATCGTTTCTTGGTTATTATTAATTTATCATACAACGATTAATCCTAACATGCTCCTATGAATTTAACAGCTGCACGTTGGAGTTCAGAAATACCTGAATAATTCAGAAGAATTCGCAGATTCGTATCTGAACAGACCAGTCAGTTTCAAGCCTTCGTTTGAAGCCTCAAACATCCTCAAATCGTATTTCGCCCAGAAATACGACTTCTTCGTCTTCGAGAGAGCTTTCCGTGGCCGCCTGATTCGTCTGAATCGGAGTTCTGTGGAGGAAGTTATGGCCGTTTTACGGAGACTGCCAGAACTTGGTTTCCTGCGAAAATCTGACTCCAGCTCAGATCTTCTGAACTGTATCCCGCTCAGCTTTCACCGTTGGATGGACAACGATCTATGAAAGTCCCAAGAGAGAATGCTCCACACGTTTTCCTGCGCCTCCCACAGCTCTCAAAAACCCTAATATTTTATCAGTCTTTTTTCCTGAGAGCTGACAGCTGTATTTAATAGAATTAAATACGTGTGGGACGCTTGGAATCTGTAATAGGCGTTCCTTCTCTCCTTCTAGGGCTAGGAGACTTTGGGCCAGTCCAGGGACCAGATACAAGGAATAAAGATGGGCCTCAAATAAATTAATTTATCTATGGTCATCCCAGACCATAATTAATTTATAAATATCAGTTCATTCCACTAGAGAACCGATACTGACTTACCCCTTTATTACCGGTGATGAGTCGGGGGCTTGTATTTAGACTTATTAAATCTCCGTATTTAAAATATCCGACATCCATTAATTAATTAGAGCTCTGACAGCTTAAATTAATTAATCTCTTTATAAATCCTTAAGCAGTACCACTCAAACTTTATTATTACGCCTGAACTTAATCAACCTGCAGGGTTTAGCGCAATAAACCTTATTGAGCTCCTTAAGGGGATGTCATTATCCTATACCGGATACGGGTACTAATACAGATAATCAAATATCATATATTAACCGCTATCACCCAAGATACAGAGTACTCGAGTTAGTATATAACTTTCACCCATAGTAAGTTAAAGTGATATACGAATTAACATATATATCTGAATACTTATTAGTATTAAGATCTTATGAGTCACCGAGATCTTGATTCTTCACTTATGTCAGATAGAAGAATACATCTCACTGTTGGTCCTATCAATACGTAATGACGTACCAGTATAGACAAGTAGTCAAGACAAACTACTTCCATCTATACTGCAGCCTAAACCAATAACTTGTCCTAGAGTTATTTCGGTTGTGATCATATTATATCTCTTAAGGTTATTCCAATTATACGATCTTCTGTGATACACCGTATAACCGTATAATCTACTTATATAGAGATAAAGAACATACATATGCAATCATGAACACAATCAGATAGGAGATTAAATAGTGAACTTAGGAAACATTGTATACAAGCATAAAACGTTCTTGCTTTCAGTATACAAATCCAACAATCTCCCACTTATACTAAAGCAAACTTTTAGTATACAATGCGTCTATTTACCAATCACCTAACACTTCTCCAACTTATACTTAAAGTTTCCTAAGTGGGTGGCATCAATCTGGCATCAATCGCATTCCCATCTTTCAATGACCATTTGCGATAAGCCTTTTGTGAAAAGATCAGTAGGTTTCTCCAATATGTGAGAATTTATTCTTTGAGCACATAACCTCGATTTACGAACAATCATATAACTTGGTACTTACTCTCCATGTGTTTGACCCCTTGTGGTTCTAGGATTCATTAGAGTTCGCAACTGCACTTGAGGTATCACGAAGGTGATGCTCTCACGCAAACTAGGAATTGCCCTTAGATCCTGGAGGTAGTGGTCAAACCAAAAGGTTTTACCTCCCAAGAAAAACACATAGCTCGAGGTAATTATTCTTTGTTCCGGTCAGCCTGGAAATCCGAAATCGTATAATCCAAAAAGGAACTAAACTGTCTAACTGGTAAACTATCTTATTCTCTAGTCATGGACTTGAGAATATAATTTACCACAGTTCAGTGTCCTTAACTAGGACTATACTGATATCTTACAACCATGCTAACTGCATAGCAAATATAAGATTTCGTACATAGTAATCCATACATGAAGCTATCTACTGCGGAAACGTAGAATACTGCCTTCATTTTCTCAACCTCAACAGGCATCTTAAGACATAGTCTTTAGATAAAGGAACGCCATATCTAAAAGGTAGCAATCCTTTCTTGGCGGTATTCATACTAAAACGAGCATTCACAGTATCAATGTAAGACACTCGAGATAAGCCCAACATCCTTTTCTAGTGATCCCTTATAACCTTGATCACAGAGACGTATACTGTACCTCCTTAGTCTTTCATCTGAGACTATTCGGATAACCATTACTTTATGTCTTGACAATAGCTCCATATTGTCGCCAATTAGGAGAATATTATCTACATAAAATGCAAGATTAAACCACATCACCGATGACACGAGAGCGATTGACACGAGATGCTTCTCTCCCTCCCTTACGTAACCTTCAGGTTGTTGCACATGGCTGTCCTTACCTTTTTCAAGGTAATATATATGACATCCATTTGCAAGACCTCGATGGTTTAAGTGAACTGCTATAGGTAAAATGATCCGAATGTTCTGAGCATGGCACTGGCAAAAATATCATCATAACCTATACCCTCACACTGGGCATAACCTTTCGCCACCAGTCTAGCTTTAAAAACTACGACCTTGCTCATTCGGACTTATCATTCTCTTGTATACTCACTTGCAACCTATGGCTTTACGGCATTCTGGTAGCAAGATTTTCTTAGTATACAACCATATTCTTAATGGATTGCTCCATTGAGGCGTGCCAGGAATCTACATTCTCGTCCTCCACTAATTCCAAGTAGATATCTGGGTCGATTCTCTTATATTCACTACCAGAGACTGAATCCAAAGATTCTCCCAAGAATATAAATCGATCGGGTTGTCCCACAACCCTCCCACTACAATGGATCTGTGGTGGCACATGTGTGTCAACAGTGCGTGCAGTGTCTTGTGGTACAAAACTCTTGCACAGTTGGCTTGGGTGATGGAATCGCCTGTCTAATGTTTTCAATTTCTTGAAGCACACTATCTGACTTGGATTAGTGATTATTCCCATAGTCCACTTCTAAGAATCGTGTGTCATTGCTAATAACCACCTTCTGATTCTTTAGGACTAATTGCAAAGATACATTACTCATCATCGAACATATTTTTCCAAGAGTGACCTATTTCTTCTCTCCACCACACCATCTTATATAGGGATTACACGGTGTAGTAAAACTGGGTTGGAATCCCAAACACTGACAATGAATCAGAAAAGATCATTCCTAACACATTATTGGCCCTTTATCCCCTTTGCCATGAATGACCCGGTCTCCATCTTTTCCTCTATACAGGATTCGCAGGTTCCAAATGGTACAACCTGGATTAAATCCAATGTACTATTTAGACACGAGCCTTTGGATCCTGTTAAGATAGATGTGACCTAATCTAGGGTATCAATATATGTGTAAGATCCTCATGAGAGATCAGCCTTAACTTTTCTCTTTCTTTTGTTTGATGATGTAAATGCAATATAAATGTATTTTGTAGACAAGTTATAGTATGAAGAGAGATGTTCAAAATACCAGAATAGACAACTTTGTCATTTCTTATGATAGAAACACCACTATCAAAAATGACATAAGATCCATCTATTCAAAATTTTGGAACATGATAAGGAACTCTCAAAAACTAAACTATGTCTTTAGAACTTAAAGACAAGGCTTCAATTGCAACAACTGCGACTCTAGTCACGTTGCCTATGAAGACAATCATCTCATCACTTCTCAGCTTCCTTGTCAGCTTAAAAGGCCATGCAAGGTGTAACAATCATTATCAGTTTCTCTCGTTATCCACTACTCACAACTGAGTAGAAAATGAGCTGATATGTCTCAGTTACTATAGCAAGTGAAGTACCTTAACCCTTTGCCTTGAGTATTGAATGAAAAAATCTTCAATACTCAATCTTATCACACCACTACTCCCACTATTTCCCTTGTCTTTCTTGCCCCTTGGACCCTTCTTCTTCCCATCATTCGACGAAGAAGATGGCTCTCCTTTGGCAATAACAAGTGCTTGCACATCTCTTTCCCACAACTTCCTTAGCCGTAACTAGAGCATTCAACAACTCAAAAAGAGTATTATCTTTCTTGCTCATAACAGCGTTAAGGCGAAAGTTCTTAATTAAAAGACTTGGGAAGAGAGTTCAGGATAATATCGACTTTTGCCTCACCGTCGATACTCCCACTGAGCAAGTCAAGTCCGTCAAGAATTGCATCACATGCTCGTGCACTGAGCTGTGCTCACTTATAAAAATAACAAGATTACTCTCATCAAATTTAAATGAGCAGCTCAGTCTGACTCTCCGAACACTTTCTTGAGATTCAGCATGATGCTAATAGCATCGTCCATGCCCTGATGTTGGAACTACAAGGTTTGTGATATTATACTCATAATATAGCATATAGCCACATTATTCGTCTTATGCCACCATTTATGTAATTCCTTTTTCTCATCAGTTGACTATTGTTCGGACCATAAGAACGTGGAGTAGTAAGCAACACAAAAAAAATGTGTTTAGTTTGTGATAAAGATAAAAATCCAAAACTGTGTTTCCATTTTATATATGTGGACCGGTTAAAAGGCTTTGTGCAAGAATAAATAAACAATAAGAGACATAGACATATCTGAAAGTAACGAACATA
This sequence comes from Salvia miltiorrhiza, assembly GCF_028751815.1. Classification (NCBI taxonomy): domain Eukaryota; kingdom Viridiplantae; phylum Streptophyta; class Magnoliopsida; order Lamiales; family Lamiaceae; genus Salvia; species Salvia miltiorrhiza. Next base: position 13,838,805 of record NC_080390.1, on the reverse strand, counting down.
AAGCATATAATTCGTAACAATAATATTGTAACCTTTTGATAAAACAATATTAATGAAACCTCCAACTGCCCAAGGAATCTCACGGGTAAGCCACGATCGTGTGGACGTTTACACATGAACCCCTCAACCAGACTATTTACCTAGTCGTTTAATTTCCATCCATGTCAACTTAACCTTTTGACAAAGGAAATTAATAGTTGGACCTTAACTAGACCATATCATATTCAAGAAGGGACTCCGATGGGGAGTTGTACATTGTACTTGAAATGATATCTAAGCAGCGACCACAATTTAACCTCGACAGTTAAATTCTCGAAATTAGCATACTCACGAGGACCATACCGCTTCCAATTTAACCTCTCGGTTATCTTATTTAAAGTTCATCCTCTAAAGTACTTATGAAAATCATGCGAGTAAGCCACGATCGTGTGGACGTTTACCGCATAACTCCCACTACTTAAATGGATTTAAATATTTTTAATAGAAACCTCAACTTAACAAACTTGTGAAATTGAATATGAAGTAAGCCACGATCGTGTGGACGTTTACTCACATCCTCAATCACTTTGTCTTGAGGCCGCATGTGGAGGTCTATATAAAATTAAGAATAAAAATTTTTAAACAATTACCACAAACTAACTTTGAAATTAAATTCTCGAATCTTGACATACACATGAGGACCATGTCGCATTCAATTTAATTTCTTAGTTATCTTGTTTAATTCCATTTTCTAAAGTACTTGTGAAAAATTGTACGAGTAAGCCACGATCGTGTGGACGTTTACCGCATAACTCCCACTACTTCAATGGATTTAGAAATCTCAACTCAACAAACTTGTGAAATCGAATTTGAAGTAAGCCACGATCGTGTGGACGTTTACTCACATCTCAATCACTTTGTCTTGAGATCGTTTGTGGTGGTCTAAATAATTTTTAATCATCTATAAAATTATTAACACAGCTTAGTCTTTTTACATTCAAAAGGTTTGAAAAAGCTCAACACATAATCCTAAACATGCTCATCTAGAACGCAACATGTAAAACATGATTACAGAATTCTAAAACATGCTTAAGAAAACGATAAACCTACTATCATGCTTGTCTAAGCGCAGTTAATAAAACATATTAACAAGCAGAGACGAACAAAAGCAGATAAAGAGCATAAGGGATTAACACCACGGCATGCAAAGAACAAAATTAAAATAATAAAGTTCTTCGTGACTCATTCGTGGAACCCCAAAAACTAATCTACTACATTTAAAACAGAAAAGAAAGCCCAAAAACGAAAACTTGGCCCAAAACTTCAAAACAGGCCCGTCTTTGGAAAAAAGGGTTTGGGCCCCCTAGGATTGAGAAACAATCGCAGGAACCCTAGCTGCCGCCGCCCTCCTCCCAAAGCAGCCGCCCCCACGCTCGGCAGCAGCCCAGCGCCGCAGCAGCCCGGCACCAGCCTCCAGCGTGAGCAGCCGCCCGGTCGGCAGCGCTCGGCGCCACCAGCAGCAGCAGCAGCCCTCGGTGCACGGCGACAACAGCGGCAGCAGGCCCCTTGGCGTGGACAGCAGCAGCGGCAGTGCGCCGCCCGGTGGGCGCGCAGCGCGCAAAGCGCGCTGGCGCGGCCCCGGACGCGCACAGCCCCTGCCGGCTGCAGCCTTCTTCCTCGCCCGACCCACACAGCAGCAGCTCGCCTCGCCTCGCCTCGCCTGCAGCGCACGTCCAGGATCGAGAGCAGCAGCGGCCGCGCGGCGCCTGCCTGGGCGCGCTGCGCACGGCGTACTTGCACCCGCGCGCGCTGCCCAACGGCGCCCGCAGCCCCTCGTGTCCGGTCCCGTGCGTCTCCTCCTTACTCCGTTCATCGTTGTTGATTCGTCGTCGTCCTCGTCTCGTTCTCAATTTTACAGATTTACAACGGAAAAACAAATACAATTTGAAAACCTAATCTAACCACGGATTTTCTCGTGGTGAAAAACGATTACAACGTCAAACGACGTATCCCACGAATCAACGAACCACGAAGAACAACAGCAGTAAAAACAACGCACATTATTAATCTTACATAAATTAATAATAGAGCCAAGAAAATAATCCTGGGCTCTGATACCAATTGAAGGAATATTAAACTGAATTAACGTTCCGCTTTGCCCGATGATCGTTTCTTGGTTATTATTAATTTATCATACAACGATTAATCCTAACATGCTCCTATGAATTTAACAGCTGCACGTTGGAGTTCAGAAATACCTGAATAATTCAGAAGAATTCGCAGATTCGTATCTAAACAGACCAGTCAGTTTCAAGCCTTCGTTCGAAGCCTCAAACGTCCTCAAATCGTATTTCGCCCAGAAATACGACTTCTTCGTCTTCGAGAGAGCTTTCCGTGGCCGCCTGATTCGTCTGAATCGGAGTTCTGTGGAGGAAGTTATGGCCGTTTTACGGAGACTGCCAGAACTTGGTTTCCTGCGAAAATCTGACTCCAGCTCAGATCTTCTGAACTGTATCCCGCTCAGCTTTCACCGTTGGATGGACAACGATCTATGAAAGTCCCAAGAGAGAATGCTCCACACGTTTTCCTACGACTCCCACAGCTCTCAAAAACCCTAATATTTTATCAGTCTTTTTTCCTGAGAGCTGACAGCTGTATTTAATAGAATTAAATACGTGTGGGACGCTTGGAGTCTGTAATAGGCGTTCCTTCTCTCCTTCTAGGGCTAGGAGACTTTGGGCCAGTCCAGGGACCAGATACAAGGAATAAAGATGGGCCTCAAATAAATTAATTTATCTATGGTCATCCCAGACCATAATTAATTTATAAATACCAGTTCATTCCACTAGAGAACCGATACTGACTTACCCCTTTATTGCCGGTGATGAGTCGGGGGCTTGTATTTAGACTTATTAAATCTCCGTATTTAAAATATCTGACATCCATTAATTAATTAGAGCTCTGACAGCTTAAATTAATTAATCTCTTTATAAATCCTTAAGCAGTACCACTCAAACTTTATTATTACGCCTGAACTTAATCAACCTGCAGGGTTTAGCGCAATAAACCTTATTGAGCTCCTTAAGGAGATGTCATTATCCTATACCGGATACGGGTACTAATACAGATAATCAAATATCATATATTAACCGCTATCACCCAAGATACAGAGTACTCGAGTTAGTATATAACTTTCACCCATAGTAAGTCAAAGTGATATACGAATTAACATATATATCTGAATACTTATTAGTATTAAGATCTTATGAGTCACCGAGATCTTGATTCTTCACTTATGTCAGATAGAAGAATACATCTCACTGTTGGTCCTATCAATACGTAATGACGTACCAGTATAGACAAGTAGTCAAGACAAACTACTTCCATCTATACTGCAGCCTAAACCAATAACTTGTCCTAGAGTTATTTCGGCTGTGATCATATTATATCTCTTAAGGTTATTCCAATTATACGATCTTCTGTGATACACCGTATAACCGTATAATCTACTTATATAGAGATAAAGAACATACATATGCAATCATGAACACAATCAGATAGGAAATTAAATAGTGAACTTAGGAAACATTGTATACAAGCATAAAACGTTCTTGCTTTCAGTATACAAATCCAACAAATAGTGATCAACGACGGGGCGGGCACGACGGGGGATTGGGGCGGGCTGGGCACGACGGGGCTTGGGGCGGAGTGGGCATGACGGGGGCTTGGGGCGGGCTAGGCACGACGGGGGCTTGAGGTAGGGTGGGCACGAAGGGTGTTTGGGGCGGGGTGGGCACGACGGGGGTCTCGTCGTCGGATTCACGATGGCAGGCTCCCATCGTGGCCACGATGGCGCCGTCGAGGTCACAACCATGGCCCACGATGGCGGCCATCGTGGTCACGATGGGAGCCTCCCATCGTGATCTCGACAGCCCGCCTCCCCCGCCTTGTTTTTTTTTAATTGTTGTACTATTTGTTTCAAATACATGATTATCTTTCTAATTTGCTTTTAATACATTAATTTTGTAGATTAATTGTGAATGGAAAAGGCCTACATTGATCTACGTGACCCGTGGCGTTAATCTTTATTTGAGGGCCGAAATATTCAAGGAGGTTAAGAAGGTTTTATTTGATATTAGCGGTCTGTCGGCTGTAAAGAGATTTAAAGAGGGCGTAGTAGGACGGTTGATTGATGTCAAGAGAAACCATAGTGCAAGTAATGCTCTACATCACTTGCTAGCTCGTCAATTGAAAGGTAGTGATATACCATGTGGCGAGTCTTGGTTTCAAGTTGGTGGACGGAGCATTCGATTTAGGCACGGGACTTCACTTTGGCAACAGTGACTTTGATCCATATGCAAAACACAAGCCTCCACGGAATGGTATATTCTATCGATTCTTCAATGATGTTTCCACGAAGGTGAATGTGTTGCGCGCTCGGCCGAGAAGAGTCTTGACAAGGACGTGGAAGACTATTTGAAGGCTGCAAACCTTTTGGTGTACTATCTCTTCCTCCTATGTCGGGACAATCCAGTGATCGAGGATTGAGCATGGACATTAGTTGAGGATTTTGAGCGTTGGGATGCCTTTCCATGGGACTCGTACACGTATGGAGCATTGTCTAACTACATAGACACCGTTGCGATGGCCCCGGACCAAGCTGAAAAAGATTACCACTTTTATGGTCCAGTTTGGGCCTTACAAATTTGGTCGTACGAGGCCGTTCCAGCTTTGGGAAGCCAATGTGGCTTTCGAGAGCCCGAGGAGATATTGCCTCGGTGTTTGAGATGTAGCACTCAACAGATGAGGAAGATTGATTTTGCTATTTTTTTAGAGAAGCGGGTACATTTTATCTTTTTATTTTATGATTTTTTATATTAAAATTCGAATTCTAATATTGTGCATGTTATATTATTTTGTAGCTGGAGGTATATCCTGTGTTGGAAGCTACATCTAGTGAATTAGATGAGTACTATATGATGAGCTTGGCTCTTGTACGCGTTGCCTTAAGATCTGAAACAACATTCAAGGCTCATGTACAGAAAGCAAAGGAAAAGGCGAAGAGTACAGCTTCAAGGATGATCACAGCTGAGGGGGCACGACGCGGGACGAAGCGCCCCCGACAGAGCACTCCACTTCTCACTCCAACAGAGGGGGGAGAGAGAGATAGAGTGTGTTGTGTGCACGGACGGCCTTGCCCAGACAATGAAGGGGGCACTGACAGGGGGTATGATATCGAGGACATATTGAGGGCAGTTATCGATGATAGATTGAGGGCAGTTTTGACTGATGATTCTGATACAGGCTTTCTTGCTCTATTGAGAGCAGTTATCGATGACAGATTGAGGGCAATTTCCGGCCGGAGGCGTTCTAGGAGTCCTGCACTCTCCCGGAAAGAGGATGTTATCTCCCGCCATGCTATCTCCCGCCACTCTCAGAGTCGCTCCCGCCAGCCACAGCCTCAGCATGTCGCTGCCAATGAGGCCACTTCTTTGCAGCCTCAGCACGTCCCCACCGAGGCCAGTACTTCTTTGCAGCCTCAGCATGTCCCCACCGATGAGGCTACTTCTTTGCACCCTCAGCATGCCGCCGCCGATGAAGCTACTTCTTTGCAGCCTAAGGACATCCCCACCGAGGCCAGTACTTCTTTGCAGCCTCAGCACGTCCCCACCGAGGTCGGTACTTCTTTGCAGCCTCAGCATGCTCCCGCCGATGAGGCTACTTCTTTGCAGCCTCAACATGCCGCCGCTGATGAGGCTACTTCTTTGCAGCCTCAGGACGTCCCCACCGAGGTCAGTACTTCTTTGCAGCCTCAGCATATCGCCGCCGATGAGGCCACTTCCTTGCAGCAACAGTTTACCAATCTCTTCAAGCTTGTGAAACCTGTGTTGCACTCTCCTATCAAGGGAGCCTCTTACCAGACCTATATCCCATACGAGGTTTGTAACTTACATTCTCCTGACAAGGCCAAGAAAGTGTCTAAGCCACGTGATAAGGTACAAACACCTGAGCCCAGTGTTGATTTGGATGATTTTGAGGAGTTTGGGGAGGATGAGGATGAGGAGACGGGCGATAAGAGTTTGGGTCCTCGAGAACGTAGACCGTGTGCTGCTGTTCGGACTCCTTTTAAGGGTCAAAGTCCGTCTACTATTGAGGTATTGAGGAGTCAGTACAGAAAATTCAGAAGTAGTGGATCTAAAGCCATTGCAGTTGTGACTGAGACAGAAGCTCCTTTAAATCAAAAGTTCTTCGATGATGTTGAGAATGTTGACCTGGACTTCACCCAAGATGTAAGTTTTAATTCATAATTTGTATTGTGTTATATACATCCTTAACTAACCTCAAAGTTTATGCTTCACAGGTCATAGACCAATACGTGCTTTTCACTCACACATATCTTGGGAAGATCAAAGGAAAAGGCATGCCTACTACTTTAGTAGTAGGCACTGATTTTTATGTAAGTTTTACTATGATCCTTCATTTTTTATTCTTGTTTTCCTATCATTATTATTGAACTTGTATGTTGCAACTTTTTGTAGGTTGCATTGCATGCCGAGCTTACCCGACTGCATCCAAAGGATTCTAATTTTAAGAGGGCGAAGGGAAAGCCAACATATCCCAAATGGACTTTACCTGAAGGACTCGAACACTTGGTTAAAGGGCTAGATACGAAAAATGCAAATCCGTGGTGGAATGCAGATTTTGTAAGTATAGTATACTAGTGTAATTTGCATTTGGTATTCTTATTGCTTTAATAAACTATAAGTTATATTTTTCTTTGAACAGATTGTTGCAATTTGTCTTGTGGGCAAGAATCACTGGGTCACTGTGAGAATTCGACTTCTTGATTGGAAGGTCTAGTTGTATGACTCGTTGTCACACCACTTTGATGAAGGCAAGAAGTTTGTGCGCGACCATGAGATGAAGCCCATTACTCATCTCATGCCTCGTCTATTAGAGCTCTCCGGTTATTGCGAGAACAACACAACTCGGATAAAGAGTGATGACGAGATGGAGCTTGATAAGATGTCGATTAGTGCCCAGTTCGCCCAGGTCGACGACCACAGTTGCGGCCCTTTCTCTTGCATGTATCTTGATCGTTTAGTGCCCAATCCTAACAAAGAGCTGAGACATTCGTGTCAAATCGATGAAAAATATATCAAGAAGTATAGGTGGCTTGTATTGTCTCACCCAACTTTGAAACATATTGAGACTTATTTTGAGATTTATTGAGACATATTCCATGTTACTTATTTTTAGTTTGGTATGTTGTTCACTTTATTTGATGTTAATTTTTGTATATAATTGTCTTGAATGTTGGTGGCTACCGTGATCACGATGGGGGCTGTCGTGATCACGATGGGGGCTTCCCATCGTAAGCACGGTGGGAAGTTCCCATCATGAGTCACGGCTGGCACGATAGGTGCCTCCCATCGTGATCACGATGGGAGATTTTCATCGTGATCTCGGCAAACAACATTGAGTTTCAAAGTTAGGTAACGACGAGAAAGACACGACGCGAGGGCACGACCGTTGGGCACGATCGTGCCTACGGTCGTGACCACGATGAGGTTGATAAACACTCATTTTGCATGGTTTTTATGGTTTTTATTCTGTAGTTTAAGTCGATTTTACGCCCGTTTTATTATCGTTTGGAGTTCATTGACTATTATTTCATGAATTCACGGTTGGGTGTAGTTTTGACTGTTTGGATGCAGAAATGAGTGATATTGAAGCATGGAGTATAAGGAACATGTTGAAGAGAAGAGTTTTGAGAGAATCGAGCCCAAAAATTGAGAAAAGACGGAGATTCTGAAGTCGGGACGAAAAAGGGGACATTTCGGCGGTCAAAGGAGTTGACCGCCGAATTTGAGCATTTTGAAGGCCAAAATCGAAGACCAACTCGGCGATTGCCGAGTAGGTCGCCGAAATCCCTGTTCTGGATTTACACCATACGGAAGAAAAACGGCGATCGCCGTTTTTAGGCAGAATTCAGGCCAAATTCGGCAACCAGTTCGGCGACCGCCGAACGGGTCGCCGTTTTGAGGCGTGTTTTTAATTCTTCCGCATTTTTACGTTTTTCCATGTTATTTTCGGTTTAGAACTTGGTTTTTTACCCTAAGACTATAAATAGGTCCTCTTTTGACCTATCTAGGGTTCCCAACTTTTATATTTCAGTTTTATAGCTTTAGAATACTTTTGCTTTCCAGTTTTCAAGGCTTGGATCAAGATTGAAGATTCAAGCCGCTACAATCGTTCCTATTCAGTTTTTATACAATTTGTTTTTACAATTGTGTTATTTTTAATTATGTTTATGTTTGATTTTATTATGTCTGGCTAGTTCTTTTAATCTGAACCTAGGGTTTGTACATAGCTGATTAATTATGTGTTTTTGATTTATTGATATCAATTGCCTTCCAACTTGTGATTTATGATTCCTGGTGCTTGATTTCTTGTGAATTATCTGATCAATGATTTACATGTCTAGCTGTTCAGTTTGAGTCTTGAATGCGATAATTGTTCAGCCGATTCAGGAATGCATGATATAGTGTTAGCCTTGAGTCTTGAATGCGACAGGTGAAGCTATAGGAAGCTATTCTTTATGTGCTATTTGGAGTTAGTTAATTCCTTGGAGTCTTGAATGCGAAAAGGGATTAATTAATCTACTTTCATAGGTGTTCGTTAGAGAAGCTTGTGAATAGTTATGTGATCTTTTATCAGGGTTGGATTAAATTGGTAATTGAATCGATAGATTAAATGCATATAGTTGATTAGTAAAAGTACATCCCTAGGGTCACAGTTTTTCTTATATTTGAGTTAGTTATCAGTATTTATATGTTCTTGAGTTTTTATTTGGTTAAATTTAGTTCGTAATTCATCTTCATTTTTATTTTGCCTGTTTACTGTGTGTGTCTGTTTAGGAAATAGATAGAGTAATTTCGTTTTACAGTCTCTGTGGATACGATACTCGATTTCTACATTTGTGCTACAGTTACACCGTTTTAGTTGCGGTTTAGTTGCTAAGTAAATTAGTGATCAGAGGTGTTGGATTTGTATACTGAAAGCAAGAACGTTTTATGTTTGTATACAATGTTTCCTAAGTTCACTATCTAATCTCCTATCTGATTGTGTTCATGATTGCATATGTATGTTCTTTATCTCTATATAAGTAGATTATATGGTGTGTTGTAGATCACAGAAGACCATATAATTGGAATAACCTTAAGAGATATAATATGATCACAGCCGAAATAACTCTAGGACAAGTTATTGGTTTAGGCTGCAGTATAGATGGAAGTAGTTTGTCTTGGCTACTTGTCTATACTGGTACGTCATTACGTATTGATAGGACCACAGTTTGAGATGTATTCTTCTATCTGACTTAAGTGAAGAATCAAGATCTCGGTGACTTATAAATCTTAATACTAATAAGTATTCAGATATATATGTTAACTCGTATATCACTTTGACTTACTATGGGTGAAGGTTATATACTAACTCGAGTACTCTGTATCTTGGGTGATAGCAGTTAATATATGATATTTGATTATCTGTATTAGTACCCGTATCCGGTATAGGATAATGACATCCCCTTAAGGAGCTCAATAAGGTTTATTACGCTAAACCCTGCAGGTTGATTAAGTTCAGGCGTAATAATAAAGTTTGAGTGGTACTACTTAAGGAATTATTAAGAGATTAATTAATTTAAGCTGTCAGAGCTCTAATTAATTAATGGATGTCGGATATTTTAAATACGGAGATTTAATAAGTCTAAATACAAGTCCCGACTCATCACCGGCAATAAAGGGGTAAGTCAGTATCGGTTCTCTAGTGGAATGAACTGATATTTATAAATTAATTATGGTCTGGGCTGACCATGGATAAATTAATTTATTTGAGGCCCATCTTTATTCCTTGTATCTGGTCCCTGGGCTGGCCCAATGTCTCCTAGCCCAAGAAGACAGAATTTTCGGCCCTCACATGTAAAGTGGCGCCTCCTCCTCTTTTCTGTATTATTAAATACAGCTGTCAGCTCTCAGGAAAACAGACTGATAAAAATTAGGGTCTTGAGAGCAGAGCGGGGCGCAGGAAATCGTGAGTGGTCATTCTGTCTTGGGAATTTCCATAGCTCGTTGTCCATCCAACGTTGGGAATTGAGCGGGATACAGTCGAGAAGATCAGAGCTGGAGTCAGATTTTCGCAGGAAACCAAGTTCTGGCAGTCTCCGTAAAACGGCCATAACTTCCTCCACAGAACTCCGATTCAGACGAATCAGGCGGCCACGGAAAGCTCTTTCGAAGACGAAGAAGTCGTATTTCTGCAAACAATACGATTGGAGGTCGTTTGAGGGGTCAAACGGAGCGTTGAAGTTGGCTGACCTGTTCAGCGACAGATTGACGAATTCTTCTGAATTCTTCAGGTATTTCTGAACTCCAACGTGCAGCTGTTAAATTCATAGGAGCATATTAGGATTAATCGTTGTATGATAAATTGATAATAATCCAAGAAACGATCATCGGGCAAAGCGGAGCATTAATTCAGTTTAATATTCCTTCAATTGGAGTTAGTTAATTCCTTGGAGTCTTGAATGCGAAAAGGGATTAATTAATCTACTTTCATAGGTGTTCGTTAGAGAAGCTTGTGAATAGTTATGTGATCTTTTATCAGGGTTGGATTAAATTGGTAATTGAATCGATAGATTAAATGCATATAGTTGATTAGTAAAAGTACATCCCTAGGGTCACAGTTTTTCTTATATTTGAGTTAGTTATCAGTATTTATATGTTCTTGAGTTTTTATTTGGTTAAATTTAGTTCGTAATTCATCTTCATTTTTATTTTGCCTGTTTACTGTGTGTGTCTGTTTAGGAAATAGATAGAGTAATTTCGTTTTACAGTCTCTGTGGATACGATACTCGATTTCTACATTTGTGCTACAGTTACACCGTTTTAGTTGCGGTTTAGTTGCTAAGTAAATTAGTGATCAGAGGTCCATCGTGAGGTGCCATTTTTGGGCACGATAGGTGCCTCCCATCGTGACCACGATGGGAGATTTCCATCATGATCTCGGCAGACTTATGAAAAACACCAACATGCACTATCAAAAAATTAATTGGTAAAATAAAATCGAATAAACTTCAACCTAAATGAACATAAAAATAGATATTGGACAAAAAGTTTAACAATTGTTACATTTATTCACGAAGGGGCATTGGACATGCCCTAATATCATGATCCTCTTTTCGATAATTACTATTCCTTTTTTCTTCTGACGTCTACGAGTCGGTTGTGCTTCCTCCGTATCATGAGAAGTTTCCTCGGTGTCATGAGAAGGTTCCTCCATATCATGAGAAGGTTCCTCAACCTCTGTTTCTTGAAATGGAACATTCAAATCCACTCCACCCACGGGAATAGATACTGTGCATTTTTTTTCCTATTGTGTCCAGTTCCATTTCACCTAGAGCACACTTGACGCCGTCGTGAGGTTAGTCCTTCAACTGTTGACCGAGCATGACTCATCCTTGGATGCCCGGACTGACATAGACTCTCGGGATCGGGAGGACTACAATAGATTGATGAAAACTCCTCCGGCACATTCCATTCATTCGGATGTGGTATTGGACTAACATGTTCGGCATAAGTTTGTCTCAACTCATATTGTTTGAAATATTTGTGTCAAAATCGTACACAGACAAACCATTGCCCGCCCACCTAATAAAACAATATAATTTCGTCTTAAAAAATTAAAAAGAAATTTATAATAAACTAAATTTTTCATACCTTGTAACGGCGACCGCTTGCTTGCATGGAATTTTATCCTCATCAAACTCTCGACAGTCACAAGTCCAATTCTGAAGATCGACTTGATATTGTTGATTATCTTCTTCAACTTTATATACAAGTCCGGTGGTGGCTCGAACAGTAAGAGGGAGACTTGCTTGCACAGAATTAGATAGCTTGTTGAAAGTAGACACCGTCAACACATGATCTCTGGATTCAGCCGCTGTACGTCGCTCGTCAAACCAATCCTCCAAAAGTGTGCGAAATGATTCAAGTAAAGAGCACACTGGTAAACGCTTAGCCCACCACAACTGAGAGTTCAAACATTCTGCTGCATTAGAGGTAAAAAAATCCATAGCGCTGTACTGGACACTTTGACCTAGCCCACCTCTCCGGTCCAATTTGAGAAAGTCGTCGGTGAGCTCCATCCGGACTTGCGTCGTGCAGCAATGAAAAAAACTTTTCGAACACTTCGTGAGAATATGCTGCTTCATAGAAGACCGTGGCCACTGTCTTCCCATAGGGCGTTAGATTCTTCAACATATGGTGATATCACAATCCATGGAATGCATTTGGATACACGGCTTGAACTGCATTCCGAATTCTCTTATGTTGGTCACTCATAATTAATAAACCTTCTTGAGGATTGTAACACCGACGTAAATTGTAGAGAAAATAAGTCCATGACTCATTGTTCTCTATCGGATTGAGGCCAATTGCTAGTGGAAAAACTTGTTCGTTTCCATCGTTTGTCACAGCAACAAATAACACTTCTCTGTTCATTCCTTTGAGGTGGGTCCCGTCTATTACAATCACCGGTCAAAGATACTGCTCAAATGCCCGAATACTTTGACCGAGGGCAACAAACATGTGGCAGAACACTCCATCACAAGTCGTCTGCAAATCATAAACCGTCCCTGGATTACGTTGCTTCGATAGATAAAGATACGATGGAAGCCTTTGATATAACATATTGAAGTCACCATACGTTCTCTCTATCGCCTGCTGCCTCGTTCGGACTGCGAAGCAATATAGCATTTCAACGCCATATTTACTACGCATCTCAGCAATCATCTCATTTGGCCTCAAAACCACCTTCTCATCAATTAATTTTTTTGCAAAACAATATGTAGCAACCTCCCCACTTACAGACCGTGCTGTAGTAGCACGATTCAAATCCGCCTGACAAGTGTGATCCAATGTCAACTTACTAATTCTCCAAAGAGTTGCAACCTCTACTGCACATAATCTAAAAGTGCAGTTCTTTCTACCACTCTTGCATATGTACACTGCACGAGAATCTGTTGAACGATCGGTTGCAAACTCTAGATAGTGCTCCAAATGATAAATTCCTACAGCTATCCTCAACTCTACTTTGGATCGAAATATGGCTCCTACCTCGAGTAGTCCGTAGGCTATTGGATGATACTCTTCCCACCCCAACTGTAATATGCTTTCAATATGCGGAAATGGAATATCCCAATCGCGCGAGCCACATTCATGCTCAACATAGCTTGCAGTCTGATAATCCGATGAAAAATGTCGCAACTCATTGCGACGATCTTCCACATCGTCTTCAGATGTAGACACTGCTTCATCTTTCTCATAATCCTCATCGAACACCTCTTCATCATCTTCCTCATGATACGGCATTCTTTGATCAAGATGTACATCCGAGGTACATCCTCTCATAGTGTTGCAGCTTACATTAATATCGGGGCCGAAAGAACCGCCGTTCTCAATCACATAAACTTCTAGATCCTCTCTACGATCTGCTAACCATCGAAGCAACTCCATATCCCCCCTCAATAGAACTTTTGCTTTAATACCATTGATGTTTGTGATGTACCAAAACGTATATTCGGTCTCTTTTCGATCTCCCAAACCCTCTCTAATAAGATCCACGAGGTTAGCACGATTTATTGTACCGGAATCGATATACGCAACAAAGAATTCCCCATCTATATATGTTGATCGCTCCCAACGACCGCCATGATGTATCATAATACGTCGCCCCGACATCTGAGATTAACAAAATGTAATATAAACAGTCAGAAAACCATTAAAAGTACCTTAAAACATGGACTGCCAACCCACGATCGCAGCACACCATCGTGGGCTAAACCCTATACCTAATAACATGACGTCGAAACATAAACTCTAATTTGTGACCTATTTAAAACAAAATAAACAATTTTCATGATCAACATATATACTTGCATGAGATCAAAACATTCAAACAACGAAACAATCATAAAAGTCGTTTTAGAATGTTTTTTCACATTTTTTTCCATATTTCGTGCTTTTGAGTAGTAGACGGAGGAACAAAACATACATACCTTTATATGAAGCGAGATGAACGAAGGAACGTTCGCCTCTTGATGTTTTCTTCTTCCTTTATGGTTGATCTTTGGATTTCTTTGATCAGGGTTTTGGTTTTAATTCATGGTTCTTTTTGTTTCTTTGGTTACAAATGAGAAGCTTAAGTTTTGTTTAAACAACTACAAGCTTCCACAATTATTATCACCAACAACCTCTTCATCACAAAAGGTATTCCTAGTCTCAACCGAAAAGATTCACCAAATCTACACTTCATTAATGACATTCCGGAGTTCACGGCGGTCGTGACCACGTTCGAGCCATTGATCGTGAGCTTTCATCGTCCCCTCGGCCCGTCGTGCCCATCGTGCCCACGGGCGGGGGCAATCGACCGTCGTGGGCACGGTCGCGGGTGTCGACGGGCACGATGGTGCGAAGAAACGACGGGCACGATGGGCATGACCGCGCGCTCGCGCGGCGGGGCGGGGTTGGCACGACGGGGACCTCGTCGCCCGGGGTGGGCATGACGGCGCCGTCGTGCCCCCGTCGTATGAAGCCCCTATCGCCCCCCCCCCCCCCTCCCCCCCCCCATCGTCGTGGACGCGATGGGAGGCTCCCATCGTGGCCACGATGGTGCCGCCGAGTTGGGCACTACGGGGCTTGGCAAAATTTGACTCAACTAGAAACACCTCTAAGTTGACTTGCAATAGAACAAGGACATCCTAGTGTTGGTAAGTTGACCCAGTGTCATCTCTCAAGGAAGATCTTTAAGGGCTTTTAATTGTGTCACAACGAAAACAGTAAACTTAAGATTATTAAACTAAAACATGGAAAGTAAATTAACGCAAATTAAACTTAACTAGGCAAAAAGGAATTATTAACTAATGCTTGTAATTTAAACTTAACTAAAAACTTAATCTTAAAATTATCTAGGCGAATTAAACTATTAAACCCTAGGCAAGAATTTAAAGAACTTAAATTAAAGAATTAACTAGACAAATCAAATTTAAATAACTTTAATTAAAACTTCTAATCTAATCTAACTAGGCAGAAACCAAAGTGCATAATTTAAAGAAAGCATCATTAAATCGCATAAGTAAATTTGCAGAATTTAAAGAAAGCATAAGTAAAAGCAAATAAATAAACTTGATTAAAGAAATACCGTAAATCGTCTCGAGAAGTAATCTGTCACGTAATTACAACTCTAAACGGAAACTACTCTAAAACATGAATTAAAAGAACTATAAACTAAACTAACTATAACAGAAATCGAAACTAGCATTAGAAAAGCAATAAACCTAAACTTTAGCTAACTTGGCGGAACTAAAGATTAGGCAAAGGGATTCTTGTTACAATGAAAAGTATGGCCCTATTTATAGACTTCGAATCCCTATGGATCACCATGGAAGTTGCCATGCAAAGCCGGACTCTAAAAGGAATAGAATCGTGAAAAAGAAGGTAAGTCCAGCTGTGACGCGCGCTCTGGAAATAATCTCCACTCTGGCGGAAATCGCGGCTCTCGCCAGCGGAACGGCTTCCGCTCTGGCATTCGGTTCCTCTGGCGTTTTCGATTTCTCTGGCCTTTTCGATTCCTCTGGCCTTTTCGATTCAGCAGCGAAGTGATTCCTCTGCTCTGGAGATTGACTTCGCTGGCCTGGCATATGACTTCTCTGACTACTGATTCTGCTGCTCTGACTTTCTCCCCTCTGACTGGTGATTTCGCTGCTTTGGCTCTGGCGCACTTCTATGCTCTGGAGATGTCGGCTCTGCTCTGGAGCATTTCTCTGGCTTCCTATTTCGCTGCTCTGGACTTTGACTTCTCTTATATGCCAGAGTATGCACAAAAACACGATTCTTAGCCCAAACTCTCCAAAATTTGCACTCTTCATCTCGAAAACCTAAATCTCCTGCAAAGCATAAAATAGACCATAAAATGCACCAATTTCCAGAAGATTATCTTTAAAATACGCACATGCAAACCCCTAAAATTAGAACAATTAAGCATAAATCAGGCGGGGTGGACACGATAGGGCTTGGGGGCGGGGTGCGCACGACGGGGGCTTGGGGCGGGGTGGGCAAGACGGCGCCGTCGACAACTATTCAAGTCTCCTTTCTTTTGGGCACGGGTATTTAGGAGACTAAAATTAAGAGTTCAATTGTTTCTTTAGAAAACTTAATGTTAGTTTAATTAAGGTTCTCTCTGCCCACTTGTAAATCACCACCGCACCATCGCCGGTAAATCACCACCGCACCACCGCCTGCACCACCGTCGGTAAATCACCACCCAAATTTGCTACCCCACCCAAATCGAGCTCAGAAATCTACAACCCCACCCAAATCGAGCTCAGATATATGCAACCCACCCAAATCGAACTAAAAAATCAAACGATTTTCCCCATCCAAATCTGCAACCCAAATTAGGGGTTAGGGTTTTGCAGAGGGTTAGGGGAGATGTTGGGAACCTTGTGTAATATCCTAATCCTTGTTTTGATGATACCAAAATTCATAGGACTTAACTGTAATAGACTAGAATTGCTTTGAACTCAAGTGTTAGAGTTCGTTTCTAGTTTAGTTTACGGTGTCGAAGACTGAAGACTGAAGAACGAAGGACTGAAGACTGCAGATACCAACTGAAGTATCAGTTGAGGAATCAGTTGAAGATTGATTACTTAATGCGCGCAATGGACTGATACTAAAGTCAAGTATCAGTTGAACATTCCTCCTCGGACTGATCTTCCAACGTTCAGAGGAAGCCACATACTCACAAAGTACAGCCGCATTAAATGCAGAGATCTCAGGATCTTATCTCTGCAGAGGTCATTCCTATCTGGTGGTTACTTTTCAGAGACGTCACATCTCCTGTCCACCAAAGAGAGCCGTTTCCACCCAGACAAGGAACCTCGAAGATTGAAGCCTCATCCCAAATTTGAATTGCTCTCCAACGGAAGAAATCTTGATGACGTTCTACGCCAACTGATCTATTCAAGAGTTCTCCTACAAATAGCGCTCGAGGATCACTTCAACCTTCACCGATTCAACGATATAAGCTGAAGCTCTGCCGAAATTGCTACTCAGCCTAAAGCTTAATCTCCCCAAAGCTTGAATCGAAGAAGAGAATTCCAAAGCCAAAATCAGTCACTGCTGATTACACACATTCTCTTAGACCTTAGGCAAACCTCTGTTTACCCTGAAGCCAAAGGTCAAACTTGCTTCAAAGAACTTGTTCTTTGTAGTAAAGTTGGCACTCGTTCAAACCTCCTCCCCAAAAGAGTGTTTGAGTGATTCGGAGTTCAGGAATGTACTCTGACTCTGAGTGAGAAGTCTTAGCACGGGTTGTGTTGAGCAGAGAAATCCGACGCGAGTGAAGCGTGGGTCCTGAAGAAGGGTTTTCTTCAGTGGTACGGTTGTGTGCACCCGACAAGCACACGGTTTGGTTTGCAGTGCACCTGTTAAGCACTTGCAGAGTGGATTGTTGGTCTGATCAACCAACCGTGGATGTAGGAAAGGGTTTTTCCGAACCACGTAAAAGTCTCTGTGTTGTTTACAGTTTTCAGTTTTACATTCTTACTTGTGTTATTTCAATTGATAAACTGAACACTGATTAACTGCAAAGAGTAACCTAATAACCAACAACGTGCTCCACCGAGGCTATTGCGAAACTAAGTTTAATTTCCGCTGCGTATGATATCAGTCTGACTGATCTATCTTTTCATAGTCAGGAAGAGTGTTATCATCTCTGTCTTAGCAAACACGACTGAAGCCCTTACGTGCATCAGTTAAGTTTCAACAGCTTAACTGATAACTCTTTACTGAAGAGCCTTCAGTATCAGTCGTCAACCCTGTTTGGTCAAAAGTGTTTTAAGTATAACAGGAGTCTGTGTTTGCATGCAAAGTTTCGTTTTGATCTCTAATTGAGATCCCTCTGATTGAGGATTCGATAAAAATAGCCCATAGGTGTATTCTCCCCTCCCCCCATACACCTATTCGAGACCCTCTGGACCTAACAATTGGTATCAGAGCGGGTTGTTCGCAAGAACTATCTGTATCTGATTTGGTTCTAATTGAACTAGATCCTAATGAGGGCATTTTGTTTTTGATCAAAATCTTTTCTCAAGTTTCTTCTCGAGATTGCTTGCTCTGTGGTCTCTTCCTGTTTCCTGTGTGTTTCTCCCTGTTTTCTCTTCAATGTACAGGAACAAGAAAGACTCCTCCAGCGATTATGTTCATACATACTTTCGAGGAATCAACGGACTTGAGATCGGGACACTGGACTCTGATGACGAAGATAGATTCATCTTTCCAGAAGAAAATCTGAGCCCAACCCACTCACAGTCAGAAGGAACAAGCAGATATGATCAACCACGACTAGAGTATCGACACCTAAGTACGAGATTTGAAAATCTCCTTAGGGAGCACAAACAGATCATCAGAGAGATAGATCTTGTGCAAGATGCTCGAAGGATCGTCATGCGCCACTTCATTACAGATGAAGACGAAGTTGACAAAAGAGATGTTCAGGAGCGCAGACTGATCAACAGACTGAAACTTCTTCAGTCTCAGAAACAAGAACTTCTGCCACGTCTCGAGGAAACAGAGACAGAATTCAAAAAGGTGTCAGAAGTTTTTGAAGGAGTGATTCGTGAAGAATCACTTCAATACAGAAGAAAGATGAAACGTGAAAGGAACGTGCAGCAACAGCCAACGGACTTGAAATTGAAGGAGAACCAGTCATAAAATTCAGGGGGAACTTGCACTTCAAACAACGACTAATTTAGTAATAGTCACTGTGTAAGTTTCTCTCAACAATCTTATTTGTATCTATGACTGCCTTTCCTTATCCTTATCGGCTGTAATGTGCTTAGTCCGATGTGTCATTACTTTTACACTCTCTTTTTTTTTTAACTGACACGTGCAAACTTCGTTCAAAACGGATGACACACGATCACACGATCCCGCCCTTTTTACTAATAAGCGGAGTGATCCACGTGCCACGTCTCCATTTGCACGGATTTCAAAAGTTTATTGAAACTGCCTCGTGCACGATCTTTCACATTCTCAAGACTGATGAGTCAACTGGTGATCTCAAAGCTGAAATCTCTGTGTTCACAAATGGAGATTTCTCAGACTCCACAAAGCTACTCATCAACATCTCCCAAGCTGCAAGAGAAATGTTCAATCTCCCAACTGACGGACCAGCCCCATTATTTGCTGATGATGAAGCCACAAATCTCATGAGAAAAGCGCTGATGAGTGATGCACCTGCCGACCACAACATCACAAATGTTCTGAGCCTTTCAAGACTGCATCCTCATCTCAGACCCATTGCGAAAATGATCAAGAAATGCTGGTTTGGCACTCTTGGATCCCCTGGTCATCTCTCAAGACCACACAAACTGGTGTTGATCACCCTGCTTCAGAAAGACTCATTCAACTGGGAGAAGGCCTATCTTCAAATCCTTGCTGAAGAGAAGAAGGAATCCCATTCCACCAAGCATCTACGTCAAGGAACCAGAGTGTCGACACTTATTCTCTACAGTGCAAAGGAAACTCAATGCTTCTGGAAGAACACCACTCAAGTGTCTTCCACCATCCATCTGTTTGAAGGACAGAAAAGTTCAGTCAAAGGGAATGTCAGTATATCAACTGAAATCCCTCTCCTCACTTCAGAGCCACGATACAAAACTCGAGGCTCGATCAAAAGAAAGTTTGACAGCTTGACATCTCCAGTCAAGATCTCACTCGACCCTCCTCAAAGGTCTCTCAATGAGGATCATGAAGAAGCTGCACCGAAAGCTTCTGAAGAAGTGCTAATTCCAAGCACTGAAACACCTCTGCAACAGTCCCTCACTGTTCCTCCACAAGATGAAGGAAATCAACAGCCAGAGGAGACACAAGCAACCGATGACAGAGAAACTGATTCAGAAAAACTTCCTCTCAGAGGATTCTTCCACTACTGTCTGGAAGGGTTCGACATGAAGGCAAAGTTTGATGAACCTGCTGACATCAACGCCGCATCCTCATCCAATGTCAATCAAACTGTCCTTCTCAAAAACTTTGTGACACAACTGTCTAAACACTGTGTCACGACCCTCTTTCCATCAATCCTTGCGACCCAGAATCCTGAAGAGTTCCAGGATCTCATCAGCTACTTCTTCTTCATCTTCGTTAAAACTCTGCCCAAATCTCAATACAAGAAAATTGATGAAGTTCTCACTGAGGAAGAAATGGAAGTCTTGGAGAACAGCATCTTTGAGAAATTCAAAGTCACTAATCTTTGGGATGCTATCCACGACTGGGCACCCAAGTTCAAACTGTACCTGATTTCCAGAAGTCTTCTCAAAGAAGATGATGTTGAAGACTCTGAAGACTACCATGTGTCTCCACCGCGTCAGACTGCTCCACCCGAGGAAAAAGATAAAGAAGCACCAGCTGAAGAGTAAAGACCTGCAAGACCTCTCACTGATGAAGGATTTCAAATTCTAGACGAGAGGCTGCTCATTCAAGAAGAAGCAACTTATGAGCTGAAAGTCAAAATAGCTTTTCTTGAATCAACAGTCACGCATCTTCAACAGCAACTGGAAATACAGAACAAGTACAGCGGTGTTCCTGAGTCTGATGACAAAGACAAACGAGAAGAAGACAAGAAAGGAAAAGGGAAGATGATTGAAGAACCAAAAGAAAGTCCTCTAAGGAAACCAAGCAATCAGCTCCGCATCAACTGAGGACTAAGGAAGATCAAGGAATGTCATCTAATCAGAAACTCTTTATTTTTGTAAATGATATTCTTAGATTGTCATAGTTCATTTTTCCTTGTTTTGTTCTTCTGCACACTTTTGAAACATTGTCTTTTACTGATTTCGAGCTGATTTACGATTATTCAGTCATTGTTCTCTTTGCCTAATTTACTTGAGTTAATTATGGATTATCCAACTTAGGGGGAACTCTGCTTAAGCTTTATCGGTACTTGATTATTTTCCTGACTAAATTGTTGGGAACTTGTCTTATTCACTTTTTCCTTGGACTGTTGAAGAAAATAGGGCATTTATGTCATAATGATTAACTGGTGACTTTGCGTTTTGCATTGGACTTTCAATTTCTGAATACCTCTTTTTGAGCATATCAATTCAAATCATTGCATGCACTGTATGCCGCCTATTTTCAGCAAGAGATCGTGCCCAATATTCCATATCAGTTTAAATGTCTTATTTTAAGGTATTTTTTTCTGACGGGCATTTATTACGGACGTCAATATTCATTAAACTTGACTTGGCGCGCTGATTTCAAACCGCCCACGTCTTTTCGATTGCCCTAGGAAACTGTTCATCTCCCACGATCACACTTTCTCCATTACGGCCACTCCTCAATCTTCCATTATCTTTGCACTCTCTCTAACTTCCAAAATCCACAGCACTCTACTGTGAGATTACTTTCTGCAAATTTCTCTTCACAGATTTCATATTCGAAATGGCCAAGACCAACATGAAGAAGAATGACAACAAGAAGGAGGCTCCGATCGAGAAAGAAGTCAGATATGAACAGTCTGTGCACAAGGAATCTTTCAAGAAGAAGCCTGAATATGCAAAGGTCTCGACAATTCTCCACCGGCACGGATGGACCAAGTTCGTCACCAGCGAACCAAAATATCTACTCGATGATGCTGTTCGAGAATTCTACAACAACCTTCGTTTCAATAACTCTGAAGAGCTCATCTCAAAAGTCACTGTCATCACCTCGACAGATAGTGTTATAGAGACTCTCAACGTCTCTCAGATTGTCAGAAAACTGTTCAATCTCCCGAACCGTGGAACTTCCTTCTCCAGACTGATTGATAAGGAAGCCAATGAGACTCTGAAGTCTGGACTGAAGGATGAATCCGAGTCAATGGAAAGTCAAGTTACTCTTTCCCATCTTCATCCAGAATATGCCTTGCTGGGCAAGATAATCCAGAAATGCTGGATAGGTGCCACCGGAACTCCGGACAAAGCTTCTCAACCTCAGAAGAATGTTATGGCAGCTCTTCTGAAGAATGAATCCTACAACTGGGAAGAAGCTTACCTGAAGCTTCTCTTCAACGAAGCTCACAACACGAGGCCAGCAACGATGGTACGACAAGGGAACAGGGTCTCGCAGATTATCATCGAAGGAACAAAGGAGCATAGATTTGTGCGATGGCTAAAGATGATTGACTTCACAGACAGTCTTCGTCTTTTCAAACCGGCAAGAAGAGAACCCAAACCTTCTCCAAAGACGAAGGTAATTGATATCTCTTCTCCACAATCATCTGAGCCTGACTCCCCTGATTCACCTCCATCAAATCCACCTGCTCGCTCGAATGTGCCCCGCCGATTCCGTTCCATTCTCCCTCAGAAACCCTCCAAACCAAATGAGATGCCTTGGAAATCCTCTCCTAAATCCAAAGGCAAAGCAGTCTTGGAAACCTTTCCATAACCACCTCCCACTTTATTTGTCAAAGGTAATCAGGAAGCCGTTGAATTTCAGTGTGAAGCTCAACGAGATGCTACAAATCACCTCCGTCGTCTTCTTGGTGATTTTGATACGTTATTAGAAGTCTACTGGAACCTTCATAGACTTCTCACGTATACCTTCCTGAAGACGGCACCATGCCCGCAAATCAACAGTCTTCACAGCTCTGAAGCCGAAGACTCATTCGAGATGGAAGAGGCATCCCTGATCAGCCTCTTTCAAATTGAGAAAATTTGGGATGTAATTCATGGCTTTGACAGATTCGCCATGAATTATCTATATTCTTCCAAACAGTTCAGACATCTCATCTCACTCAACAACGATGCTGAAACTTCGAAGGCGTCTGAAGAGCCTTTCATCCTCGAACAAGTAACTAATGTTCTCAGCTCTCCAGTATGCGACACTACTCCACCGGTGGAATCCGTAGCTGATCCTGCCGCCGCTGAACAACCAATGACTGATTCAATCAGTCAGCCGAACTTGCCATCAACTCCTCCAACAATCTCTACTGAAGTTGACTGGGCTAGCATCACTGAAGTTAATGCACCATTGCCAGAAGCAGAACACAGATCAGCTGACAATGCTGATCGCCCAGTTACTGAAGGACGAGTCGAAGACATCTCCAAGTCTTCTCAGCCTTCATCTTCACCCCTCTTGAACACTGATGAGCCTACTCCTCTTGAAGGCATCAACATCAGTCAAGAGCAGTCAATTTCTCAGTCTCCTGCTGAAGAAAGAGCGGAATGCCCTGCTCCAACGAGTCAAGTCGAGGCATCCACATCTAAAGCTCATGAAGATCGTCAACAAGCGCAGACTTCTTCTGCTGACTCAGACATACCAATAGAACACGTCGAGCTTCCTCGCGCAGAAGGACCTATTCTATTTGATTCAGATGCAGAAACTGACGAGCTTCTCACCATCTGGAAACACAATCGACCGCGCAAGAATCTTTTACTGATTTCTGATGGTACAGAAAATTCGATGGCTATACTGTTTGAGCATCTTTCCGAACAACAGCTTGAAATCGACTCACTCCATCATGAACTCGAACGACAGAACATCTATGGTGAAAAGTTTGTGAAGAAACTCAAAGAGGTCGAGAAACAGGCAACTGCAGACATGATCTACCATGCCGACTTGATCCACAAGCTTCAACAACAGTTAGGGGCAGAAGAAGTTGCTCTTCTCAAATTCAAGATAGAAATGCTTGATCTTGACCAAGGTATTCCCAAAATCAGGAAGGATCACAATAACCTGTGCAAACTTTTTCTTGAATCACAGATTCAAACGAAGACGCAACTTTTTGAGCTCTTAGAGAAGATCAGGAAAATGCATCTTGAATTCCTGAAGATATTCACGCTTAAAACTGCAGTCAGACACCTCGTTGCAGAAACAGTGAAACCTATCCTGGACCGACTTGCGAAAGTGGAACTGCAAATCCAACAACCTCAAGAGTCCCCTGACTCTGCCCTCCTTCAGAAGATGTTTAGTGATCTTCAAGCTCTGAAAAGTAGACTTCCTCCCGATGATGCCAAAAAGAGGGAAGAGGATATACTGAAGCGACTTTGAAGGGAAGATGAAATGATCCCCTCTGTCTTTAATAGGGCTTAAGAGATTATCTCAAAGGTTGCTCCTACCATTTCCTCAGCCGAACTCACTAGGAAGAGAGCCAGAGAAAGCTCCTCAAATGAGCCAGAGCTGAAAAGGATGAAATTCAATTTCGTATCAACTCTAAAGGAAGGTCAAAAGCTCGAACACTACTTCAGTAAAGGACTGATAGTATCATACCTGGAAAAGTTTGAGCGATCAGACAAATGGATACCGTCTGAGTTAAACGACTGGTGGGAGAAAACCAAGGAATGCTACACCAAATGGATGGTTTTTGCAAACATCCAAGGTGACAGGGATTACAGGAATGATGCCTGGAAGTATTTCCTGTTGCAGCTGCAAGAACGAGATTTAGTCTTACAAATGCAAGATGCTCAAAGAAGACATGGAAAAAGCATTCCTGACCCTCAGAAGAAGACTGTGACTCCACCAAGGGTTAAGAATGGAGTCAACAGAGACAGAATCAAGACTGAATTCAGATCCATATACAAGATTTGGAACTTGCATCCAGACTCCAGTGAAGCTAGAGAAATATGGGAAGCAGTCTTCAAACTTTACAATCAGAAACCGTGAGTCTCCTAGTTGTCTTCTGTATTGTTCTTTTCGGACTCCAAAGTGTAATTTAGACTGATGGCTTATCAGTCTTTCATTTAATGAAAAGAACTTCTTTTTGATCTCAACCTGAAGATAATGACTCTTTGTCCAGGCTCTGATTATGTTTTTCTGTCTTCACCTTGACTCCAAAGGGAAATTGTTGGGAACCTTGTGGAATATCCTAATCCTTGTTTTGATGATACCAAAATTCATAGGACTTAATTGTAATAGACTAGAATTGCTTTGAACTCAAGTGTTAGAGTTCGTTTCTAGTTTAGTATGCGGTGTCGAAGACTGAAGACTGAAGAACGAATGACTGAAGACTGCAGAAACCAACTGATGTATCAGTTGAAGAATCAGTTGAAGACTGATTACTTAATGCGCGCAATGGACTGATACTAAAGTCAAGTATCAGTTGAACATTCCTCCTCGGACTGATCTTCCAACGTTCAGAGGAAGCCACGTACTCACAAAGTACAGCCGCATTAAATGCAGAGATCTCAGGATCTTATCTCTGCAGAGGTCATTCTTATCTGGTGGTTACTTTTCAGAGACGTCACATCTCCTGTCCATCAAAGAGAGCCGTTTCCACCCAGACAAGGAACCTCGAAGATTGAAGCCTCAGCCCAAATTCGAATTGCTCTCCAACGGAAGAAATCTTGATGACGTTCTGAAGGAATATTAAACTGAATTAACGTTCCGCTTTGTCCGATGATCGTTTCTTGGTTATTATTAATTTATCATACAACGATTAATCCTAACATGCTCCTATGAATTTAACAACTGCACATAGGTGTTAGGAATTACTTACTTGTAAATTGGATGCACAGGTTGTTGATGATCGTGTCGAAAGACTCCAGTTCTGATCTTCTCGACTGTATCCCGCTCAAGTCTCACCGTTGGATGGACAACGAACTGTGAGAAATCCCAAGCTAGAAATCCCCACGTTTCCTGCGCCCCTTCTCAGTTCTCAAACCCTAATAATTATCAGTGTGTATTTCCTGAGAGCTGACAACTGTATTATATAATACAGAAGAGAGAGGGGGGGCGCCAACTTTAGCAGGGAACGATTTCTAGCCCTACTTGGGCTAGGAGATATTGGGCCAGT
Source organism: Salvia miltiorrhiza (assembly GCF_028751815.1). Taxonomy (NCBI): domain Eukaryota; kingdom Viridiplantae; phylum Streptophyta; class Magnoliopsida; order Lamiales; family Lamiaceae; genus Salvia; species Salvia miltiorrhiza. The sequence goes on along the minus strand of NC_080390.1, from coordinate 13,812,933 downwards.
CCAGGGACCAGATACAAGGAATAAAGATGGGCCTCAAATAAATTAATTTATCAATGGTCAGCCCAGACCATAATTAATTTATAAATATCAGTTCATTCCACTAGAGAACCAATATTGACTTACCCCTTTATTGCCGGTGATGAGTCGGGGCTTGTATTTAGACTTATTAAATCCTCGTATTTAAAATATCCGACATCCATTAATTAATTAGAGCTCTGACAGCCTAAATTAATTAATCTCTTTGTAATCCTTAAGCAGTACCACTCAAACCTTATTATTGCGCCTGAACTTAATCAACCTGCAGGGTTTAGCACAATAAACATTATTGAGCTCCTTAAGGGGGTGTCATTATCCTATACGGATACGATTACTAATACAGATAATCAGATATCATATATTGACCGCTATCACCCAAGATACAGAGTACAGAAGTTACTATATAACTCTTGCTCATAGTAAGTCAAAGTGATAAACGAATCAACATATATATCTGACATCTTATTAGTATTAAGATCTTAAAAGTCACCGAGATCTCTAATTCTTCACTTAAGTCAGATAGAAGAATATATCTCATTGTGGTCCTATCAATACGTATAACGTACCAGTATAGATAAGTAGTCAAGACAAACTACTTCCATCTAAACTGCAACCTAAACCAATAACTTGTCCTAGAGTTATTTCGGTTGTGATCATATTATATCTCTTAAGGTTAATCCAATTATATGGTCTTCTGTGATCTACAACACACCATATAATCTACTTATATAAAGATAAAGAACATGCATATGCAATCATGAACCCAATCAGATAGGAGATTAAATAGTGAACACAGGAATCATTGTATACAAGCATAAAACGTTCTTGCTTTCAGTATACAAATCCAACAATCTCCCACTTATACTAAAGCAAAACTTTTAGTATACAATGTGTCTAAAAACTAGCTATTACAACATCCACTTCACACTTCACTTCTTCTCCCACTTATACTGAAAGTTTTTTCTCTAAGTGGGTGGCATCAACCGCAGCCCCATCCCTCGAGCATGCTTCTCGTAGGCGTTTTGCGGCAAGCTCTTCGTGAAAGGATCAGCTAAGTTCTCCAAAGTATTAATCTTTTCAACTAGCACATCTCCTCTGCTTACGATTTCTCGTATGATGTGGTACTTTCTCTCTATGTGTTTGGTCGCCTTGTGGCTCTTGGGTTCCTTAGAATTTGCCACTGCACCCGAGTTATCACAATAAATTATGATACTCTTAGGCAAATTAGGCACCACTCCTAGATCCAAGAGGTAGTTTCGGAACCATACAGCCTCTTTAGCAGCTTCGGAAGCAGCTACATACTCGGCTTCCATGGTGGAGTCTGCAATGCATTTCTGCTTTGCACTCCGCCATGATACGGCTCCACCTCCCAAGGTAAACACATATCCAGAGATAGATCTCTTCTCATCCCGGTCAGCCTGGAAATCCGAATCGGTGTAACCCAAAGGAGATAGACTGTCTGACTGGTAAACTAGCCTATAATCTCGAGTCTTCTTCAGGTACTTGAGAATATGCTTTACCGCAGTCCAGTGTCCTGGTCCAGGGTTCGACTGATATCTTGCAACCATGCCAACGACATAGCAAATATCAGGTCTCGTGCAAAGCATTGCATACATGAGGCTACCTACGGCGGAAGCATAGGGTATCTTCCTCATCTCCTCAACCTCACTAGGCGTCTTAGGACACATGTCCTTAGACAGAGGAATGCCATGTCTGAAAGGTAGCAAGCCTTTCTTGGCATTTTGCATGCTAAACGAGCAATCACAGTATCAATGTAGGTCGCTTGAGATAAGCTCAACATCCTTTTCTGGCGATCACGGACAACCTTGATCCCCAGGATGTACGCTGCATCTCCTAAGTCCTTCATTTGAAACTGTTCGGATAACCACTTCTTTATGTCCGATAATAGCTCAAGATTGTTGCCAATGAGGAGGATATCATCTACATAAAGTGCAAGGAAAACCACGTCGCCATTGGCATCTAAACGGTACACGCAACTTTCGTTTTTACAACGAGTAAATCCATAGGATTTAATCACCTCGTCAAAACGCTTGTTCCATGACCTCGAAGCTTGCTTAAGTCTATAAATGGACTTCTTCAGCTTCCATACAAGATGCTCTTCGCCCTTTTTCACAAACCCTTCGGGTTGCTGCATATAGATGTCCCTTCCTTCTTCAAGAAAACCGTTTAGAAAAGCGGTTTTGACATCCATTTGCCAAATCTCAAGGTTTATGTGGGCTGCTATGGCAAGGAGTATTCGGATAGACTTAAGCATGGCAACCGGCGAAAAAGTTTCATCATAATCTATACCCTATTCCTGGGTATAGCCTTTCGCCACCAGTCTCGCTTTAAAAGCTGCGACTTCGCCATCCGAATCTCGCTTTCGCTTGTATACCCACCTACTACCTATAGCTTCAAAGCCATCCGGTAGTACAGTTTTCTCGTATACATCCATAGCAGTCATGGATTCTATTTCAGAAACCATGGCGTCGTACCAAGAATCTGCATCCAGATCTTTCATCGCTTGTCTATAGTTATCAGGGTCGACATCCTTTTGTTCATCAACAGAAAGAAGATCCGAAGATTCTCCCAAGAACATAAATCGATCGGGTTGAAGTATAACCCTCCCACTACGACGTAGCGGTGGTGGTACAGCTGTGACAATGGTTTGTGCAGTATCCTGTGGTACATTCACTTGCACACTTGACTGGGGTGATGGAATCGCCTGTCCATTGCCTTCGATTTCTTGAAGGACAATCTCGGACTTAGACTTGTGTTTATCTATATAATCCTGTTCTAAGAATCGTGTGTTGGTGCTAACAACCACTTTCTGATCCTTAGGATTATAGAAATAACCACCTTTCGTTTCCCTTGGATATCCTACAAACAGCATTACTTTGCATCTAGGATCCAATTTCCTTGCCTCTTTGTGAAGCACGTATGCAGGACAACCCCATATCCTCACATGATTTAGGCTGGGCTTTCGCCCTGACCATAGTTCAGTGGGAGTTTTAGGCGCAGACTTGGATGGTACTAGATTCAGCAAGTAAGTCGTTGTTTCCAAGGCATATCCCCAAAATGAAATAGGCAACGATGCATAACTCATCATTGATCGTACCATTTCCAAAAGAGTTCTATTTCTTCTCTCCGCTACACCATTCTGTTGGGGAGTACCTGGTGCAGTCAATTGGGATGTAATCCCAGAATCTGACAAGTATTGCAAGAAATCGTTTCCGAGGTATTCGCCACCGCGATCAGACCGCAATGACTTGATAGATTTACCCAATCTCTTCTCCACTTCCGCCTTGAATTCTTTGAATTTCTCAAAGCATTCAAACTTGCGTTGAAGTAGGTAAATGTACCCATATCTTGAGTAATCGTCAATGAAAGTGACGAAATACTCATACCCTCCACGAGCCTTTGTGGACATCGGTCCACACAAGTCAGAGTGAATCAATTCTAACACATGCGAGGCCCTATTCCCCTTGGCCTTAAAAGGCCTTGCCGTCATCTTTCCTTCTATACAGGATTCGCAGGTTCTAAATGGAACAGCTTGAAAGTCTTTCAAGACTCCATTTGAAACGAGCCTTTGGATCCTGTTTAGATTGATGTGGCCTAACCTTAGGTGCCACGCATGCGTATATTGTTCATGAGAATAATACTTTCTCTTATTCGGATTAGGAAGGATTTGTGATGTAGATGCAACATGGACAGAATTTTTAATTGGACATGTAATAGTATAGAGAGAGTTGTTCAAAATTCCAGAACAAATAGTCATGTTATTTTTCATGATAGAAACAACCCTATCAAAAGTAACAGAATATCCATCCAAAAATAATTTTGAACAGAAATTATGTTCCGCCGAAAATCCGGCACATATAAAATATCTCTCAAAACTAAAATGTCATCACCAAAGCATAAAGATAAATCTCCAATAGCAACAGCTGCAACCTTCGACGCATTGCCCATGGAGATGGTGATCTCATCACTTTCCAGCTCCCTTGTCGGCTTGAAGCCCTGCAAGGTGTAACAAACATGATCAGTTGCCCCCGTATCCACTACCCATGAATGAGTAGAAAACGAAGCTAAACATGTCTCAGTTACTAAAACTTGTGACGTACCTTGTCCCTTTGCCTTGAGCATCGGACAATCTTTCTTCCAATGCCCAGTCTTGCCGCACTTGAAGCACTTCCCTTTTCCCGTCGGCTTCTTCACGCCGCCGCTAGGGCCGTCCATTTTGGCTTTGCCACTCCCACTAGCTTCGTTGTCATTCTTGCCCTTTGGACCTTTCCACTTCTTTTTCCCGTCTTTCGACGAAGAAGTAGATCCCTTGGCAGCGACAAGAACCTCTTTCCCTTTTCGCGTGCCCATGACTCCCTCCGCCGTAAGTAGAGCATTCAACAACTCATTAAGAGTATAGTTGGCCTTGCTCATAACGACATTGAGACGGAAGTTCTCATAAGATTTGGGGAGAGTGTTGAGGATGATATCGACTTTGGCTTCGCCTTCGATACCCCCTCCTAGCAGATCAAGCCTGTCAAATAAATTTATCATATGCATGACATGATCGTGCACAGAACTGCCATCACTCATCTTACATGCTAAGATTTCTCTCATCGTGTTAAAGCGGGCAGATCTTTCGGACTCCCCATAAACCTCAGAGAGATTTAACATGATCGTAGTCGCATCGTCCATGCCCTGATGCTGGAGTTGCAAAGTTTGCGACATAGTCATCATAATATAGCACTTGGCCATATTATTCGACTTGTGCCACCTCCTATGCGCCTCACGTTCCGCATCAGTTGACTGATCAGTTAAGTCGCGGGACGTGGACTGGTAAGCACAAAACTGTGCTCGTCAGCGTTAAGAATATACATTATGTGGCGTTTCCATTCGGTATAGTTAGGACCGGTGAGAGGATTGTTTGCTAGAATATTAATTATCGGAGACATAGACATATCTGAAAGTAAACAAATAAACATGTAAGAACATGAAAGCATATAATTCGTAACAATAATATTGTAACCTTTTGATAAAACAATATTAATGAAACCTCCAACCGCCCAAGAAAACTCATGAGTAAGCCACGATAGGGTGAACGTTTACCATGATTTTCTCAACCAGACTATTTACCTAGTCGTTTAATTTCCATCCATGTCAACTTAACCTTTTGACAAAGGAAATTAATAGTCGGACTTTAACTAGACCATATCATATTCAAGAAGGGACTCCGATGGGGAGTTGTACATTGTACTTGAAATGATATCTAAGCAATGACCACAATTTAACCTTGAGTATTAAAGTCTTGAAATTGGCATACTCACTAGGACCATACCGCTTCCAATTTAACCTCTTGGTTATCTTATTTAAAATCCATCCTCTAAAGTACTTATGAGAATCATACGAGTAAGCCACGATAGGGTGGACGTTTACCGCATAACTCCCACTACTTAAATGGATTTAAATATTTTTAATAGAAATCCCAACTTAACAAACTTGTGAAATCAAATATGAAGTAAGCCACGATAGGGTGAACGTTTACTCATACTCTCAATCACTTTGTCTTGAGACCGCATGTGGAGGTCTAAAAATAATTTTAATTGCTTAAAATTATTAAAACTGCTTAGTCTTTTTAATTCAAAAGGTTTGTTCATGCTCAAGCACATAATCCTAATCATGCTTTTCTAGAACGCAACATGTAAAACATGCTCGCAGAATTCTAAAACATGCTTAAGAAAACGATAAACCTACTATCATGCTTGTCTAAGCGCAGTTAATAAAGCATATTAACAAGCAGAGACGAACAAAAGCAGATAAAGAGCATAAGGGATTAACACCACGGCATGCAAAGAACAGAATAAAAGAATTAAAATTCTTCGTGACCCATTCGTGGAATTCCAAACATCTATTCTATTTTTAAAGAAAAATAAAACTAAAAACTTGGCCCGAAAACTTCAGCCGGCCCATCTTTTGGAAAAACTAGGGTTTGGGCCCCCTAGGGTTTGGGACCCCCTAGGCGCCGCCGCCTCCCTTGCACAGCCGCCCACGGCGCCGCACAGCAGCACCCCGGTGCTGCAGCAGCCCGGCGCACGCAGCGACCCGGCGCTGGCAGTAACCCGGCGCTGCAGCAGCTCCCGGTCGGCAGCCTCCAGCAGCGTCCAACAGCAGCCATAGCACGGCAACAGCAGCGCAACAGCAGCAGCAGTCCCCGGCGCGCGCAGCAGCAGCAGCAGCATACGGCAACAGCAGCGGCAGCGCGCCGCCCGCCGGGCGCGCAGCGCGCAGGCGCTACCCCGGGCGCGCACCGCCCCTGCCGGCTGCTTCCCGTCGTACGCCCCACCACAGCCCGCCTCGCCTCGGTCCGCCTCGTCTCGATGTCATCCGGCAATCTCGGTGACAGCAGCATGCGACAGCCCGGCAGCCTGACCAGGCGCGCGCGGCACACGGCGCACAAGCGCTCGTGCGCGCGCTACCCTCGGCGCCGGTAGCCCGTGCCGCACCGTACCCGTCGTGTCTCCTTACACCGTTCTTCGTTGTTGATTCATCGTCGTCTCGTCTCGTTCCTCAGTTTTACAGATTACACAGGAAAAAACAAATACAAAAGAAATCCTAATCTAACCACGGATTTTCTCGTGGTGAAAAAATGATTACAACGTCAAACGACGTACCCCACGAATCAACAGAAATTAATAATAGAGCCAAGAAATTAATCCTGGGCTCTCATACCAATTGAAGGAATATTAAACTGAATTAACGTTCCGCTTTGCCCGATGATCGTTTCTTGGTTATTATTAATTTATCATACAACGATTAATCCTAACATGCTCCTATGAATTTAACAGCTGCACATAGGTGTTAGGAATTACTTACTTGTAAATTGGATGCACAGGTTGTTGATGATCGTGTCGAAAGACTCCAGTTCTAATCTTCTCGACTGTATCCCGCTCAAGTCTCACCATTGGATGGACAACGAACTGTGAGAAATCCCAAGCTAGAAATCCCCATGTTTCCTGCGCCCCTTCTCAGTTCTCAAACCCTAATAATTATCAGTGTGTATTTTCTGAGAGCTGACAGCTGTATTATATAATACAGAAGAGAGAGGGGGGCGCCAACTTTAGCAGGGAACGATTTCTAGCCCTACTTGGGCTAGGAGATATTGGGCCAGTCCATGGACCAGATACAAGGAATAAAGATGGGCCTCAAATAAATTAATTTATCAATGGTTAGCCCAGACCATAATTAATTTATAAATATCAGTTCATTCCACTAGAGAACCAATATTGACTTACCCCTTTATTGCCGGTGATGAGTCGGGGCTTGTATTTAGACTTATTAAATCCTCGTATTTAAAATATCCGACATCCATTAATTAATTAGAGCTCTGACAGCCTAAATTAATTAATCTCTTTGTAATCCTTAAGCAGTACCACTCAAACCTTATTATTGCGCCTGAACTTAATCAACCTGCAGGGTTTAGCACAATAAACATTATTGAGCTCCTTAAGGGGATGTCATTATCCTATACGGATACGATTACTAATACAGATAATCAGATATCATATATTGACCGCTATCACCCAAGATACAGAGTACACAAGTTACTATATAACTCTTGCTCATAGTAAGTCAAAGTAATAAACGAATCAACATATATATCTGACATCTTATTAGTATTAAGATCTTAAAAGTCACCGAGATCTCTAATTCTTCACTTAAGTCAAATAGAAGAATATATCTCACTGTGGTCCTATCAATACGTATAACGTACCAGTATAGATAAGTAGTCAAGACAAACTACTTCCATCTAAACTGCAACCTAAACCAATAACTTGTCCTAGAGTTATTTCGGTTGTGATCATATTATATCTCTTAAGGTTAGTCCAATTATATGGTCTTCTGTGATCTACAACACACCATATAATCTACTTATATAGACATAAAGAACATACATATGCAATCATGAACCCAATCAGATAGGAGATTTAATAGTGAACACAGGAATCATTGTATACAAGCATAAAACGTTCTTGCTTTCAGTATACAAATCCAACACGTTCTACGCCAACGGATCTATTCAAGAGTTCTCCTACAAATAGCGCTCGAGGATCACTTCAACCTTCACCGATTCAACGACATAAGCTGAAGCTCTGCCGAAATTGCTACTCAGCCTAAAGCTTAATCTCCCCAAAGCTTGAATCGAAGAAGAGAATTCCAAAGCCAAAATCAGTCACTGCTGATTACACACATTCTCTTAGACCATAGGCAAACCTCTGTTTACCCAGAAGCCAAAGGTCAAACTTGCTTCAAAGAACTTGTTCTTTGTAGTAAAGTTGGCACTCGTTCAAACCTCCTCCCCAAAAGAGTGTTTGAGTGATTCGGAGTTCAGGAAGGTACTCTGACTCTGAGTGAGAAGTCTTAGCACGGGTTGTGTTGAGCAGAGAAATCCAACGCGAGTGAAGCGTGGGTCCTGAAGAAGGGTTTTCTTCAGTGGTACGGTTGTGTGCATCCGACAAGCACACGGTTTGATTTGCAGTGCACCTGTTAAGCACTTGCAGAGTGGATTGTTGGTCTGATCAACCAACCGTGGATGTAGGAAAGGGTTTTTCCAAACCACGTAAAAGTCTCTGTGTTGTTTACAGTTTTTAGTTTTACATTCTTACTTGTGTTATTTCAATTGATAAACTGAACACTGATTAACTGCAAAGAGTAACCTAATAACCAACAACGTGCTCCACCGAGGCTATTGCGAAACTAAGTTTAATTTTCGCTGCGTATGATATCAGTCTGACTGATCTATCTTTTGATAGTCAGGAAGAGTGTTATCATCTCTGTCTTAGCAAACACGACTGAAGCCCTTACGTGCATCAGTTAAGTTTCAACAGCTTAACTGATAACTCTTTACTGAAGAGCCTTCAGTATCAGTCGTCAACCCTGTTTGGTCAAAACTGTTTTAAGTATAACAGGAGTCTGTGTTTGCATGCAAAGTTTCGTTTTGATCTCTGACTGAGATCCCTCTGATTGAGGATTCGATAAAAATAGCCCATAGGTGTATTCTCCCCCCCCCCTCATACACCTATTCGAGACCCTCTGGACTTAACAGGAGATCAGAGGTGAGAGGCGGAGGCAGAGGAGATCAGAGGGAGGAAAAGGGCGACCGAGGGCAGCAACGAGAACTGCTGTCGCTCGGCCGAGGAGTGAGGAGAGGGAGCTACTGTTGGTGACGATGGCGGTGGTTTGTGCTGGATTTGTGAGTGGAGGGAAAGGCGGTCGTGGCTTCACTAAGCACCGGAGTTTAGCAGAAAGGAGAGAGAGAGGCGAATACAGGCGGCGAGGCGCTGTGGTCACCGAGGGAGAGAAGTGACAGATCCGGCATCCAGCAGAGAGAAGGCGACGGAGGAGAAGGTGAGGGTGGAGACGCAGAGAGAGAGAGAGAGATAGAGAGAGAGAGCTGAGAGTCTCTTTGCAGATGGAAGCTAGGAGGGCAGAGCCCTGGTCGCCGGAAAACGGGCGGCGAGGCGCTACGGTCACCGATGGAGAGAAGTGATAGATCCGGCGTCCAGCAGAGAGAAGGCGACAGAGGAGAAGGTGAGGGTGGAGGCGCAGAGAGAGAGAGAGCCGAAAGTCTCTTTGAATTCTAGGGTTAGATGTATTTTTGATCTTTTGTATTAGGCATTTAATTAGTGTTTTAATTAAAATTAATTATCCCTTATTATTTCCTAAAACAGAAACGAGACATTATCGGTGGAACAACCCAAAAGGAATACGGGACATGAATAGCGGGACAGAGGGAGTATTATACATTTTTCCATTATACCAATAATATGTATGTATTTTTTATGTCTATATATGTTTGTGACAAATATTTAGTTGAATTCGATAAATTATATGGAACTTGAATAAATAGGACACCCATTTCTCACGTGCAGCGATAAAGCTAGGATTTTAAAATTGGATGAATGAAATTACATTGTGTATTTAAAAATAAGTAACTGATAAAATTATAATATATATAATCTGGAAAAAAATACAATATAATCTAAATAAAAAAAATCCCAGATGAGCGCTGAGTTGTGCTGGGGATTTGACTATGTCTCTGTACATGATAATATTTTATTAATATGAATTAAATTCATAAAATATTATGTAAGAGGTCGTGTACTACACTTATATGTTTTATAAATTTATATTCGCTAAAAAAAATGTTTCTATTATTGACATGATGCTTGGTAGGTAATATTCATTTCACAAAAATTAATAGCGTTTGAAAGTGTAACTATTAGTGATTAACTATATCATCAAATGTTACTAATTTTTATGACACACATAATAGCTATCAAGCTTTATATCTTTAATCGGATTTTTTTTATTGAATTCTTGTAACAAAATTTGTATCTGCAAATTTTAATATTTTTTCTTAAGTTTCCATGTTTGAGAAAAAAATTAGACACAAAATATGTTTTATAGATATTATCTATTTATGTCCCTAAGCGGACGTCAAGGGGTGCGACCTCTTATCTGTGAACAGTGAGGTCTCGGGTTCAAACCCCACTGTTCCCCCTCCCCAGCTCCCCCAAGTAAAAAAAAAAAAAAAAAAAAAAAGATATTATCTATTTGTTGGTGGGTGATTCTATTCATAATCCCCATTTTACTATTTATAGCTTTTATATTTAAATATAAAATAAATTTTTAATTATTATTTCAAATAGTGACTATAAAGACTAAAATTGGAGCTACAAATACAATCACTCTTTACTAGCGCGCATATATATTCCAAGCACAAACGTGAAAGCCAATGATTAATTAATTGGGCCTATCCAATCAACTTGATATTCCAGTCCATTGGGTTTGTATTGTTTCATATTCTTTCAGGGGTAATTTCAAACATGGCTTCCAATTTTTTCAGTATAACCTCCCAATTTAAAAAATAATAAAAATAATAAGACATGTCTTATTATACCCTTATAATCACTGCTTTTAAATTCTAATAAAATTACAATTAGTTAAATTCGAAAAGAATAATAGAGCCCCCTAAAATATTAAAAACTTAAAATCATATAGCCTCTCATCAACACTTTCTCATTTCGATTAATTTTCAAATCAAATTCCAACTAAATCTCTTATTTATTTTTTGCTTTTGCCCATTGATATTTAATCAGATATAGAATGGTAACTTTGGTTTCCATTGGCAGCCTCCCTCCCCACAATGTAACCAGGATTTTGCTTCATCATCATTGTCTGCATCAATTATCTGTTATTGTTGTTGTTGCTGCTGCTAGTTTGATTTAATTTATGCTTTAAGAATCACAAAAAAACCACAATTGAAATATGAAAAGCCACATAATTGTTAAAATAGTACAGAAATAAACATATTAGAAAGGGAAAGTTGTAAAATCATATTGTCTATCGTTGACCAAGGAGCATAAACCGACGACGTGATCTGGTGGATCAAGGCAGCGGTGTATCAGACGACAGCCAAGGAGCAGAAAACGACGAAAGGATTTGGCGTATCAAGGCAGCGATGACGTGAGACAATAGCATTGCTCTCGGAGGAAGAAAAGGCAAAACAAATGGTGTTGTGGCTACAATAGAAAGGAAAGCGACGAATGATCCATTCTCTACATATTTGATTAAATATCAGTGGGCAAAAACAAAAAATAAATAAGAGATTCAGTTGGAATTTGATTTGAAAATTAATCGAAATGAAAAAGTGTTCATGAGAGGCTATATGATTTTAAGTTTTTAACTATTTTGGGGGCTATAATTATTCTTTTCGAATTTAATTGTAAATTTGTAGAATTTAAAATAGAGGTTATAAGGGTATAATAGGACATGTCTTATTATTTTTATAATTTTTTAAATTAAGAGGTTATATTAAAAATAATGGGGACTATGTTTAAAATTACCCTTCTTTCAGTTATGATGTAAAAGTTATCCACTAGATTTAAAGCCCATTTAGTATGGGTCTGAGCCCAATTAAATCAATGTGAATGTATTGAATAGATAAAGTATATATATATATATATATATATATATATAGGGGTGGGCTACCGTGAGAGCACATCTTAAAATAAGAAATAAGAGCAATTTTTAATGTATGAATTTTATGTAGAACACGTATGAATTTGTTGTATAAATGTATGAATTGTGAAAAATAAATGTTTGCTACCTTTGGGATTCGAACTCAGGACCATAAATTCATCCAACAGGATTACGAATTAACCGTAGATCTTGATGATCTAAGGGCTGAAAATGATTCTTATTTTATATCTTAAGAAATGCTCTTATTTTAGCCCTTCCCTATATATATATATATATATATATATATATATTTTTTCCTCTTTTCGTCCCTGTGAATGCAAAATTAGAAAAAAATAAAAAAAAATAAAAAAAAATGTGTTATGGAGTGTTAGGAAGTAATTCGGGAACAATTAATAATGCATTTCTGATTAAATGCATGATGTACTAATCAAAGAGGATTAGTTCAAATTAAAGGAGAAATCCATCTCGAAAACCTTTGTTTTATGACAATTTCGAATTTGCCCATGTTTATAGAAATCAATTTGTGAAAGCAATAGCCACGCGGCTATAAAGGATAGCAACTACTGAATTAATGAAAAATTAAAATCCAGCATTTAAGGAAAAGAAAACATAAATATACACAATTTTGACTCTTCAAATTGCATGGAAACAACATATGCTACGTCATCAGTTCCTAGCTAGCTATTTTTTATTAAATAGTGTTACGGTACAATATATTTTTTTTTTATCAATAAAATATAACTTTTATTGAAAGAAAAGGAATCAAGGCATCAGGAATGCCAATCAACACAACAATACAAGTTTGAAATCTTTGGAACACCAAGAAGTAAAAGGAATTCCTAACTCCACGATTTTGTAGGCCTCGTTCCAACTCCAAAGTCTCCCCTTAATCTGTAATACAAGTCTATCAATATCCCAAGCCTTGTCCTGGAAACGACTATCATTCCTGCTTTCCCAGAGCAACCACACTGTTCCCACCCACAAAGCTTTAAGCAGTCTTCTTTCTCTCTTCTTTTTTCCAACCGCAATGAAAGAAATGAAGTGTTGGAAAATACCTCTCGGATTTGCCATTTTGATGTCAAGCCATTGAAAGATCTGGTCCCACACCGCCGCTGCTTTCGGGCAATGGAGGAACATGTGTTCCGTCGTTTCCTCACTAGAAACACAGGCATTGCACCATCTCTCCTCTACGCTGATCTGGACATTTCTTCTACTCAGATTATCACATGTTGCCAATCTGTTTCTAAGACATCTCCATGCCGTCACCTTGGCTTTATTTGGTGTTGGGGCCTTCCAAACCTTTGCCATCTCCAAAGGTAAAACTTGTTGCACCTCTCTAATTTTTGCCACTATTTCATATGCCGACTTGATTGTGAAGCATCCATCTGATGTCGCCTTCCAGTTCCATCCGTCTGTTACATCTACAGAAGGAGCAAACTCAGCAATCACCAATCGGAGATCCTCCGCAAACCCTTTCTCCCTCTCCCTTAACTCCCTCCTCCACTCCACCCTCCACACCCATGAGCCTCCCTCCCAAAACCCGCTTTCACCAACCAGGCTTTTCTTGTTCAGGCTCAAATTATACAATCTCGGAAACACAAACTTAAGGGGTTTGTCAACCGCCCACACATCCTCCCAGAAGCTGGTCTCAAGCCCATCCCCAATTTTTCGCCTCAAATTATTGATGAACCACCGATCTCTTCTACCTCCTTCCTTATCCACAATTTTCTGCCACCACCCTTTCTGTCCACCTCTTCCCGCCACCGAACATTCTCCCCCTTCCCCCCACTCTAGCTCCCCATAAATCGATTTAATCACCCTTACCCACAGAGCCTTACCCTCCCCCAAAAACCTCCAGAGCCACTTACTTAACAGCACCTGATTAAACCAATCGATATTCCGAAACCTCAGACCTCCTGAATCCTTGTTTAAGCACAAGGCATTCCACTTAAACCAGGTGATACCCCCCGTCTGTGTACCTCCTCCCCACAAAAATTTGGAAAACAGTGAATTAAGTTCCTTAATCACCGCTTTAGGTACGAAAGCGAGGGATAATTGATAGACCGGGATGGATTGCAACACCGACTTGACTAGAGTAATTCGTCCTGCCAGCGAAAGGTGTCTCTTCTTCCAGCTTGCCACTTTGTTTGAGACTTTTTCAACCAAAAACTTCCAATCTCCAACACCATTGCTGCGTCCCCCCACTTTAGTATCCAAGTAGTTGCACGGAAATGATCCGATCTTGCATGTGAGAAGCGATGCCCATCTCCGCTCAACTGCCTCATCCACTCCCACTGTCAAAAGACAGCTTTTGTCGAAATTTACAGCTAGACCCGAGACGAACTGGAAGAGAATCAGGAGTTTCTTCACACTCTCCATATTCCTATCATCTGCCTCCAACAAGAAGATAGTATCGTCTGCGTACTGAAGATGTGAAATGGGCACTTTATCCTTGCCAATCTTCGCCGGAACCAGGAACTGCCTCTCCGCTGCTCTTTCAATGAACTCGTTGAGGCCTTCCGCCACAATAAGGAAAAGGAAAGGTGACAACGGGTCACCCTGTCTCAAACCTCTCTCCATTTTGAAGTCTCCCGTCGATGACCCGTTCACCAATACACTTGCCGTTCCAGATTCCAGACACCCTTTAATCCACTTCCTCCAAACTCCGTCAAAGTTAAGTCGATCGAGAAGCATATCCAGGAAATCCCATTGCACAGAGTCGTATGCTTTTGCGAAGTCAATCTTGAAGAAAATCCGGCCCACTCTCTTCTTTTTTGCCTCAAAAATAGCTTCATTCACGATAACCACCCCATCTAGGATGAAACGACCCTTGACAAACGCACTTTGATTATCGGAAATGATCGACCCCATAACCCTCTTCAATCTCTCAGCCAGGATTTTAGCCATAATTTTGAACAAACTGGTGATAAGAGAAATTGGGCGAAAATCATCGAGCGACCCAACCCCTTCTTTCTTCGGAATCAGAACAATAAAAGAGGCATTACCACCTTTCGGAATTTTCCCGTTTTCGTGAAATTCCTTCAACACCTGGAGTAAGTCCTCTTTAACCATGTGCCACGCCGCTCACCAGAATGTGAAGTTAAATCCATCGGGTCCCGGACTCTTGTCTCCACAACAGCTCCAAACTGCTTCTTTAATCTCGTCCAGATCAAAATCCCTGATTAGCCACTGCCTCTCGTCAGTTGAAATTTTCCTCCTCATGAAGTCCAGGGGGAAATCAGGCATCAGTCGTTCTTTCATTTTGAAAAAAGCTTCAAAATGATTTCTCACTCTTGCTTTAACCTCTTCCGGTTTAGATATCCACGAGTTTTCAAAGAGCATTCCGCCAATTTCGTTTTTAACCCGTCTCCCACGAATTGCCCTATGAAAAAAACCCGAATTAGTGTCTCCCTCTTTGAGCCATTTGATTTTGGCTTTCTGTTGCAGCATCATCTGTTTATTCTTGAATTGAAGGGAGAGCATGGCTTGAATCTCATTTCTCCTGATCACCTCTGATTCTTCAAGACCTCTCTGTTCGTCCACCTTATCCTTATCCTGAAGTTCCTTCTGAAGTTCTTGGATTTTGTGGTCAATCTCACCGAAGGAAGTCCGATTCCACACCTTCAAGGCCTCTTTGAGTTTCTTCAGTTTCTCCTTAACCTCAAAAAAGCTCCATCCCCCCACATTAGTCCCCGTCCAAACCTGCTTTACCATATCCTCGAACTCCGAATGATTCACCCATGCATTGAGGAACCGAAAAGGTCTTGGTCCCCAATCCTCCGATCTTGTAGTGAGAATAATCGGACAGTGATCCGAAATTGAACGTTGAAGTCCTCGTGCCGACGTCCCTTCCCAAGCAGCCAGCCAATTCTCATTAACGAGAAAGCGATCAATCTTACTCTTGCACTTTCCATTTGGTTTGTACCAAGTAAACTTCCGGCCATGAGTTTTAATTTCCTCCAAATCGTTCTCCCGGATAAATTCTTCAAAACTTCTTGCATCAGTTGCTCCAAACGCCTCCCCACTGCCCACACGTTCATCCCTCCTCCTAACTGAGTTAAAGTCTCCCAAGATACAGACACTCCTATCCGTATTTTGTTCCACAATTGAGCTTAAGGCATCCCACAAGATCCGCTTATCCCCTGAGCCGACTGGTGCGTACACGTTGATGATGCAACATAAGATATCACCCTCCTTGTACCTACTATTCACCACCACCGCCCCCGGTAAATCCCACGTACTAGAGGCTTCGAAAACCTCCCTATTCCACAAGCAAACAATTCCTCCAGCCCTTCCCTCCGAATTCCTAATCGCTCTGTCTATATAATTAGACCCCCACCAAGATTTACAGAACAAATCCCTGAACACCTCCATCTTTGTCTCCTGTAAGCAACAAAAATCGATCTTCTGCCCTTTCACCAAATCAGTAACATCTCTCTGCTTCGCAACACTCCCCAAGCCCCGAATGTTATAAGATAACAAATTCATTAAACATTCCTCAAAATACTCCCAGCATTTTCGCAAGAAAGAAAATTACCTTGCACCTCAATCTGTCGAGCAACATCTTCGTCTGGAATTCGACTTGAAAGCCCGATCTTCTTTCCAAAATCCCATATCTGCTGACCTGAAATTTGCTCTCCACCTGTCGTCTCCTGGCCTTCTTCGTTCTCCCCCTCTCTTTCCTGCTCTGCCACTTCCCCCCCCCCCCTTCCATCAATTGGCTCTAAATCTGAAATGAAGTGTTCCCATTTCTCTTTCTCCCTGGCTCTATTCTTTTTCTTTTCTCTCACTTTTTTTCCTTTTGAGTTTCGGTCCTCAAACCTTTTGCTTTGCTTTGAACGACTTCCTTCGTCGGAGCTGAAAATCGGAAGCTCGTTCACTTCGATCCTTTGCCCTTCCTCTTTCCACTCCTTGTCCTCGACAATATTTTTGGCACCTTGACATTCGCTGTACACAACTGAATCAGCTTCTTCCCTTTCCGGAATATCGCTTCTATTCTCTCCTTGCGCTTGGTTCGACATTAAGGTATGACCTCCCTCACAAACGCTTCTTCGTAGCCCATCAAGAGAAACACCAGTAAAGCCACCAGTTGGGCTTTTTTCCTGTACATTCTGAAAGTCGGCATAATTCTGTTCCTCAAAAATCTGATTTGGGCTTTGAAAAGCGTGGCAGTCCATCTGCCCATCCTTAACGAATGACTGAGTCTCACCTTCGGCCCCAACCAAATTCAAAAGCATTTTCGAGCCTCCCTCCACCGCCCCCTCATAATTAGTTTCCTCAACAAACGTGTCTGCAACGGTTTGGATCGAAGGTGACGAAACGTTGATTTCTTGTAGAACCGAAACGTCACCATCCCTTTCACCGCTCTCGTTCCGATCTCCGATGGTTGCAGCTGCCGGATCCATGGACTCCTCCCCGCTCGTCCATCCCGAATCCGACCCCGAATCCTCGAGCTCTGACTCACCGATCATAGAAGAGAAAGGGTTCTCGTGAATTTCCTCAATGCGGAACGTGAACCTTGCTCCATTAATACAACACTCCGTCACTTGATCAATGGATCTAAGGCCCGTGGAGATTTGAATCAAAGCAACATCCAATTTTTCTTTTTCTTTCGTCTTCTCATGCATCTTCAACACCCGACCGAACTTTGCAGTTGCCAACTCAAAGAAACGAGGATTCCATGCATATAGTGGAATACCGGCCCACCTCGTCCACACAACTCGTTGTTGAAACACATCCACAACGTTCCATTTCCTCTTCCATTGAAACCAGAAGTCACTCCATTCATCCATCTCCGTTAAAACTTTTTCTGTTGGCGCGTCGCAGACACTCCAAATCAACACCAAATTTCCTCCCATCGTCGTCACTTTCAGTTTCCCAGCACTTTCACTATTGATTTCTTCATTAGTCTCTTCCCATAGGAACTCATCTTTGATGAAACCCGTGAAGGCTCCCTCTAGCCATCGTGTTTCCTCATCCGAAGATTTGAACTGAATCAAATCTGAAGGTCCTGACTCCCCTTCTTTGGATCCAGTGAGTACCTCCTTAAAAGAAACCCCCATCATCCTTTTTGCGGCATGCACAAGCTTTGTCTTTTCCGGCTTTCTACCTACGTCTGATTTGATTCCCTTCCCTTTACTTCCTTGGCCCTTCACTTCTCTCTCGAATCTCGGTTTGAACACCCTAATTTTATAGCTCCCAATCCACAACTTATTCAGCTGCTCCAGCAAACCGTTCCTATCTTCAACGTCTTCGAAGCGAACAAAACCGAAAGGCTTCCCTTTTTTGTCTCTTTTTCTTGGACAAAAGATGTCTGTCGGTTCTCGCACAGAACCGAACTTTCTCCTCAAAAAATCGAAGCTACATTCTTCTGGAATGTTGTTGAAAAAGAATGTAACTCTTTGTGCTTCATTCTCGTCTCTTTCTTTCCAAAGTTTCGAAAACTTTTGATTCTTTTGGTTCAGCTGATTCTTCACCATCCCATCGGCTCCGGTCTTCACCGCCCCTCGTCTCCTCACATCTCTCCAGACCTCCTCTCTCATCTCTTAAATTGGAACTATTCTGCCATTAACAATCAGTCCTCACACTCCACTCAACTCCAGCAACAACCAATCAGTTGAACACAATCAAGGTAATTTGCTATCTCGAGCATTCAATTCAGTTCGCAACCAAATTTAGCATAATCACAGTTCATCTACCTCAAATAGCCATAAGATGCTTTATAACAGAAGGATATAAATGCTTCACATTCGTGCACTCTAGAATAGCAAGTTATAAGAACTTCACCCCAATCCTTACCAACTAGAACTTTAAATGGAATTGAGAGAGTTAAACTTAGCTTTAGGGAGAATGTCCGACTGTTTTAGAAATTCAGATAGCCAACGAAGACATATTAGCACAATGTTCACCCGTATCGATCATCTTCATCATCCTTGCAGATTGCAATTTTACAGGAGCTCTGATGGCAACTCACATATGATTCCCGCCGGAGTCAACGCCTCTCCTCTCTAACAAGCATCCATTGAACGCTCGCAGCTACCGGCCGGCCAATCCGAGGACGATCTAGCTGTGATTTCTTCCAAATCAGTGGTTCCCGGAAGAAATCCCAATCTACAAAATCTTGCTACCCAAAACAGATCTTGCCGGATCTGCGTCTGTGATCGAGAGCAAGAACTAAATCTCAGTAGATCAACCTCTACTTGGGAAAAATTATCTGAGCTGAAGACTGCGATCGGAGCAGCAGTGACGAGGCGATGATGGAGATTTAGGAATCAGGCACTTTCCTCCGCAGGGATGGAGGCTGATTCAATCCTTTACATCGGCGGGGCGCAGGGCGGCGCAACGGCAACGGCGGGCTAACGCAGGGAGGCGGGGCGGCGAAGCGGCGGGCTGGCGCAGGGAGGCTCGACGAGACGCTATTTAATCGAAATAGATGATATATTTTTATTTTGGTTTTACGGTACAATATATGTGGGTGAATAATTTTATTGCCTGATCAAACAGAATAGTTAATTACAGCTCAAAATGGTTTTCAGCTTTCAAAGCATCAACCGTTTTATTCAATTTGCAACGGTCTCTTTTGCAGTTTAATGAATAAAATTTTTCATGAAAAAAGAAAATTGGAGATGTAATTTTAGGTGTAATACTGATGATGGCTGTTGGCTCAAATTTGGTTAGTATTATTAAGAAGAGTAAATTGTGTCACAATATTATGGTTTCACGAATTAATTAAACTTGTGTGAGACCGTCTCATCGTGAAGTGGGTGGAGATTATAATCCGAACCCGTATCCAATTATTATTTATAATTTCACAAAAACTTGTACAAAATCGCTTGACCATATATATAAAAACTTGTGAAGATTCGAAACTAAATTCATATTCAAATAATTATATCAACAAAATTATAAATGAAGACACTGTTCGTATTCAAATCTTAAACCTTCTCATGGTGAGACGGCCTCAAACAAGTGTCTTTCGATTTTAGAAAAATAATTGTGAAATTCGCATCAAATGGACCAAGACTTTGCGGAATTATTAAATGTTGAGTTTGAATTTTTGGTCTAAACCACCAATAAAACGTTAAGATTTGTCATTGTCAGATCATTTAACGGATCTTGAAAACATTAATCTCCTTTAAAGCATTACTTATAAAGTTCCTTTTGTTATATACGTTGTTTCACGTGTATTTAAGTATATATAATATAACAAACTCAGAGTAACTAAATGGATTACACAAAAACTTGGATACAATCGGGTGTATCGTACAATTGGGTTGACCTGCACCCAAATCCTGACCCAAATCGTGTAAATGACATTATTCGGTTATACAAATGACACTGCCTATAATTGACATTATTCGGTTATACAAATGACACTGCCTATAATTGACACTATTCGATTATATAAATGACACTATAACATTTTAAAATGTTATAGTGTCATTTTCAATCTTATAGTGTCATTTAAAATATTATACTGTCATTACAATCATATAGTATCAATTACAGGAAGTGTCATCTATATTTTTGAATAGTGTCATTTATAATGTTATAATGTCATTTATACGCAGTGTCATTTGTATAACAAAATAGTGTCAATTACAGATAGTGTCATTTGTATAATCAAATTTGTCATTTACACGATTAAGATCAGAATGCGGATTCGGATCAGAGTTCAGGTCAGGGTCTGGATACGGGTGCAATTCGATTATACGGTATGCCCGAATGTACCCAAGACCACCTCTATGAATTATAATGTCGTGCAACTAATACGTAAAATAGGGTTGCAATGATCAAACAATTTTGGTTTAATTGGACACTCGTATTCAAATTTAAATATTGGATTTGATATTCATCATGTGGAAAAACATAAAAAAGAAGAAGGAACGTTAGAGTATTTGGGTACAGAATTTTAAGTTTATATATAAAATCAAAAAATGTGCGAAAGTTCAGATAATAATAATAATAATAATAATAATAATAATAATAATAATAATAATAATAATAATAATAATAATAATAATAATAATAATAATAATAATAATAAATTTTAAGCTGTAAAAAGAAAAAGAAAAAATGTGTGAAAGTACTTTATTAATACAGCAGTATCAAGATTTTTATGTACTTTATGTTTTCTTATAAAAATGAAGACATTTTATGTTAGCTTTTCATATGTAAAATAAAAAAATGTGTGAAGTTCACGTATTTTCGATTATCACTTCCTTCGTCCCGCTAAGAATGACTTCCTATTTTTGGGCACAATAATTAAGAAGAAGTGTGATTAAAAGATAAAAGTGATAGATAGTGGTGAAGTCCACAATTTTTTGTGAGAGAGTGTAATTTCCTTTTTTTGGAAGGGACCATTACTAATGAGATAGACGAAAAAGGAAATAAAGCCATTATAAATGGGACGGAGGGAGTAATAGATAAGTATCAAGATTTTTATGTTATAAATTAAAATGAAGACGTTTTATCATAAAAAATATGAAGACATATATAGACGTAGCTAGTATTAAGTACTTAAGGGTTAATTGCGTGTAATATCACGAACTTTGCTCAAAATTCATTTTCCCCACGAACTTTAAAAAATCCACAAATTATCAATTACTTTCAAAACTGTTCAAACTTCTCATGTCAACTTTTATAGTAATAATTATAAACCTATCCTACATTCATATAAAATTATAGAAAGACCCCCACATCTATTCAATATTTGTACAAAATAATAAAAGAACCCTGAGTTTTATATAATTATAAAAGCTATTATAAAATCATAAAATAAGGTCCAACATGCTTCCATATTACTTCAATATTAACATCAGTCGTGTGGTGGATGGATGCTGGCTTGAATTCGTTTTACTGTCGACTGGAATTCGGCAATCTTCAGGATGTGTTTTTGATAAAACTCAATACTCGTGATAATGTCATGAATATTCTCCTCGTTTTCTCCTCGACGAACATGTCCTTCAAGGCATCGTTTGCACCATCTGAGGTTGTTTCGTAGACTGTCTCTCTTTTCCTCCAAATTTTGGAGGATAACCCTGTATGCAGGGGTGGAGCCAGACTTTCACCATAGACGGGTCCAATTTTTATTTTTTATTTTTTCCGATAAAAGTAATAGTTAAATAAAAAAACAAAATAATAACCATTAACACAATTAGAATATCATTTAAATTACATAACAAGTAAAAAAAATTACATTTTGAAATTCAAGTTTTTATTGATTAATTGATATAAATTATTTTATTTTATTATATTTTTTAAACATGTTTCGTATTTATTTGTATTTTAATTTTATTTAATATTTATATTTGTTTATATAAATATATTATTTAATTTTAGTGTTCGTCGTGCATCAAACGAATGAGAATATACTAGTTCCTCAATAAAAATCCACTCTGATATGATTTTAGGTGAGAGCGTGAGAGAGTGTGATGCGTATGTTTTATAATTATAAAAGAACAAATTCATTAGGGTATTTTGATATATAAGTTCAAAAAGTGGGGCTGTTGTGTAATTATTTTGTGAAGGGGTCAATTCTGAATATTTCAAATTTAATGGAAACAGTTTTGAATAATCAAGAATTAAATCATAGGCAATTTGAATAAATATCAAAGTATTTGATATAATTTAGATTTTTTAAAGTTCATGGAAAAAATGGATTTTGAGCAAAGTTTTTGAGCAAAGTTCGTGATATTACACGAAATTAACTCTTAATATAAAGAAAACATATAAAATATGAAAACCATATAATGCATCTTTTGTAGCCAAAATCATAATACGAAAAAAAAAATCCGGCATTAATTCGGGAGGCAGGAGAAATGAAGGGGACACGTGGAGACTTGGTAGGTTAACGGCTTGCCACCTAATCTATGATATTCCACATGTGAACAATCGGCCGCCCAAGAAATATTATCATTTCCACAAATGATATTTCATGTGATTGCTCTAATTTCTCCCACCCATCTCACCTTTTTGCTTATTTCTTTTTATTTTTTATAACGAAAATTACTCGTACTCACTATTTAATGCGTGTATGGGATAAATTTAGTTTTGTGCAATTTATTCATATGTAATTAGGTGTGATAAATTTGATTTAAGGTAAATTTGATTTAAGGTGTTAGTGAAATTCAAACATTAAATTTTTTAAACTCGATCAAGGCTTCTGGCATTATCAGTAGCCAGTAGGCACTAGCTAGGCCATCTACAAAGAGACAATGATTACATATTTTAATCATAGATTGTATGAGTTTGTATACGACTTCATAAACTAGCTAGTATAAATATTTTGCATGCATGAGCTTATAATTTGGTTTCGAAATACTTCCACTCATGTGTGTTTTTATATTTATTTTTCATGGCATTTATTTAATGTTGATAGAGAAAACACATACCTAACTCTCTATCGAGTAATAATATGTAAAGTTTGCCCCGAGACTTAAAATCCAATAAATAGCCGATTGCTTTTTCGATATATATACTATATGTTATGATTGTCTGTTCTCCAAAATTCAAATATAAGTGGGGCTTATTTATATTTATGTTGATATTTATTCAAACTAATTAGTTATGTTGATTGAATAAATAGTACCGAAAAATAATAAAATAGATCTAGTGTTGGAGTTGAGCACCGTCAATGCCATTATTATCAACTAACAGCTTAAAAGGTCTTACAAGTTGCAGGGGGCTATTCAAGATGATTTCTTCTGCAATATATATAGAAATTGGATTAAATAAAATTTAATTTTATATATAAATTAAAAATTATATTCGATCGTGAAAATTTATGATAAATTCATCGTTTTAATTGCTGAGTGGCTCAAATTTCTTAAGAGGAAAAATCCAATTTTTTTTAAGTTTATAACTTTTCACAAGAAATTTAATTATAACTCTTTTATTATTTTTCACAATAAATCCACAACTTCTCTTTGTTGCAGAAATTTTAAATCTGGTAAATATTACACGAAATATTCATTTTCCTATTAGTGTGCGTATATATATATATATTCATTCAACATTATACTAATGAAATTGTAACATGTCTACATATATAGCTCGCATTAGTACTTATATTAATATTATTATTAATGAAGCAATTTATCCAACACAAACATTTTATCTCTATTTTTTTTCAACGAGGCCAAGTGACCAACCCTACATAGGGTCCCACTCCCACACCACCTACTACAACCAATTATAAATAGCAATGTCCCTCACCACACTAATATGTGAGCGGTTTCTTACTAAACGGTAGCCATAGCCGTGGCCTCCTCTCCCTCTCCACATCTAAAATGCCACTCACCACACTTGTCTCTCTCCTCCTCTTCCCCCTCTCTCTCCTCCTCCCCCTCGGACTAGCCTACGGCGGCTGGCAGACTGCCAATGCAACATTTTACGGAGGCGCCGATGCCTCTGGCACCATGGGTCCGTATCTCCACCTATTTCAATCTCGTATTTTATTTAAATACGTATATAAGTAAAATGTTTGAAATACTTAACACAAATGTATAGGAGGGGCATGTGGGTACGGCAACTTGTACAGCCAGGGCTACGGTACGAGCACCGCAGCGCTAAGTACCACGCTGTTCAACAATGGGTTGAGCTGCGGCGCGTGCTACCAAATGCGGTGCAATGACGACCCGAAATGGTGCCACCCGGGCACCATCACCGTCACCGCCACCAACTTCTGCCCGCCCAACTTCGCCCTCGCCAGCGACAACGGCGGGTGGTGCAACCCGCCCCGCCAGCACTTCGACCTCGCCGAGCCAGCCTTTCTTAGGATCGCGCAGTATCGGGCCGGGATCGTCCCCGTGCTCTACAGAAGGTAATATACTGTTATATCTCGTATTTCACTATCACCGTATATTTATAAATTATGATGTAGTTATCAAAAGTGTGACATGTGATTTTGCACCTTTTTTACTATACTAAGAGTAGAGATATATATCATATGTTGCATGTATTACATTATTTAATTATTAGACGTTCTAATTGAAAACGTGATTTATGATTGTATCATGTTCGTGTTCGTATACTGTAGAGTTCCGTGTTTGAAGAAGGGAGGAATGCGGTTCACAATCAACGGCCACTCGTTTTTCAATTTGGTGTTGGTGACAAATGTAGGTGGGGCAGGTGACGTGCACGCAGTGTGGATTAAGGGCGGCTCCCGCAGCGGATGGCAGCCCATGGCGAGAAATTGGGGGCAAAATTGGCAAAGCAACTCTAATCTCGACGGTCAGCCTCTCTCCTTCCGCGTCACCGACAGTGACGGCCGCACCCTCATTGCTAACGACGTTGTTCCGCGCGGCTGGCAATTCGGTCAAACCTTTGAGGGCCCACAATTCTGAATTTGAAAAGGAAAAGAAGCGCCCTCTTTTATTACTTATATGCTATATTAATATTTAATACCTTTTTTTATTTTTTTTTATTGGGAAGTTCTTGAATAATAACATAAAGAAAAGAATAGCATAACTGTATAATCCATTACTACAAATGTTACATGCCAATATGTAATCCATAAAAAGTTTATGTTGTATATATCATAAATCGTTTTCCTTTCTCATTTCATTGCAATAAAAAGAGAAATTATACACTACTAGAAAAACGTTCATAGAAACCGTTGTGTATACTACCGTTGTCTATGATACGTATGATACACAACGGTTAAAAAATCGTTATGTATAGTAACATAGATAATGGTACTATGCTCATACATAACAGTACGCATTCGTTATCTATAAAGGTTATATATTGTTGTAAATATATATAAAATATATATTTCCCTATTAAATGACTTAACTCTAAACCCTAACCCTAGCTTTGTATCTCCTATAAATAGAGGCATTTAGTCCTCATAATGATACGCTTTTGCAGATTTATTCTCTTTACGCTCTCTACCCAATTCTCTCTTCTTCTCCTCTTCTCTCTACTTTCAACACGTTATCAGCACCAGTCTCTAACCAATTCAAGATATGCCATATGAAAGTCAATTGAGTCAATATTTGGAGGTATGCCATAGGAAAGAATCGTGTCTTTCCGACAAGGTAATTCATATTCGATGTATAGATGTGGTATTTGAATTATTGTCTTGAAATTGAAAAAAAATTGATGAGAGGGACGAATGAAAATGGTTATAAATTCGTGTATTGCAATAGATTTGAAAATCATTGCTTGATATATTTGCAATCGAAGGAGTATTAATTATTAATTTTTTTTGTTTGATTGCCTCAATTTCTTTTAGATTTACAATATGACTTTACAAACTGTTTTTTTGATTAACTCCAATTTCTGTTCAAACTCTCGAAATGATAATATACGTTGTCGTCAATTGTAAATTTATAATGATACCAATCGGTATGTTAAATTTGCTTATCTATTCCCGCAATGTATAGATTTGACCCAAACGCATGGCTTCTAATCTTGAGCAGGAAGAAATTACATATAGAATTAGGTTTAATTCCCTGAATTTGTCTGAAGAACATTGTGCATTTGCTCTCTAATCCTGTTTTCTTATAGCCAGTTACCATTAAATTGTATATGATGAATTGTGTGGTTATCCGTAAGAAAGAAATTATTTAATATTATTGTTGTTGAATTGAAATTTTATCTTTTAATAGATAACTAAAAAATAATAATCCGGAAGATTATTAAATTGTTTTATATGGTAGATTATTGTTTCCTGAAGAAACATGAATTTACAATTTTTAATAATCTTGAAGATTATTAAAAGATAAATCATCGAAGTTGTTAATGAAACACAACGATATCCCTTAATTTTGAATATAATGTGTTCCCAGTGAACACATTTGAATTGATTTATTAATAATTTAATATACAATCTCTGAAGGATTGCTTTATTTTATTAATTCATCATTGTTGAATGAATTTATAATTCTTAATAATCTTGAAGATTATTAAAAATAAATCGTTGAAGTTCTTGATAAAAATTCAACGATATCGCTTCATATTAAATATGAAATATAATGTGTTCCCAATGAACACGTGAGATAAAGTTAATATTCCGAAAGAATATTAAAATATTGAGAATGAATTTTTATTTTAAGTTTTATTTCGGTATTTACTTATTATTTAGTATTTCATTTAATTATTACATTGTTTTATCTATTTGATTCGTATTGTTGCTCCCGAAGTAGCACAATTAATTTTCATGATAAATATTACAAGCTCTTGAAGAGCAATTATTCATATCAATTCAATTGTTTTTGAACTTTTATTGAGAATATGGGTAACACGATATTATTTTTGTATGGGCTCCGGAAGAGCTTCATTGATTTTCCCATGAGAATTGAATAATATATTATACATGATTTATTATTTTATCATTAATCATGTTGTGATGAATTTCAAATTCATACACCAAAATAATTTTAAAATAACTCAAGACTTGGGTTGTCTACATTACAATTAGTGCGTGATTAAAATACCTCCTGAAGAGAATTTCCCATCTACTAAATTCTTTTATCACCATTCAAATGCACTCATAGCTCTATGAAAATTATATGTATACTTTATGAAAAATACATATATAGAGCCAATAATTGAGGATCAGTTCATATGTTGATACTTTGATTTATCCAACTTAAAACTTTTTTCGGCATTAGAGGGAGATATGAATGATGAATTGTACAATGCCGTAAGTTTCTCGTTGGATTAATTATGTTATATTCACGCATTATGAACTGGAAGTTCAACAAATTATTATTGACTGCCAAATGAGTGAAATTTCATATACATGTTATATTGCACCACAAATAATTGAAGTCCTAGATGGACGAATTTGATTTAATGCTTATTGACGCCAGAAGCGTAAATGACCTATTGGTGCCCAAGATAAAATATCCGCGGATTACAAAATCAAATAAAGAACTCAAATCATTTTGAAACCTCATGAAGAGGATCGTCCTGAAGACGATAATCCCAATATATTTTGCACGTGCACTAAATTATCGTAATATTGGGATTACGAAACAACTAGACCAAATATTATGGGAAATGGTAAAAATTTGGTTTACTAAAGTTGCCATGAACTTTGTGAATATGTGAGAATCGTAATAGAAAAATCATAGTTGTCGACAATACTTTTGCCTCAACAAATTGCTAGTTCAACTTGAAGATTATTTGGATCCAAAACAAATTATATTAGTGTGCCAGAAGCACTGAAAAATATAGAAGTAAGCAATGAGGCAGAGCCGAACTCGCTAAATAATTAAGCGAGGTTAGTAGCTCAAGGGATTAAGATTCCCAAATATATTCTCATGTTATAGATGACATTATGTTTCGTTATTTATATAACATTTATGGCAGTAATCATTGACATAGATATCAAATTTATGGACATTATGGTTGTATTATTATATAGGTCATTAAACATAAAAATATATATATATGTGAAAGTCCATAACCAACTAAGGAAGTTCTTCTTGAAGAAAGAACATTTATGAATACTCAAAACTTATGAGAAAGTGAACTAATATCTAGCGGTGAAGTTTCAATAAAAAGACTTAGTTAAAACTAAGTATTGTCTCGACCTGAAGATCGAGAATCACCCCATTGGAGTATTTCAAATCAATCGACTGTATTTTATATGAATTCGCCGACCTACCCGAAGAAAGTTTTGAATAATATCACATTGTTTAGCTACCAAATAGCTATTATATCCCTTGAAGTGGATAAGTAGTCACCTAGACCTAGAGAAAATAATGAAGTT
This sequence comes from Salvia miltiorrhiza, assembly GCF_028751815.1. Taxonomy (NCBI): domain Eukaryota; kingdom Viridiplantae; phylum Streptophyta; class Magnoliopsida; order Lamiales; family Lamiaceae; genus Salvia; species Salvia miltiorrhiza. The sequence goes on along the minus strand of NC_080390.1, from coordinate 13,784,132 downwards.
ATTTAGGACCCGAAGTTCCTTACTTGTGTGCCATTGAAGCACTACTTTTATCATGCATGATATATAATTCGAAGTTGACTTGCTAGCAAGATTTAATGTTTCTCCAAGAAGGAGAATTTTAAATGATATTAACCATGTTATTGGTTATATTCAAAGCAAATTACAATTGGTCTATGTTATGAAAGAAATCGAAATTCAAAATTGGTGGATGATGCTGATTATTTATTTAATTTCAAAAACTATATTGAACACATTCAAGATTGTTATCTTGAGGGGAAGCATGATCTTTTAAATAGTTTCGAAAATTAGACTTTGAAGGTCAATGGCCCTGAAGGCCAAATGGTTGTACTCTTTTTCCCTTACTAAGTTTTTTTCCTACAAGGTTTTCTTAGTTAAAGTTTTTAACGAGGCAACTAGTGTAATATATGAGTAAATATACGTCTTGTACTTTTTTTTTCCTCTACCGAATTTTTCCCATAGGGTTTTTACGGAGAGGTTTTTAACAAGGCATGAACATCTAGACTCTAGCATCAAATGAGGAGTTTCTTTGAAGTCATATTGCACACAACTCAAAGGATACATGAAGTTCGATCAAGCGATAAATTGGTGGACTTATTCACAAAGGCATTACCAACATCAACTTTCAGAAAGCTAGTACGCAAGATCGACATGCATCGACTCAAAGATATACAATGATCATTTTCAGGGGGAGCAGATGTACTCTTTTTCCTTAGACTAGGTTTTTGTTCCATTGAATTTTTCCTAGCAAGGTTTTAATGAGGCAGCATATTTTTAGGGTTAGTCATTTAAGGGGAAGTGTTGTAAATATATATAAAATATATATTTCCCTATTAAATGACTTAACTCTAAACCCTAACCCTAGCTTTGTATCTCCTATAAATAGAGGCATTTAGTCCTCATAATGATACGCTCTTGCAGATTTATTCTCTTTAGGCTCTCTACCCAATTCTCTCATCTTCTCCTCTTCTCTCTACTTTCAACATATATAACGTTTTTTCACCGTTATGTATTAAGATTTTACTGTTATGCATTAGAATTTTTTTATTTTTTATTTATCATAGTTAACAATTTTTTGTACTTTTTATAACGGTATTAACCGTTATCTTTGATAGAAATACATAACGATTTTTTTTGTATTTTTTATACTGTTATGTATTCCAACTATAATTAGCATATTTAATATTTTTTCTCGATTTTTATGTTATTTATCTCAAGAAATAAATAAATAACTTTAAAACAACAAAATGATAAAATCAACAATAACAATTTTATATATCATCCAAAATATTCATACATTACCATCCAAATGAACCAATTATCAAGTATACATCATCATTGCATATTCGATTCAAAATTGAAAGTACCAACTATCTTATAGCTAAAACGAAAATCTATCATACTATGGGTTCTAGCGCCAAGTCCTCAAGAACTAGTTGCTCTTTCCTGAAATCCTTCTTCCTCATGAAAGTAATCTGCAATAGAGATTAGAAAGAGTGAAAAATGAAGAATGGCCGCTACCTTCAGAATTATTAAAGTGACAAACTAAAAAAATAGGCACCAAATAGGCAATCGTCTGAGGTAGCACATTACATAACTTAAAGTGCACCTGAGCCCTTCTTTTCTCTTCCATCTCTTCCTTGAGGGCTTCGTTACTGCACCTGCCCAAGAAGTCGAACATGAGATCCGACATAACAAATAAGATAGACTACAAGCTGCAATTCTAACCAATCAAATATGGGGTCAACTGCATCTGCAAAAATAGTTAAAACACTTCACATAAAAGATATATATTCAAGTATTATATTAATCAATATCTATCAGTCAAATAGAAGTTGCTTACCATGATTCGAACTCCTCATAGGATGAATATATATAAGGAAGAATAAAATTCAACAGTAGCTAGCAGAGCCTGCAAATGTCCAAGAATCCTGCTCAAGAATCCCCCAGCCAGAAGTAAAGATGACGAATGTAATTCCTGAAAAATAGTATGAAATGTCAAACGAAATTAATAAACAGACCTGATATTGTTTCCCAACTGGACAAAAATCTTTCCCAATAGTTCTGCACCAAAAATTTACATAATTGATTAAGATGAACTTAAGTAATGACAAGAGGAAGAGGAATATGAGATGGAACTGTAAGACTCACGATTTTCTAGCACCACTCGTTCCCATAACCACTGTAGCTTTGCCTGTCCAATGTTGGTAGCATCATATAATTACTAACATTATCAAAAATAGATGACTAATCAACTCACTAATTTCAATTATGTATACCTTTATTAGATGTCATCTGATATGATAAATGACTTGATCTTCCATATGTAAGAAAGAACATAATAACTCAAAACCAACAATAGGACAAGCATGATATTTCTTAAGTCAATCGGAAACTCCCAGCAACCTCAAATATTCTAGGACAAATATTTCTTAAGTAGGTTTTTGCTTGGTAAAATATGAGATCCTTGTTTTATTATTCTAGGCTTTAGAAGAATAGAGGAGTTCTAATATATGCAGTTGTATATTCAAGTCTTTGCAGATGATGGTTTTAGCAGTAGTGCTGGAGTATTGCCTTTTTTTCGCATTGGAAGATGCACTTTACTGTCTGTGCAAATTCAGAATATTTGTAGCATTCATTTCTGGTGCAGTTTTAATTGAAGTAAGCTAAGATGATTTGTAGTATAACTATGGATTGAATGAAATGTCAAGTATAAATAAGTGAAACACCCTTTCAAGTTTTAATGCCAGTTAGAAGAATTTTTTAAAATTTAAAAGAATTTAACCATGTTCCCAGTATAAATATCTTTCTACACTTGGGCAATTTCTCATGTATGGAGGCTATTACAAATGTCTTAAGAACAGTACATTTTCACGTAATTATTCTCATACCATGATTATATTCCATACAAGTTTAGAGATTACAATTCCATATCATCTTCTAGATTGATGTCAACAAAGAATGGAAGTTAATTATATCCAGACAGTTACAATTCCACGCCAAAAAGTATTGATAAAACTGGACATCACAGAAAATGGGACCATAGCCTACTAGTAAGAATAACCATAGTTTGTCACGCATAAAATAATATTAATAATGTCATCACATACTCTAAGGGACTGCTTTTACCTCAATATCAAATTCTAGTATCAGATAATTGATTGATGAAATTCATGTTCCTGACAAACTAACACAAGAATAGATAGTATCTATATTTCTTCTTATATTTAAATGAATGATAATATCAAAACATAAACTCACAAGGTAAAGTAATACTCCCTCCGTCCCAAACGAAATGTCCTGTTTCCTTTTTTGGCAATACACTCTCTCTATATACTTAATATTTAAATAATTTCCACCAACCCACTTTATCTACTTTATACACATTTCTTAATCTCCGTGCCGAAAAGATATAGGACAATTCGTTTGGGACGGAGGGAGTACAAAACTGCAGGTGCCATATATCTTAACACAACTGCAACTGCAGATTGAAACTAACCTGCGAATCATGATGATTATAACCACTAAACTGGGGAGCAAAACGGGCAACTTTCCCCTTAAATACACGAGGTGCAATTGGAGTTCGACCAAAAGACCAGAGTTTCCTCAACAATTCACCAAATGCGAGTGCAAGCTCTTCCTGCAAGAGGAGAATAGTCAGAACACTTGCTGAACAAAATTGAGTACAGAAATCTTACACTCAAAAAGGAACAGAACAATTACACGCATTCCCAAAGGATTTTGTTTGTTGTTCTCATTCTATATAACCCACTTCAATAAGCTCCACTTTAATCACTTTTTTTTAAAATTAAACACTGAAGAAAACTGAATCTTGATAGCAAAAAACACATACAAACAGAAGAAGCAGTAGAGTCGTCAGCTTCGTGGCTAGAGAGATCACACAGTCTAGGATCGTCAGCCATGTCGTCTCCGGTGCTCTCGTCGGAAATTGACTTAACTTCCTCCTCACAATCAGTTTCTGCCTCTGATTCACAGTCTGTTTGGGCAAACAGAGTCTCGTCAGCAGCGGCAGCACTGGGTTCCGCCTCAATGAACTGTTCCGTGTTGGTTGACAGGTCAAGTTGCGAATCCAGCAATTCCAGCAATTTCCTTGCCTTAGCCTCCTTTCTTAGTTTCTTTTCGGTCTTCTCGATTTCACTATCGAAGAGGAGGTTTGGTTTGGACGATCTTCTCGATTTCACTATCGAAGAGGAGGTTTGGTTTGGCGTCAATTTGGTGGACGTCGTATACCACCAAAATAATTCCTGCAGAATTATCAAGAGTAAATTAGTACACTGATAAGCAGGGTCGATCCCACAGAGAGCAGATTAATCATCAATTCCCTAAATCTATAAAAAACGGTGATGCCACCACGCCTTAATTTTAAGTGGAATTAATTAAACTAAGTGTAGAATTCAATCAACGAAACAATCAAAAGCAAACAAACAATGCAAGAAGGATTTACGTGGTTCGGCGTAAATGCCTACGTCCACGGAGAAAGAGTATCGCGATTTCTTATTCAATCTCAAAAGCAAGAATTACAGATGAGAATCAAGCTCTACAATGGCTTCTCCTCTCTCTCACTCTGTACTATCTCTAGCTCTCTCAAGATTTCACACTTCATGTTTCTTGCTGTTACATCACGCAGAATATAGCATGTATATTCCTTTGCATGCTGACCCTCCGATCTCCCTCAACGGTGCAGATTAGTTCATCAATAACTAATCAACAAACTCACTCCTTTATTTGCAAAAGAGTCCTTCCGCAGAGAATGAGAAATAGCAGCCAACACCTTGAGCTTATGGAATATCACAAACCAACAATCTCCACCTTGATATAACATAAGCACCACGATAATCTTCCTCTCATAACCTTGCTTATCGAACATTGACCAACTGCATACAGTACTTGAACTTTACCCTTGGTAATGCCTTTGTGAGAGCATCTGCTGCATTATCCTCAGTGGGTATTTTCAACATCTGTATCACCCCTTTGTTCACCAAGTCTCTTACAAAATGATACCTTACAAGATGTGTTTCGACCTCTCATGAAACACTTGATGTTTGGCCAAGTGCAGAGCACTCTGATTATCACAGAAGATTTCTACATTCTTCTGAAAAACTCCAAAATCAGCTAACATTCCTTTAAGCCAAACCCCTTCCTTTACTGCCTCTGTCATTGCCATGTACTCAGCTTCGGTTGTGGACAATGTAACCACAGACTGCAACATTGACTTCCAGCTGATGGCAGTACCATATAAGCTGAAAATGTATCCAGTTTGTGATCTCCTGTTATCTTCATATGATGCATAATCTGAATCAACAAATCCCACCAAAGGATTTCCTGACCATCTTTGCTTCTTCTCAAACACTAATCCACAGCAATCACTTCCTCTTATGTATCTTAATACACATTTCAGAGCTTCCCAATGTGGTTTACCAGGGTTTGACATAAATCTGCTGAGTATGCTGATAGCATAGGCTAAATCAGGCCTTGTGCATATCATCATATACATTATGCTGCCCACAGCATTTGAGTATGGCACTGAATACATCTTTCTCTTTTCCTCATCTGTCTTTGGACACTGAGAAGTACTGAGCTTTGTCTGCTGCATTATAGGCACTACCAGGCTCTTAGCTTGATGCAGCCTGAATTTCTTTATCACCTTCAAAGCATAATCACTCTGAAGAAGACACAACCTTCCTTTATCCTGGTCCCTTATGATGTCCATTCACAGAATTCTTCTTGCCTTTCCTAACTCCTTCATCTCAAAAACTGATTTAAGCTGCTCCTTCAACAACTCTATTTCTTTAATACTCTTGCTAGCAATTAGCATGTCATCAACATAGAGTAGGAGGTATACAAGAACCTTCTTTCCATCCTTTTTCAAATATACACAATTATCATGCTTAGATCTTTCAAAACCATGACTAAGCATGAAATCATCAAACCTTATATACCACTGTCTAGAGCTTTGCTTAAGACCATATAGAGATTTCTTTAGCAAACATACCTTTCCTTCCTGTCCTGACTTTATGAACCCCTCCGGCTGGTTCATATATATTGTTTCCTTCAAGCTTCCATTTAAGAAAGCTGTCTTTACATCAAGTTGTTCCAAGAACATATCCTGCTGATTTACAAGAGAAAGCAACATTCTGATAGAGCAGTGTTTAACCACGGGTGAAAAGATTTCATTGAAATCTATACCTTCCTTTTGTGTATATCCTTTTGCCACAAGTCTAGCCTTGTACCTAATCTGCTCCATTCCATTGACCATTTCAAACTTTTTCTTATAAATCCATTTGCAGCCTACTGGTTTTTGGTGTGAAGGCTTGTCCACCAAAATCCAAGTATTGTTCTTCATCAATGAATCCAGCTCTTCTTTCATGGCTTCCAGCCATTTCTCTCTGTCTCTGCTACTCATAGCTTCCTTGAAGTTACTGGGTTCCTGATACTCAATGTTCTCTGCAACATTGAATGCATATGCTATCATATCTGCATTTCCATATCTGGATGGAGGCTTTATCTCCCTTCTTTGTCTGTCTCTAGCAAGCAAATAATTCTGTAAATCATCATCATCCTCTTCCATCTGATATGATTCTTCACTATCATCATCAGATTTGGAAACATCCTCCTGCTGCAGCTCCACCTTAACCTCTGCACCTTCTTGACTCTGAGGTTCTGGTTGCTTTTCTTGCAGCAGCAGCTTCTCTTTGTTGAATGGCATTATGTCTTCTCTAAAAACCACATCCCTGCTGATTATGATCTTACTTGATCCTGGCTCAGTACACCATAGCCTATACCCTTTCACACCAGTTGGATATCCCACCATTATACACCTAAGTGCTCTTGGTGCCAACTTGCTTTGTTTAATGTGAACAAAAGCTTGACACCCGAATGTTTTAAGATGTGAATAATCAGATACATAGCCACTCCACAGTTCATCTGGTGTCTTGAATTCCACAGCAGATGAAGGACACTTATTTATTAAGTATGCTGCTGTTGAGACTGCTTCTCCCCAGAATTTCTCTGGCAATCCAGATGTAATGAGCATGCATCTCATTCTCTCTAAAAGTGTTCTGTTCATCCTCTCTACAACCCCATTTTGTTGTGGGTTAGATGGGACACTCTTGTGCCTTTTAATTCCCCTTCTTTGACAGTACTTATCAAATTCCTTTGACAAAAATTCCAATCCATTATCTGTCCTTAGACATTTGAGAGTTCTGCCTTTTTGATTCTCAACTTCAGCAATCCAGTTTCTGAAACAATTGAAAGTATCAGATTTTTGCTTGAGAACGTACACCCACACCTTTCTGCTGTAGTCATCTATGATTGAGAGAAAATATTTTGCACCACCCATTGTAGGGGTGCTTGCTGGCCCCCATAGATCAGCATGAGCATAGTCCAATGGCTCCTTTGAGATGTGTTTTCCTTTGGGATAGGGTAATTTGGTTCCCTTCCCTAGGAGACAAACCTCACACTTGTTCAGCTTCACTTCACCTGAAGCTTTGATGATGCTTTGCTTTGCTAGTTCTTTCAGCCCCTTTTCTCCAACATGTGCAAGTCTTTGATGCCAATCCATGACATCTTCCTCAATAGTTGAGTCTGATTCTCCAGTAAGAACCTCTGCATCAAGATAATAGAGACTATTCTTCCTCTGAGCTTTCATTATCAGTTTGTCACCCTTTTTGACCAGCAACATACCATCCTCTGACCCCCAACTGCACCCCTTTTTCTCAAGAATGCCTAGTGAGATCAGATTTCTTTTGATGTCAGGTATGTATCTGACATCAGTTATGATTCTCTCAGCACCATCATGCATTTTGAACCTTATGTTCCCTATTCCTTTGACATGACATAATTGGTTATTTCCCAATAGCACTGAGCCCTCATTTCCCAACTTTAGATTATGGAAAAAGCTTTTCTTAGGACACATATGGAAACTACATGCAGAGTCAAGAATCCACCTGTGTTGAGGATCAGAGCTCATAATATTGAGAACCTCAGCTTCTTGATTTTCTTGAACATTATCTGCATTGCTCGGTGCTTGATTCTTCAGCTCCTTCTGTTTCTTCTTCCATATGAAACAATTCTTCTTCAAATGCCCAGTTTTCTGGCATTCAAAGCATTTCCTCATTTCTTTGCTATTGGTTTCCTTTCCTTTGCTTTGATTCTTTTTCTGAGAGTCTTCTTGTTGCTTCTTTCCTTTTCCTTTCCATTTCTTGATATTCAGAGATTCAGAATAGGCCTCCTGTTTTCCCTCATTATTTTTCTGCAGCTCTTTAGCGCGAACTGCAGTTTGAACCTCCTCCAATGAGATTGCTCATTCTCTGCCAAACACAATGGCATCCTTGATATGCTCATAACTTTTGGGTAGAGCATTCAGCAGTATAATGGCCTTGTCTTCATCTGCTATTTGAGCATCAATGCTCTCAAGATCATCCACCGACTTGTTGAACTCCTCCATTTGATCTTCAATGGATTTTTCTTCGGTGAATCTCAGGGAGTATAATCGCTGCTTCATATACAATCGATTTGCCAGCGATTTAGTCATGTATAACGACTCCAACTTTATCCATACCGCAGATGCAGACGTCTCCTTTGCTACTTCCCGCAAAACTTTGTCACTTAAGCACAATATTATCATGCTATGCGCCTTTTGATCCATTTCCTCTTTGCTCATCTTTGCTCCAGAGATGGATTCCGTTTTCTCCTTCGTCTTTGCCTCACCGTTGATGGCATCAGCAAGACCTTGCTGAATCAAGATTGCGCGCATCTTGATTTTCCACAAAGCGAAATCGTTTTTCCCGTTGAACTTCTCCATCTCAAACTTGGATGGATTCATCCTTCTTACACCAAACTGCTCCGATGAAAAGTTGATCGGCAAAACCACCTTTTTACGATCGATCAGGATCGCAGCTCAAGAAACTTCCTCCGAAAAGAGATCCGCCGTGGATTCGATTCCGGCAGACGGCGCCAATTGTAGAATTCAATCAACGAAACAATCAAAAGCAAACAAACAATGCAAGAAGGATTTACGTGGTTCGGCGTAAATGCCTACGTCCACGGAGAAAGAGTATCGCGATTAATTATTCAATCTCAAAAGCAAGAATTACAGATGAGAATCAAGCTCTACAATGGCTTCTCCTCTCTCTCACTCTGTACTATCTCTAGCTCTCTCAAGATTTCACACTTCATGTTTCTTGCTGTTACATCACGCAGAATATAGCATGTATATTCCTTTGCATGCTGACCCTCCGATCTCCCTCAACGGTGCAGATTAGTTCATCAATAACTAATCAACAAACTCACTCCTTTATTTGCAAAAGAGTCCTTCCGCAGAGAATGAGAAATAGCAGCCAACACCTTGAGCTTATGGAATATCACAAACCAACACTAAGAATGCAAAATTAAATCAAATAAAATACGTTTGAAGTAACTCAATAAAAAGGTAATTCGGCTCAAATAAATCCACTCTAATTCAACTCTGATCTTCGACGCAATAATTAATCAATCCCAATCAACCAACCAATTATAGGATACCGTGATACGCACTGACATACCCCAATTCCTACTTACATGTCGATAAACAGCTAGATACGCTAGTCTTGTCTATTTCCCTTATTAAAATATAACCTAGCTGGATACGCCAGTGTTAGATTTAATATTCTAACAGCATTAAGTGGAAGGAACCCAATTTAGACCAATTATCCTAGATACGCTAGTAATAATTAATCCACCAATTTATTCCTACCACAAACATGGTAGTTTTGTCACTAATCAGCCCTATTCCAACAATTACGGATTGGAGGTGCTAATTGACTATAATCCAATTGAACCTAAGTTGATCAGACTTAAATAAAATCAGAATTATCATTGAACCTAGGAATTAATCGGAATCAATAGGAATCAATTTTAAACCAATTAGGTCTCACAGATCATTAAATCAGAGTTTCATTATTCTCGCCGAATTAAAAGTTTAGCTACTCATGCTTAAATTAAGAACAAGCAAAGAAATAAAAGTAAACATAGACCAAAAGAATAAATTAAAACGCAAGAAAATAAAATAACCAATCTGGAATGAAAAGCGTCTGCACTAAAAACTGAAACAAAAGTATGAATGTAATCGAAGTAAACTAATAAATCAAAAACTAAAGTTGCGGCTGCCAAGGGAAAGATGATCTCCAGCAAAAACGAAAATTAGAGCAAAAGATTGTGTATCTGAAAGAAAAACTAGGCCCTATTTATAGACTTCGAATCCCTATGGATCACCATGGAAGTTGCCATGCAAAGAAGAATTCTAAAGGTAATAGAATCGTGCAAAATAAGGCAACTTCCAGCTGGATGCGCGCTTCTGGAAAATACTCCTACTCTCGCCAACTTCGCAGCTCTCGCCAGAGGAATGGATAATTTCCCTGACCTCGGCTCCTCTGCTCTGGCCAGAGAAGTCACCAATTCTCTGACTAGCGACTCCTCTGACTGGTGATTCCTCTGGCGCTTTCGATTCCTCTGGCGCTGGCTTGTGATTTCGCTGCTCTGGAGATTGGTTTCTCTGACGCGGGTCTTCGGCTGACTTCTCTGGTCTGGCTACAGAGTTATGCTAAAAACACCCTCTTTAGCCCCGAAATCTCCAAAATTATATTCTTCCATCTAAAAACCTAATTCTCCTGCGAAGCATCAAACAAGCCATAAAACGCACCAATTTCCAGAAGATTCTCTTAAAATAAAGCTTATATAAACCCCAAAATTTAGCACAATTAAGCATAAATCAACCCCCCCACACTTAGCCTTTTGCTTGTCCTCAAGCAAAATCCATATGAATCATAGGCAGAGATTGATTTCAACAATGCTAATTTCCAATCCAAACATTCACAAGTCAATTCCAGATTTTACAATCAACACACATTTTCTCGACCATGCAAGTAATTTAAAGTTTAAGAAGCAACAAAAGAGTAATGCAAGTAATTCGATCAGACCCAATTCTCCGCTAGAAGTGAATTCCCTAATGTGATCGCCTTTATAATCAATATCACCAATTTTTACACTTTTTGTGCTTAAGATTTTTCGACAGTTGAGCCATAATTCATGAAATAAAACCATTTGGATGTAATCCAAAGTCTTTTCACGTGGTTTCCCATGCTCATAGTTGAACTAGAGGAGCAGAGACTCAGAGCTGTCACATTTTCAGAGCAGGCCAGATGTTTCAGAGCTGGCAATTTCCAAAGTTGGCAATTCGTCCAACATTTTCACAAATAAGATACGATCGTAGGCAATCACAATGACAACACTCCTTCTAGCATCTACCGGACAAATCACGTTTTACTAACTTACAATCGTGTTGTAACAAAACTCTTAATTCTTTGCACAATCAAGAAACATATATCAAGAGTAAAACAAGAATAACCACCATTCATTCACAAACCCGAAATTCGCATCGAAAACCATCTACTCTTCCACAAATTCATAAAAATTAGCAAGATTCGAGACCAAAAACTAAGCATAGAAAGACTAATCTCGCCCAATTGAAAGTATAAGCGCAATAAAACACACCCCCCCACACTTAAAGCATGCCATGTCCTCAGGGCAGAAAAGAAATAAGAATAGAGGAGAAAACGTCCCTGATTATTGGCATGGGAAAACTGAAGTATCGTGAGAGGTGGTGAAGAGGGGAATTCGCGTCTGTGGCAGAGTGGAGAGTTGCAGCGAGCGCGGAAAAGTGCAGCGCTGGCAAGGCTGCACTGATGGCAGAGGTAGGGCAGCGAAGTGAGTGGCTGCGCTGGTAGGGCAGAGGAGAGAGTGGTTCCGCTGGCAACCGAACTTAAGACAAAACACCAACTAAAAACAAAATAAGAACAACAAAAACAAATACTAAAAACAAACCATCGGTGGGTTGCCTCCCACCAAGCGCTAGAGTTAAAGTCTCCAGCCCGACTGCTCATGTGCTCAAAAAGTGCCCGGAATCAACAGCGAAATAGACTCCGCTGGAACTAACGAGGAGGCATCATAGAACGGCTTCAAACGTTGTCCATTCACGGTGAATGTCTTCACCGTATCCAGGCTGCGTATCTCAAACGCCCCATTTGGGCAGACAGACTGAATCACGAACGGACCGACCCATTTTGTCTTCAGCTTTCCGGGCATTAAACGCAACTTCGATTGGAACAAGAGTACCTTTTGCCCGACCTTCAAGGATTTCCCTCGTAGATTCTTGTCATGCCACATCTTAGTGCGCTCTTTATACCACATGGCTGCATCGTATGCTTCAAGACGAATCTCCTCCAATTCTTGAAGTTGAAACTTCCTTTCCTTGGCACACTTAGGCAACTGCTTATTCACTTCTTTCACGGCCCAATATGCGCGATGCTCCAACTCAACCGGCAGGTGGCACATCTTCCCAAAGATTAGACGATAAGGTGACATACCTATTGGGGTTTTGTAGGCAGTTCTGTACGCCCAGAGTGCGTCATCTAGCCTCAAGCTCCAATCCTTGCGAGACGGGTTCACCGTTTTCTCTAGAATTTGCTTCACTTCTCGGTTGGAAACTTCGGCTTGGCCGTTGGTTTGAGGATGGTAAGGAGTAGTCAATCGATGATGCACACCATATTTCTTCATCAATGCTTCGATGGTGCGGTTGCAGAAGTGTGTCCCCTGATCGCTAATCACTGCCCGAGGTACTCCATACCTAGTAAAGATGTGGGACTTCAAAAACGCGGCAACCACCTTGGCATCATTCGTTTTCGTGGCCTTTGCTTCTATCCATTTCGACACGTAGTCAACGGCGAGCAAGATGTAGAGATTTCCGTATGAGCTTGGGAATGGTCCCATGAAATCCATCCCCCACACATCAAAGATCTCACAAAAAATCATCGGGACTTGGGGCATCTCATCTCGCTTGGAGATAGTTCCGGTTAGTTGACAACGATCACAACTTTTACAAAATAGATAAGCATCTCTATGCAATGTGGTCCAAAAGAAACCAGAATCAAGTACCTTCCTCGCTGTACGTTTCGGACCAAAATGACCGCCACAAGCTAGAGAATGGCAGTGTACAAGAATGGCTCGTTGCTCTGCTTCGGGAACGCAACGTCGGATAATCTGATCAGCTCCGACCTTCCACAAATAAGGTTCATCCCAAAAATAATACTTGTTCTCACTTCGAAGCTTCATCCGCTGTGCCTTTTTGAACAAAGGTGGGAATATTCCAGAAGTCAAATAATTGACGATGTCGGTGAACCATGGCTCGGATCCACCTTTGTCCTCGACTGAATATGCTGCTGATATCTCCGGAGCAGAACAAATGCGCCAGAGCGGAAGGTCATTTCTCTGGCGTGACAGAGAAATCGCCATTTCTCTGGCGGGAGTCCATTTCTCTGGTGTGACTTGTTTCCGCTGCTCTGACTCGGAGAAAAAATCCTGTCTGGGCAAACTAACGGCTGAACATGTCTGGATATTATAAAGATGTTCTTCTGGGAAGGCTTCATTGATAGGAGTAACACCCTCATCTTTATGGACCAACCGACTCAAATGATCAGCAACATGATTTTCAGCTCCCTTCTTGTCTCGAATCTCCCAATCGAACTCTTGCAACAAAAGAATCCACCTTATCAAGCGCGGTTTTGACTCCTTCTTCGATAGCAGAAACTTTAATGCTGCATGGTCCGTGTAAACAATTATTTTTGCCCCCAAAAGATATGAGCGGAATTTTTCAAACGCAAAAATAATTGCTAACATCTCCTTCTCGGTTGTTGCATAATTGCATTGGGCTGGATTCAACGTCTTTGAGGCATAATATATCACGTGGCTCTCCTTCCCTAGTTTCTGTCCCAGAACCGCGCCTACGGCATGGTCACTGGCATCACACATAAGCTCAAAGGGGAGCTTCCAGTCAGGCGGTTGCATGATCGGGGCCGTTGTCAACTTGGTTTTCAACAAGTCAAATGCCTGCTTGCACTTATCTGTTAGGGCGAACGGAACATCGTGCTGCAGCAGACGGGTCAACGGTTGCGCGATCTTTGCAAAATCTTTGATGAATCTCCTATAAAATCCAGCATGTCCGAGAAAACCTCTGATCTCCTTAACATCCCTCGGGTATGGCAGCTTGGCTATCAACTCCACCTTGGCCTTGTCGACTTGAATCCCTTTTTCTGAGACAACATGGCCTAGAACAATACCCTCGTTCACCATAAAGTGACACTTTTCAAAGTTCAAGATCAGATTTTTCTCCACACATCGAGTCAAAACCTTATCCAAATTGTGGAGGCAGCCCTCAAATGATGTCCCATAGACTGTGAAATCATCCATGAAGATCTCTATGCACTTTTCGATCAAGTCAGAGAAGATGCTCATCATGCATCGTTGAAAAGTGCCGGGTGCATTGCACAATCCAAACGGCATTCTTTTGCATGCGAAGGTTCCAAACGGGCACGTGAAAGTAGTCTTCTGTTGATCCTCTTGGTTGACATAAATCTGAAAATACCCACTATAACCATCCAAGAAGCAGAAAAATGCTTGTCCAGCTAAGCGCTCCAACATCTGATCAATAAATGGAAGCGGGAAATGATCCTTGCGAGTAGCAGAGTTCAGCTTTCGGTAATCGATACACATGCGCCATCCAGTAACAAGACGCATCGGCACCAACTCATTCTTCTCATTCTCAACCACTTGCAATCCAGACTTCTTCGGAACCATGTGAATTGGACTCACCCACTTGCTGTCAGAGATAGGATAAATAATTCCTAAAGCTAGAAGCTTTAGAACCTCCTTAAGCACTATCTCCCTCATGTTCGGATTCAACTTCCTCTGCGGATCTCTAACAGGCTTAACATCCGTCTCCATCAAGATGTAGTGTTGGCACACGTCAGGACTTATACCGGTGATGTCCGCCAATGTCCACCCAATAGCCTTCTTGTGCCTCTTAAGCACGGTGATCAACTGCTGCTCCTGGGTTGCGGTCAGATCGCTGCTAATGATGACTGGAAGAGTATCGGCATCCCCTAAATAGACATACTTCAGATTCGGAGGAAGAGGTTTGAGCTCCAGTTCAGGCGGCTTTTCATCGGATCTCAGCGGTCTGTCGTATGGCGTCTGTTTGGGCAAACAGAACTGGCTTCCCGAACTGACCACCTCCGGTTGTGCATAAAGAGACATGATGGCCTCCTTGACCTCTGCATCGTTCATCCCTTGAGCATCAAAATCTGTCCAACTCTTAATCATAGTGAGCTCCAACTTATCCTGCATGAATTCGGTCTCAAGAAATTCTTGGACAAGAGGGTCAATCACATCGATAGAATAAGCATTTTCAGCATCATTAGGAGTTTTCATGGCGTCATCCATACTAAAAGTGTATTTCTCCCCATGATAATCCAGACAAATGGTGCCATTACTAACATCTATGATTGACTTTGCAGTTCTTAGGAACGGACGTCCTAAGAGGACTCCCGTTGAACCTTTAGCTTGCACTTCACTCATCCTCACCACATAGAAATCAGCAGGATAAACAAAGTTATTGACACTCACTAGAACATTCTCAAGCAAACCTTCGGGATAAACACAAGACCTATCGGCTAACTGAATGACTACTCTAGTATCCACCAACTCTACACCCGACAAACTATTATAAACAGCAAGAGGCATAACATTGATAGACGCTCCTAAGTCACACATAGCATGCTCGATCCTAGTATCACCAATGTAAATAGGAAGAGAAAACATACCTGGATCCTTGCACTTAGCCGGTAATTCCTTCTTGATTGCTGCTGAAACATTCTCTCCCATCACAATCTTTCCAGTTGCCTTGGACTTTCCAGCTATGAAGTCCTTCACAAATTTCCCAAATGGGGGAATTTTCAATGCTTGAAGAAAGGGGAGATTCACTTCAAGTTTACCGATGATCTTCACAAAATCAATGAGCTCCTCCTCCGGCTTCTTTTTCGCCAATCTTCCTGGAAAGGGAACTGATATTGCAATCTTAGGATCAGGTAGGCTCGAAGGGGTTGAGATCTTGGTCTGTTCCTTCTTGGTAGAGTCAACTGCTACTTCCTTCTGTTTCTGCATATTTGTCGAACCTCTGCTCTGGCCAGAGAAGTCACCAATTCTCTGGCTATCGGCTCCTCTGCTCTGGCCAGCCAAACCAGACTGTTCTGTTGATTGAATGAATGGATCCGTCGTACCAATAGAACGCTCGAATTCCTCCACACAAAACTCGACTCCTGAATCTTCCTGCGGATCATTTTGAGAATTCTTGGGTGTTGGTCCGTCCAACTCAGTACCACTCCTCAATGTGATTTTGTTGACATTCTCCTTGGGATTCACATGAACTTGAGATGGTAAAGCTCCATTATGTCCCTTAAGTTGATTCATGGATGTGGCGAGCTGAGACATCTGACGGGATAGTCCTTCGATTTGCACCTTCTGCTCGGCTTGAGATTGTTGCAGCTGCTGCACATTACCTTGCAGAAACTGTTGGTTACCAATCAAATCCGCCATCATCTCCTCAAGTGACTTTCTTTGCTTCTCGGGAGGATGTTGCTGAGCTTGTGGAGCTTGATATCCCGTCCTTTGATGTGGAGGTCGGTAGTTTTGCT
This sequence comes from Salvia miltiorrhiza, assembly GCF_028751815.1. Classification (NCBI taxonomy): domain Eukaryota; kingdom Viridiplantae; phylum Streptophyta; class Magnoliopsida; order Lamiales; family Lamiaceae; genus Salvia; species Salvia miltiorrhiza. The sequence continues at coordinate 13,767,531 of NC_080390.1, read as the reverse complement.
GCTGCGGTGGTTGCATTGCTGGTGGCTGCTGTTGTTGCCTCTGCTCCGGATCCCTCCAACGAAACTCTTGATAGCAAAAAACACATACAAACAGAAGAAGCAGTAGAGTCGTCAGCTTCGTGGCTAGAGAGATCACACAGTCTAGGATCGTCAGCCATGTCGTCTCCGGTGCTCTCGTCGGAAATTGACTTAACTTCCTCCTCACAATCAGTTTCTGCCTCTGATTCACAGTCTGTTTGGGCAAACAGAGTCTCGTCAGCAGCGGCAGCACTGGGTTCCGCCTCAATGAACTGTTCCGTGTTGGTTGACAGGTCAAGTTGCGAATCCAGCAATTCCAGCAATTTCCTTGCCTTAGCCTCCTTTCTTAGTTTCTTTTCGGTCTTCTCGATTTCACTATCGAAGAGGAGGTTTGGTTTGGACGATCTTCTCGATTTCACTATCGAAGAGGAGGTTTGGTTTGGCGCCAATTTGGTGGACGTCGTATACCACCAAAATAATTCCTGCAGAATTATCAAGAGTAAATTAGTACACTTATAAGCAGGGTCGATCCCACAGAGAGCAGATTAATCATCAATTCCCTAAATCTATAAAACACGGTGATGCCACCACGCCTTAATTTTAAATGGAATTAATTAAACTAAGAATGCAAAATTAAATCAAATAAAATACGTTTGAAGTAACTCAATAAAAAGGTAATTCGGCTCAAATAAATCCACTCTAATTCAACTCTGATCCTCGACGCAATAATTAATCAATCCCTATCAACCAACCAGTTATAAGATACCGTGATACGCACTGACATACCCCAATTCCTACTTACTATGTCGATAAACAGCTAGATACGCTAGTCTTGTCTATTTCCCTTATTAAAATATAACCTAGCTGGATACGCCAGTCTTAGATTTAATATTCTAACAGCATTAAGAGGAAGGAACCCAATTTAGACCAATTATCCTAGATACGCTAGTAATAATTAATCCACCAATTTATTCCTACCACAAACATGGTAGTTTTGTCACTAATCAGCCCTATTCCAACAATTACGGATTGGAGGTGCTAATTGACTATAATCCAATTGAACCTAAGTTGATCAGACTTAAATAAAATCAGAATTATCATTGAACCTAGGAATTAATCGGAATCAATAGGAATCAATTTTAAACCAATTAGGTCTCACAGATCATTAAATCAGAGTTTCATTATTCTCGCCGAATTAAAAGTTTAGCTACTCATGCTTAAATTAAGAACAAGCAAAGAAATAAAAGTAAACATAGACCAAAAGAATAAACTAAAACGCAAGAAAATAAAATAACCAATCTGGAATGAAAAGCGTCTGCACTAAAAACTGAAACAAAAGTATGAATGTAATCGAAGTAAACTAATAAATCAAAAACTAAAGTTGCGGCTGCCAAGGGAAAGATGATCTCCAGCAAAAACGAAAATTAGAGCAAAAGATTGTGTATCTGAAAGAAAAACTAGGCCCTATTTATAGACTTCGAATCCCTATGGATCACCATGGAAGTTGCCATGCAAAGAAGAATTCTAAAGGTAATAGAATCGTGCAAAATAAGGCAACTTCCAGCTGGATGCGCGCTTCTGGAAAATACTCCTACTCTCGCCAACTTCGCAGCTCTCGCCAGAGGAATGGATAATTTCCCTGACCTCGGCTCCTCTGCTCTGGCCAGAGAAGTCACCAATTCTCTGACTAGCGACTCCTCTGACTGGTGATTCCTCTGGGGCTTATGATTCCTCTGGCGCTTTCGATTCCTCTGGCGCTGGCTTGTGATTTCGCTGCTCTGGAGATTGGTTTCTCTGACGCGGGTCTTCGGCTGACTTCTCTGGTCTGGCTACAGAGTTATGCTAAAAACACCCTCTTTAGCCCCGAAATCTCCAAAATTATATTCTTCCATCTAAAAACCTAATTCTCCTGCGAAGCATCAAACAAGCCATAAAACGCACCAATTTCCAGAAGATTCTCTTAAAATAAAGCTTATATAAACCCCAAAATTTAGCACAATTAAGCATAAATCAAGCGTCTCTCCACTCGGGCGTCGCCCAAAGCCTTGTGGTCCCCACCGCGTCAGCCAAGCATCGGCTTCTTCTGCAGGTACCCATTTCTTCCTTGGTACCCCAATTTTTGGCTCCACTATGGTAGAACCGGGTAGCATGATTGCCACATGGACAAGGAACCTCCCCATAGTGGATGCTCTTAGAGAAGAAGGAGACTGTGGGTTGGCTATGGTGTATTAGGAAATTAGAATTTTAATTTTTTATAATATTATTAAAGTTAAAAATAAATATAAAAAATAATACATAACAGTCTTGTGACGCTCATATATAACGGTTAAAACAACCGTTATAAAAAGATGTTCATAGATAATGATTGTTTTAACAGTTTGATAATACCGTTATGTATGCAACAAATAGATAACGCACAAACATAACGGATTAACGCTCATACATAACGATTTTTTAAAAAAACGGTTATGTATGAGGTGTTATATATGTGTATTTTTGTAGTAGTAAACTAAGTTATCATTAATGTTTCCTTAGAAATTGTTAGGTCCGGAGGGTCTCGAATAGGTGTATGGGGGGGGATACATCTATAGGCTATTTTTAATCAAAAAACAGAGGGATCTCAAGATAGAAATTAAAACGAAACTTTACACGCAAACTTAGACGCTTGTTCACAGAAAAGAGTTTTGACCAAACAGGGTTGACGACTGATACTGAAATAGTCTTCAGTAATGAGTTATCAGTTAAGTCACTGGAACTTAACTAATGCACGTTAAGGCTTCAGTCGAGTTTGCTAAAACAGAGATGTTACAGGTCTTCCTGACTATCGGAAGATAGATCGGTCAGACTGATAACATACGCAGCGGAAAAACTTTGTTTCGAAATAGCCTGTGTTGAGCACGTTGTTAGTCTTAGGTTTCTCTTTGCATTTAATCAGTATTCAGTTTATCAAAAGTAAGAGCACAAGTAGGAAAGTAAAACTGAAAGCTGTAAATAACATAGAGATTTTTACGTGGTTCGGAAAACACTTACTACATCCACGGTCGGTTGATCAGACCAACAACAATTGCCAGCTGAGTCGAAATCAATGCCATAGGATCTGAGCTAGACGCAACAACAATTTTCTTCAACTGCACTCTCTCGGATGGCCATTGATAACTGGTAGCGGCCATGCTTTCAATGATCTCCATTGCCTCTGAGCTCCATTTCTTGAGCAGGGAATCTCGAACTGCTGTATCCATGAACATCCTCGTACGCTCTCCACATGCATTGTAAAACATGACCACCAGAGTCCCCTCATCAAAGCCATGGGACGGGCACTTCCTCAATTTCTCCTGGTACCGTTCCTATGTTTCTGCTAGAGTCTCTCCATCAAATTGCTGGAATTGAAGAATATCCATCTTCAACTTCAATGTAAGCCCAGGAGGATGGAACTTCCGTTGGAAAAGATCCGCCATGTCCCCCCATGTTGGATTGACCCCGAGCTGCAGAGTTTGATATCACAGCTTTGCCTTATCCCTGAGTGAAAAGGGAAAAAGCGGAGTCGTATAACGTCATCAGAGACTCCGTTAATCTTGACAGTACTGCACAACTCTAAGAATTGCGCCAGGTACGCATTGGGATCCTCCACAGCTTTGCCTCCATACTGATTTTGCTGCACCATCGTGATTAAACCAGTCTTGAGCTCAAAATTGTTTGCGTTGACTCTTGGAGGCTCGTGAAAATGATATTGCGGAGTGAACGCCTCATTGATTGGGGCCTGTTTCTGCTCGCCAACATTTTTCTGAGCATCCAACAACACCTGCAGCTGTTCTCTCAACGCACAGACTTCTTCTGCAGTAGCACCCATCGTGTTTAGTGTGGCTTTACTTGCACAAGAATCAGAACCGCAGGAAAGACAAAGAACATAATTTAAATAAACAAAAAAAAAATTCAGATCAGTATCAAACAATTAACAGATAGTACTGATAAAAATCAGTCCTCGGCAACGGCGCCAAAAACTTGTTCGCGCTTTTATTTGACACACCAAGTGTACGGGTGCAATTGTGTATAGCAGTGACAAGGTCAAATCCACAGAGACTGAATTAACCAATTCCTATCCTAAATTATTCTACTCTATCTGGACAAACGAAATTAAGAGTTTTGGTTCTGAAAACAAATTAAATAAATAAACACTGGAAAGAAAATAAATCAAACTATGAAAATGCGGAGTAACATATAAGAGAAGATTTCCCAAGGCAAAGGTTTCAACAGATTCTCCTAACTAACATGTTCAATTCAATTAATAAGATGATTCATAAGGCAATCTCTAAGCTAGTTCATACCCACTTCCGTGGCATACAAACCGTTGATTACATGCAAGGCTACCATCCCTGGATCACACTTCTAACATGTAACTCCTAAAAGTTCCTAGGATTAATGCCCTCACAATTATCAATTCCTTTTAGAATTAAAATAAACGTGTTATATGTTCTTAGTTCAGGTAATAATCATCATCTCCCGATCTCAAAATAAAACCTATGATTATGCTAAATTGTTGATCAGTCAATAAAGCAAACAATTAAAACAAGAACATAAAAAGGAATAACAGTCTCAATTAATTGAATCAAACAGTCAGAAATTCAAATCACGTCTATTCCGTAAACCCTGGAAAAAATGGATTTTAGCCACACATAGACATATGACTAAAAATCAGTATCTCAAATAAACAAATAAACATTCAATAATAAAAATCGTAGTAAAGTTGAGATTCTTCTGTTCTTGCTCCAATGATGTTCTTCGTCTCTTCAAAGCTCTCCAAAAGATGCAAAAAAATGATAAAAGGTAATAAAAGGTTGATAAAAGGTCTGAAGAATAAGTTCTTAGGGAATATTTATATGCCCTAGGTCTTGTAGCTCTCAAAAATACCCAAAATCACTAAAAAATAGAATTTTTGGGCGGAAATACAGCGACTTGCGGCCGCATGGTTGGCCCGCATGACAAAATAGAACTCCTGACAGCTTTGCGCAGCGATTTTGTTTTGGCTCGTTCTCCCTCGTTCGAACTCCGATTTATGATTCGTTTGCGCTCACGAACTCCTCTCGAGATGAACTACAACTTTTATTTCGGCCAATTCTTCCAAATTCTGCTTAATTATTTCTAAAAATTCATTCAAACAACAAGCAAGTGACAAGTTCTTGACCATAAACCAATATAAGCTCAAATAAATCATCAAACACACAAAATTCTCATAACTAAACATCAAATATGACACACCAAGAGGTAAAAGTTCATGTTTATCAGCTGAGGCATCTGCGTGGCTATTGTCTTCTCTAGGTACCTGGCTGACTGTGAACTCTTCGAAGCTTGACTGCAACTCCTTCACCTTGGTCATGTAAGCTGTCATCTTCTTATCCTGAGCCTGGTAGGTTCCTTGCATTTGATTTACTACTAGTTAGGAGTTGCTAAAAATGTTGATTTTCTTGGCTCCCAATTCTTTCCATCAAAATTCAATAGATTACACGCTAGTTAAAAGTTAAAACGTACGTGATGGATCATAGTTTGTCAGCTCTAAATCATCTCTAATATGATTTATTGAATACACCCTTTCTTCCTTTTAGTTGTGTGCATATAATTTTACATTTTTAGAGATATATATTTTTTAGAATTTTAAGGATGATGATTAAACCCTAAATTTTTGTTAATAAAAAATATATTTATCATTTGAATGTCCTTGAAGTTGAAGTAACATATATTAATCATATAATGTTAAAAAGACATTTTAGTATTTGAAGAATAAATACTCTATTCGTCCCCCAAATAACTTTATATATTTCTTTTTTGGGTCATCCTCAAAGTAATTTCCTAGCCATTTTGAATACTATCCCACCACTAATAATATCCCATTTATTTTTAATTTTTCATCTCACTCACAATACTAATTATTACATACTTTCATTACTTTCAATACTAGTTATAATATATTTTCATCACTTTCAATATACTTAATAATTTTATCTTAAAATCCGTGCCTCTTCCTCTTAAAAAATTATTTAGGGACCGGGGAATAATTTGTTTCATGGGACATGAACTTGAAGAGGGACATAGCTCAATTTAAATAAATCATGTAACACCCTAATCTAATAAAGGTGTTAATTCTAAATTTTTAACTAAATATTTAATGCGGAAGTCTATATATATAATATATATATATTCTAAAAACAATTTAAATAATGTAAACCTTGAAATGATATAAACCTTTAAAACGGTTTTAAATAAACTTTTAAAATACTTTTTAAAACGATTTTAAAGATATCAACTTTTAAATAATATATTCAAATACTAACTTTGATTTAAAGCCAACAATCAACATATTTATCCCAAATCATGACATAAATAAGCCATGAAGATATTTAACTATTAATTCAATCATAATTTGAAATCAATTTAAAACACAAAACTTTACTAAGTAAAGCATTAGATGCTTAGATGTCATTGCAATTAAAATCAACTATTTGCAAAATGGCTTGACGTGCTCATTCGACCCTTCACGCGTCTCCAATAGTAATAACCTGAAATATTAAATGTGGGATGAGCATACAGTGTATACTCAGTGTGGGTATCATGTAATAATTGTCCAAATTAATAAAATGATAACACATATGATCTTATGTAACATTTATAACTGAATTTCGCACGGTGGCATACCAAGGACTTTAATTAATGTCCTGGACACATTGAGCGGGCCCCTGACGACTGAGGTTCCAACCATAACTTTAACATGAAATCGCATTGTGGCATACCAAGGACAGTGAAGTCCTGAACGGTCCAGGCTGGACCCATTGAACGGGCCCCTAGCGATATAATTTAATTCATATATGGTAAACACATAATATTAAAATGGACAAAAATTAACCACAATATGTACTTAAATAAATTCCACACCTGAAACTTGAACTTGATATACTTGAATGCTAACTTCAATAATTCAAATAAAATGTTACGTCCTAATCGGGCCGCACCTAGTCAGATGAATCCAAATACTAAAATATAAGGGCCTAACCAAAACTTAAAAAAATTTAATATTTAAGAATCTATTTTGCAAACTTTTAAAAATCATTGGACCAATTAACAAATAAAAATCTTTTCTTAAATTAAATATAAACATAGGGTGCGTTCTCTTTGGTTGTAAATTTATCATGAGAAAATGAGGGATAAACAAAATTTAACCCTTTAAATCGTTCATTTCTTTTTCCACATTTCCTACTTTACCCTTACTCATTCCTCATTTACACTACAAAGAAGGGATAATATTATCACACCATTTTTGGAGGGATAATATTATCCCTCATTTGTAGTGTAAATGAGGAATGAGTAAGGGTCAAATAGGAAATGTGAGAAAAGAAATGAATGATTTAAAGGGCTAAATTTTGTTTATCTTTCATTTTCTCATGATAAATTTACAACCAAAGAGAACGCACACATAATAGATTAAGTCCATAACAAAGATGACATCATTTGTGTAATAGCTTAAGCCCATATACGATGGGCATAATGCTCAAGTCCATGAGTTTTGAATTTTAAGCCCATTTAGAAAAATTAAGGTAAAATAAAATAACTAAGCACCCCCAATTCTCTTTTCTCTCTAAAGAGTAAAGAGACGTACACATCAATTCATCCCTATCTCTCTCTTTCAATTCACAGAACGCGCACAGCACCAGAATGCACCCTCTCCCTCCCTCTTCTGCCATCGCCTGACCCCTCTCTTTCTCTCGGCCAGACGCCGCCCTCCCTCCCAACGCCACCAAGCCCTTCACTCATTTCTCTCTCGACCAGCAGCAGCAGCGATGTCCCTGCATCGACGGAAGCCTCCGCTTCGTCCGTGACAGATGCCCCCTCCCTTCCCTTTTCCGGCTCATCAACAGCCCTTCCTCCAAAACTCACCTCAAATCTCTCTCTGTCATTCTACTTTTCTAATTTCTTTTATGTCAAGGAGTAAAGTTTTATTGTTTTCTCATGAATTAGATAAATCGATTGGGAAAGATACTTACAGCTGTGTTCTTTGATCTTGAATGTATGGTGTACTGGATTTGGTTTTGGGGTAGAAATTACTCAGAAAAATTGTTTGTGTTTCGGTTTTGAAGCTTTGCCAAGAGGAGAAACAGGTATGAGGCTTCACGTTGGAGAGAAACAGCAATGTCTTCGTGCTTATTCAGAAATGAGAAACAGATAGTTTTAGGAAGATGGAGGCTGATGGTGGATTTAAATGAAATAAAGTTTTGAGTGATATGTGGCTAAAGAAAAATTATAGAGTTAAGCTGGTGATCACTTCTTAAAATTCAAAGTCAAATTTACAATAATATGTGGCCTGATATTGACTTATAGTTGGTGACAAAATGGGCCTTAAAATATATATACATAACTTTAACTCAAAATTTAATGAGGCCCAATCAAGATAGGCTGCAAATGATTTTATTTAGGCCCAATTTATATATTAAAAGTAATTGAGAGTATAACTTTCTACTCCCTCCGTCCCACAACTCTTGGCGCATTTTCTTTTTTGGGCCGTCTCACAAATCTTGACACATTTCCAAATAAGATAATAATTATTACCTTCTATCTCCTTCTTTATTACTTTTATTACCTTCTCTCTCATATATTATCACTTTTATTATATTCTCTCTCTTACTTTATCACTTTTATACTTTATTAACTACACACTTAAAACACTAATCTACAATTACTTAATTCTCGTGCCTATACTTTATTAACTACACACTTAAAACACTAATATACAATTACTTAATTCTCGTGCCGAAACCAAACGTGTCAAGATTCGTGGGACGAAGGGAGTATTTCAATAGGTATAACTTATAATTCAAAATTATACATCTACGACTAAACAAATTTATAAACTGACGTAATATAAAATTTTCAATGATTTCATATTTCATAATAATTAAAATTCAAATAATTCAAAGATAAATAATTTCAAATAAATAAATTGGTTGCCTGCCTTCAATTCCTAAAACTTCATTCTGTTTTCTCTCTTTTTTTTCGTTCTAGAACAATGAATTCCATATTCTATAATTCTATATATAGATTGGTTGCAGTATAATAACGTAAAATTGGGTGCATTTTTTGTATGAGAATCTCCAGAAGGGGAAACAGTGTCTATAGATTTACACATGGTTCTACTATGAAATACACTAATTCTTTCTACTTGATTTCATAAATTTCCCAAAATCATCATCAAACAGTGTTTGTTCATCACATTTCCTCGAAGTGAGCAGCATCAACTATGAGTTGAGAGCCTTCTTGGTGGCGAAAAGCTGGCGAAGGAAGGCGAATTTCCCTTTGGCTCGGCTAGAGAACTCGATGATGGCACCGTTCTTGGTCAGTTCTGCCTCGGAGGAGTTGGTTTGGTCAGGTGACGAGGAGGGCTTGAGCGTGAAGAGGAACTCGTGGAGCATCCGGATGATCTGGCTGAAGCTAGGTCGCATGTTTGGATCTTCAACCCAGCACGACTGGATTATATACGCGAGCTCAGCTGGGGTTTCGTCTGGCAGAGTAGGCCTCTCTTGCTGCATTTTTGCAAAGTACCAAGTTAGTCACAAATCAAGAAAGGCGCAGCTCGTTCAGACTGAAAACTAAGATGCTTCGAGAAGCTAAATAGCGACAGCATCACTAGAGATCAGTACTCTCAAGAATCAGACCAACAACTCAACCAAAGGTGCATCAGAGCAAACTTCAATTCTTCAAGTTTCCTCATAATAAGACATAACGTTTTAAATTAGAAGCACTCTCTTTATTATAAATGGGTATCTCATATGAAAGCAGACACTTCTAGACCACCAAGTCATGAAAAGGTCGTTAGACTTACATTTCACATCTTCAATAGGCACAAACTATGAATCCAAGAATTCAATTTTTCACTCACTCCCTTAGGCTAGTCTTATGTTTTGGTTTTTTAGATACGAATAATTTACTAAAAAAACTTAAAAGGGCATAGCTCGACAATGACTAGGTAAAACATAGAGAACAAAAACGGATACATTTGCTCATTACCTTAAAAGCAGCAGCATAAGCAGCCTGCAAATTTGACATTCCCTCAAATGGCATGCGATTCGTCAGCAGCTCCCAGAGGACAATGCCAAAACTGTAAACGTCGACTTTGTTATTGTAGTGCTTCTTCTCCCCCTGACGAAGAGTCACAGTACTGTATAACTGCAGAATGTCATATTTATTGTTAGTTAGGCAATTCCCAAAGCAAGTTTTCGAAATAAGTTTACTGTTATAAAGCACATTTCAGTTTGTGGCATAGAAATGTGGAATGAAAGGTGATAACAATATAGACTAAGACAACAAGAAATATTCTTCAAAAACAAGAAAATGACTGTGGTTAGAAACTGTTAGATCGAAAAATGGAAACCTCAGGTGCCATCCAGCGATATGTCCCGGTTTCTGCAGTCATCATCTCAGTGACAGTTTCTTCTCTGGCAAGACCAAAATCTGCAAGCTTCACAGACTTCTGATCTGCCGTGAGCAGCAAATTGTCTGCACCATAGGGGTTCGAGCGTATTTCTTCTCAGTTAAAAGGTACAAAAAGACCCAAATAAAGATTTATAGAATGATTTTTTGCTCACATGGTGGTCAATCTAACAATATAAATATCTGGACCAGGAAAACAATAATCTTCATGATGCTTGGAAAGAAATCGTAATGATTATTAAGAAGAATACTAAAAATATGAATCTTGGTGAACAGAAAACATAGTCTACAATGATGTTAGCTGGTTACAAATTACAAAAAAATAAAAAGAAAATTCTTATACAGCTCAGCAGGCCAAGATACCGGGTTTTAAGTCTCTATGTATAATCCCATTTGCATGTAAACAATCCATTGCTCGAGCAATATCAAGAGCGAAGTTTAATGCCAATGTCAGGTCCAACTGCTTAGGACGCAAGCTCCCAAGATATTTCCGAAGTGACATCCCCGGCAATAACTCAGTAACTATCACCATTAAAGGTTCCTTACAAGCTCCAATAAACTGCAGAGGGATTTAGATCACACTAAGTATAACAAGATTAAATGATGGGAGAACTTGGGACATTTCAGGACTTCTTCGAAAGAGAAACATTTTTTATGATACTGATACTCCAAATAGGAAACATAACTCCATATACAAATACATGCTCACCTTGACAAGGTTCTCATGTTTTACTTTAGACATCATTGCCACTTCCCGGACAAAACGACTCTCAAGGACACTCCTCTCTTCCGATGTTTGACCACAATTAAGAACTTTGATAGCAACAATACGATCACCATACCTGTTTAAAAAGGTTATCTTGATAGTCAAATATCTGATACAGAATAGAAAACAAAAAACAAACCAAATAAGATAAGAACAAGCTTAAAAGACACAAGAGATGCAACATTTAGGCCCACCTCAAAATCCAAACAAACAGGATTGTTTCTTGTTTGAATATCTACAGAACATAGCTATTCATTGTTCCTTTCACATCATAATCTATTCGCATTATAACGTCATCTCAATACCACATAATTAAACACAAGTTTTAAAGCATTTAAAGATTGAATTTCAGCTCAATTAACTCATCTATCAATCAATAAACAAGAATCACTTTTGAAAAAGAGCACAGACCTTCCTTGATAAACTTTGCCATGAGCTCCCTCACCAATTTTTGATCCAATAAAGAGGGATTTGGGGTCAACAAGCACTTTCTCATCAATACATAGTTCCACAGAGGCAGTGATTGATCCCTTGGAAGAAACTCCTTCTACCGATCTCGACTCGGACTTGTCATGATTCCCCTCCTCTTTTTTCCCTCTGCTCTTACCACCAGAACTCATGACTTCCGCCCCCAAAATCACTAAATTAACCCTGAGTGCCTCATCATAACCTCAAAATTCTCTACTTTGAAAATTCATCCTCTTCCCAAAATCACAACGCAAGAAAACTCCAATACTAGTTTTCAACCTATAAACAAAAGATTAGCTAAAGCATACACTTTTAAGCCCATCACTGTACACAATTGCAGTCGGGTGGAATTCAGCAATCGCAACCATAAAAGAACCAAAATCAATTCCTTTTCTACCCACGATCACTCAGAAAAACCCTCAAAATCAATTCTTTTAAACCTGAAAGATAAGTCTATTCAATTCTTGGAAGAAAAGAGAGAGAGAAATTGATTCTTGATTTTGAAACTTCGTGGGAAGAAAAAATCGCAGCTTCAAGGTGAAGCCAAGTTATCAGCAAATAGTCAAGAAGAGGAAAAAATAAAAGGGAAATAAGAAACCCTAAGTGAAAGCAAAGGCAAAAAGAGCTGAAACGAAAACTTACAGTTGCAGCCACTGTTCTATACACACAGAAAACATGCACACAAATACAGTAATCAAACAAGAAAAAAAGCTCAAATTGTGAATTCTCTAGAAATCTCGAAATAGCTCCCACTACAACTAAAATCAAATCAATTTCAAATTTTGATTCGGCCCTTTTGTTGACAAGATAATCCGAGGAGTATCTGTTGAGTTTTCAGGAAGAGAGAGAGTAAGGTGAGAGAGAGAGGGTGTAAAGTGCAACGAAAGAAAGTAGGGGAAAATTTGCAATGGAAATTAATAGAACCGTGTGATGCTGATAACAGCCAATGAGAGACGGCCGTGTGTAGAGTGGGTGATGTAGCGTTCGTTACGTCATTGCATCACAGATTTGGACGTTCCTGCCTCAGGATCCCTTTGCCACAGGGTATAATATCCCGCATTTTTCTATATTTCATAAAAATTTAGGAAAATATCGAGTAAAAAAAAAAGATATGTAGGAAAATACAATGTTGAGTCGGACTCGCAATCGTGTGTGTGCGCGCGCAAATTTGCTTTGTTAGAACGCGAATTATCCTGTGTGACCGTGGCACAGGCGTGTGACGGGTTGACCCGGCTTCAAACCCGCCTTCCTGATTTGGAATTCTGACTCGCTTGAATTTAACTCGTGCTCCCAATTATTACATTTGTTTATAATAACTGTTATTTTTAATAAGCATAATATATACTCCTTCCGTCCCAATAAAAGTGGCCACTTTTTTTTGGGCACAGAGATTAAGAAAGGGATTGTTATGTTTTAATTGAGTGTGACCCACCAAAATTAGTGAGTAATTTTTAGAAAGTGACCTACAATTGTTGACCAAATTAGTGAGTAATTTTGGCATTTTAAGAAAGCGGCCTACAATTGTTGACCAAATTAGTGAGTAATTGTTGACTTAATTAAAGTAAACTTTTGCCATTTTTAGAAAGTAGTCACTTTTAATGGGACATCCAAAAAGGAAATGTGGCCACTTTTATTGGGACGGAGGGAGTACATTTGTTCGCATAAATGTATATTTATGCTAATATAAGTAGTTAACTTCAATATTGTGAAAATTGTAATATTTTAAAAATATTATCTTTCTTTATAATAATAATAATTACTTTTTATTATAATAATAAATAATTTTTATTACAACAATAATTACAATTAATATAATATTTTTGAAACATTACATTTCTCCATATCAAATATAATTACTTTTTATGATAACAATGATTATTTTTAATAAGCATAAATAATTACATTATTATTTGATCAAATAATTATTATCCTAAGAAAAAGTAATTATTGATATGTAAAATGTTTTATATTGAATGAAGATAAATATTTATATTAATATAAGTATACATTTGTGCGACCAAATGTATATCTTATGCTTATTAAAAGTAAATACTCCTATTAGGGTTCAGTGTTCAGGTTTAGGGTTTAGTTTACAGGGTTTAGGATTTAGTTTATAGAATTTAAGGTTTAGAAAATATAATACGTTATATTAAATGAAGGTAAATACTTAGATTTATATAAGTATACATTTGTGTGAACAAATGTATATTTCATGCTTATTAAAAGTAATAATTATTATAAATAAATGTAATAATTTAGGATTCAGGATTTCGGGTCTGGGGCGCAGGTCGGGGCGGACCCGTCGCACTGGAGTGCGACCACCGCATGCAAGACAGGCTGTTGTTAGAAAATATGAATTTGAATTTTATTAAAATCTATGTATATTATGCTATGTGTATTACGTAGAATAGATCTTACTCTAATTTTCGAAAATTACCAAGTAATGTGGAGATTTTTGTTATGATTGCTCCAAAGTAGGGGTGAGCAAAAATCGAACCGCAACGCAAAATCGAATCGAACCGCACTATTTTAGTGCGGTGCGATTTCACATATGTTGGTGTGGTTTTTGGTTCAATTCCGAAAATTGAAAACCGAAAATTTTCAGTTCGATTTCGGTTTTTAATTTTTGATGCAGTTTTGCACCGAACCAAACTGAGAAATATATATATGTATATATTATATTTATGTTATATAATATATTTAGATTTAGACTTAGATTTACACTTAGATTGACATTATATCATTCATTTATATTTGCTTTAGATTTAAACTTAAATTATAAATGGATACTTTTATGAAGTATTTTTGTAGTTGTTAGGAATTGATAAACACTCATTTTGCATGGTTTATATGGTTTATATTCTGCGGTTTGAGTCGATTTTACGCCCATTTTATTATTGTTTGGAGTTCATTGCGTATTATTTCATGATTTCACGGTCGAGTGTAGTTTTGGCTATTTTGATGCATGATTGAGTGGTATTGGAGCATGGATAGTAAGGAATATGCTTAAGAGAAGAGTTTTGAGAGAATCGAGCTCGAAAATCGAGAAAAGACGAAGATTCTGAGGGCGGGATGAGAAAGATGGATTTCGGCGGTCAAATGTCGTTGACCGCCGAATTGGTGGAGTTGAAGGGCAACTTCGGCGACCAGTTCGGCGGGCGCCGTTCCGATCGCCAAATGTTTTGTCGATACTTTGTTCGTGGATTTTATACATCGGCAGTCGCCGAAGTTTATGAAGGATTTTCGGCGGTCAACGAACCGGTGTTATGCGCGGGTTTGTTCAGATTTTTGAGTTATTTTCGATTTTGAACTTCGTTTTTACCCTAAGACTATAAATATGTTCTCTTTTGACCTATCTAAGGTTCCACACATTACATTCTAGCATTATAGCTTTAGGGCCAGTTTGATATGGGTTTATAGGTAGGATAAATTAAATTAATACAGGTTAGTGTGATGTTTGATATCATGTTCTATTAATATGGTCAACTCCTACTTATTCCTACTTCTACATGCTATTTTGTGGGAATAACCCATACTAATAATCCGGCCTCCCCCCCTCGGATAACTTTAATACTGCGAAGTTGGATAAAAATTCTGCTACCCTTCCTCACACATATCGATGCAAATGCCCAAGTAATGGTGGACACACATGATATTTTTAAAATTATATGAGGATAGTTTTGGTATTAGATAATATAATCCAACATAATCCTATGGATATCAAACACAATATAGGATTAAGTAGCCATGATATCAAACACCCATGAAATAATATAAATCCACACTAATCCACACTAATTTCTCAAGATAATTTTAATCTTAATCAATCCTAAACTGCAAATCAAACGGCCCCTTAGCTTTATATTTATTTTCCAGTTTTCAAGGCTTGGATCAAGATTGAAGATTCAAGCTGCTACAATTGTTCTTATTCGATTTTTATATAATTCAGTTCTTCCAATTGCGTTCTTATTAATTATGTTTATGCTTTCTTTTATTATGTCTGTCTAGTTTCGTTTAGCTGATTCTAGGGTTTGTAAATAGTTCATTAAATTTATGTGATTTATTTGTTAATACATTTGTGCCTTCCAGTTTATGATTCATACTTCCTGGTGCTTGATTTCTTGTGAATTATCTGATCAATAGTTTGCATGTTTAGCTATTTGGTTTGAGACCTAACGGAGATAGGTGGATTCAGCGGATTCAAGAATGTATGATATGATTTTAACCTTGAGACCTAACGGAGATAGGTGGATCATAGGGAGCTATTCTTATGCGCTTTTGGGAGTTAGTAGATTTTCTTGAGACCTAGCGGAGATAGAGAATTTACTAATCTACGATCGTTGCTGCTCTAGCGAGAGTGATTGATTAATTAAGTGATCTCTCATCATAACTGGATTAAACTGGTACATAGGATTAATAGATTAATTGTGTAGATTTAGTTAATGAATTTACTACCCTAGGATCAGTTGTCTTTCTTTACTTGATTCAGATTTTTGCTTCATTTTTTCATTTATTTGCATTTTAGTTTGAGTACTTCAACCTCTACTTTCTGTTGTCTGTCTACTGTTATAGTCTGTTTAGGAGATAGTTAAAGTTATTTCGTTGTGTCAGTCCCTTAGGATACGATACTCGATTGCTACATTTTTGCTACAATTTCATCGTGTTAGTTGCGGTTTAGTTGCAAAGTAATTTAGTGATCAGGAATTCATACCAACAAAACCTAATGAATTAATGAAATGATTTGTCGGTTCACTGCATGCCTTTATAAGTGAGGAAGTCTACTCAGAACTTCAATCCTCACTTTTGTTCCTTTTGTTCCTTTATTGTTTGATTTTGACGGTTAAAACATTATTTTACGGATTTTAATAGGAAAAAATGTATCGGTTTGGTGGACCAAACCGAAATAGTCGATTTTATCAGTTCGGTTTCGATTTGGTTTGACACCACCCATCAGTGCGGTGTGGTTCCAATTTTTAGCATCGGTTCGATTTTTAATTTTCAGGATTTGGTGCGATTTTGCACCGAACCGAACCGATGCTCACCCGCTAGCTCCAAGAGCAATTATTAACAATAATAATAAGTATATTAGAAAAAACAACAACAATAGTATCATTAATCTATACAACTCACGACAACAACAACAACAACAACAATAACAATAATAATAATACTTCATTCGTTCACAAAAAATAGTTCTAATAAAGAACAACACGAATTTAATTATAAGAATGGTATTGTATTGTGAGTGTAGAAATGATCTCATTTAAAAAATAGTGTTTTTAATGATAAATTAATTGTATTGTAAGTGGTAGATAAGACCCACTATGTGATAGATAGTTTTTAAAAATGAAAAGATATTAATTTTTGTGTACATTCTAAAATGGCAAAAATGAATTATTTTTGATGGACGGAGGGAGTAATAATTAACTTAAACGGTGGATCAAATACAATATTAATTTTCTAATATATATTGAACTACAAAAAGATCTGTGTGCTGCCGGTATAAATAATTAGATAGGTATAGAACCCTATAGAAATTAGAATATAATAATTGAAAACCTTGATTAATTAAGTATAATAAACCTATATAATTGATGCCAAGTCTCGGTGCAGGCCCTCCTCTCCCAAGCCACGAGTTTTTCCATAGCATATATTTAACTCACATTTGACATTTTATATACAAAAGATTGTTATATAGTTGTGCAGTCACAAATCCATAACGCAATTATATACTCCGATATATTAAAGCCAATCAATTTAAATATTATTCTTCTTTCCACAATCTTATCCGTGGGCAGAATTAACGTTGCCATCGTTAAATTAAATGTCAACAATATCATATGAATAAAATATGAATAAAATACAAATCCGTCGAAATTCAACGGAAATTATTTTATGTCATCATTTATAATTATTTTATGTTATTTTTATTACTATAGCATATGAAATAGTTTATATATAAATTATTTTTTAATTAATTTAATATGATCAAATTAAATTAGTAATACAATATTTGAAATAATATTAATCTTAATCACTTTCGCCAATTAAATGTAGGTTGTGATAATAGAAATACATTTTTATATAAATATTCATTTGATGAAGTTTATAAAAAGTTGATGTGGGATTGAAGATTTTAGAAGAAAAAAATATGTAAATTTAAAGTATGATATGATGTACGATTGATGTGTCGCATCTGCTGTTAATCGTATATCGATAATATTTACTCTCTCCGTCCCTCAAACATTTTTTTTTTTCCTATTTTGGTTCGTCCCCAAAGCATCTTCCTAACCTATTTTTGGAAACAATTTCACTAATTATTATTCTTACAATTTGACTTTTTGTGGGACTCGTTCTCCGCTTTCACTAACTATCACTCGTATCATTTCACTTTTTGTGGGACGCATTCTCAACTTATCAAATACATAACTAACTTTTATAAAAACTAGTGTCATCCTCTCTTAGGAAGATGTTTGGGGGACGGAGGGAGTATTAAGTTTGTTCAAATTCTTTAAATTTGACGGATAAGAAATAATTTAACTAAACATATGTCATCTGAGTATCATCTCATATTGACCTAAGAAGACCATATAATCATATGAAGCTCTAAAGACCACATATGATATTTGAATGTCAAAATTTTGAAAACCATATTCTTTGGAGTTTGAAATACCACATCTGAATTTTGAGCATCATCTTGTATGGAGCTTGAAGATTATAACTTACTTGTGAGTTTTTCCACATTCTTTTTGCTCTTTTTGGTTGGTTCTCTAGCATTTTTATTCTTTTGATAGACGAGTACTCTTTTTCCTCCTTAAGGCTTTTTCCACTGGGTTTTCCTTAATGAGGTTTTAATGAGGCTCGACCCTTATTCAGCTTTCTCTGTGCTTTCAAGGGTGGTTAGGTTTTTCTTTTCGTTTTTTATATAATCACATTTTAATAATATAACTTACTTGTGAGTATCATTTTATCTAGAATTTGTGAAACTATAATTAAGATATGGAAATTGATTAAAAATTTAAAAAAAAAAAAATAAGAATGAATGAAAATTGAAGAAAATGAAAATAGAGTGATTATACGGCGCCACGTAGGATAGGATTTATTTTGCTATTATATACTCCCCTCGTCCCACAAATCTTGACACGTATTCCTTTTTGGGTCGTCCCACGAATCTTGACACATTTCCAAATAAGGTAATAATTATTGTCTTCTCTCTCCTACTTTATCACTTTTATTACATTTTCTCTCCTACTTTATCACTCTTATTACCTTATTTCTCCTACTTTATCACTTTTATACTTTATTAACTACACACTTAAAATACTAATCTATAACTCCTTAATTTCTGTGCCGAAATCAAACGTGTCAAGATTCGTGGGACGAATGGAGTATATATAGATAGATTGGGCATAGGCATGTATTTTATTTATTTATAACATTTAGTTGTAGAATATATTTTCTAAAAAATGAATTGACATTTGAATTGATTGCTTTTCGTGGATTAATTTATTGGTATTCTTTATTTAAGTTTTAGTCACACTTGGAACAATCTCAATTAAGTGGGTATAAGGATTCCTATTTTGGATGCCATCATTTTATTAAGTTAAAATTTTCAAGTGAAAAAAAGGTGGATTGTGAGGCATGATGAGTTCTTGTTGGTCATTGAGTTTATATATATAAGAAAAGTTGGTATGCGGTTGGCAGGGATTTCAGGCGACGAATGGACCCTCGAAGTGCTAATGTGTTTTAATTGGCTAGGTTCCGATAATCAAATGAATATGTAGGATTTATAATTAAATGTGGTGAAGCACGAAACTTTACCCTAATTATAAAACGATAAATGAGACAATAAGATTTGCGTGGTTCGGCCATCAAGACCTACGTCCACGGGAGGTTCTTCGTTGGTTTCACCATACTTTGAGAGAATTACATATTACAAGTGTTGCTGAGAAAATAAATCATCCTCCTCCCCTTAATGCTAACCTTCTATTTATAAATGTGAGAGTGGGCCCTAAAGGCCTTAGGCCCATGAACTCTAATAATTGGACTTAGGTCCTTTAATGCCTTAATACACTTTAGTCTTGACTTGACTCATCTGCGCTGTCATTCGTTGCCCATGTTGAGCAGCTCCCTTGAGCTGCGTAGGCGAGTCTGTGCTGCCGAGTAACTTGGGTAGTGTGCGCCGCCAAGTCCGATAGTCTGCGCTGCCGAGTCCCTTTATTATCTGAGGTCTTCAATTAAACCTGCGCTGGTTGGCTTCGTTCAATGAGAATAATAATAACAATAATAATAATCAAGTAAGATGTTCCTGTATTGCTAAGCACAGCGCTAATGAGTATTCTAGTCCTCATCAGCTACTCCCCCTAGTCTGGTTGAACCGTGTCTTCTTCGTGTTCAACCAGTGGTATGTGATATAGAGTCAGCGCTGTGCTGCTCTCCCGAGTAGGGTCCAAGTGTTTTTTTAGCCCTGCAGCCCTGTAACTTATCACAAATCGAATATTTGTAAGTTTGCAACATAATCAATGATAGAATGTTACATCCCTGCCAATTTGTCAACACCAGAAATATCCCGACCCTGTCAAAATATTTAGAATAACCAAAATAATAACAAGAATGAAGAAACTCCCTTTCTAACGTGTTCATTGAGCCATTTTTTTATTATTATCATTGTGCTCGTGCTAAGGCAGCTCCGAGAGCTTTGTACTTAGGCAGCTCTAAATATTTGGCTATTATAGCCGTGTCAACGAACAGCCCCTTTCCCTTAGGTTTTGAATTTTTTTTATCCCTAAAAAATAGGATATAAGAGGTGATGGGGGTATACACCCCCTACTCCCCCCCAGTGTCGTGCGCGTACTTTAGAAGTCAAGCACGTTGTTGAAGATCTGGGAGAGCTGAGAATGTACCCGAGTAGGGCTGAAAAGCCGGTGCCGAGGAGTGACCCAAGAGAACGGTTGAGTTGCCCCTTAAGGCTCATCCTCAGTCTAACTTTCGCGGCTTACGCTGTTTCTGCGCGGAGCATAGACATTGAGGCCTTCGTCGTGCAATTAATGCCTTGAATTGTGCAATTAATGCCTTGAGTTGTGCAATTAATGCCTTGAGTTGTTCAATTAATGCCTTGAATTTTGCAATTAATGCCTTGAGTTGTGCAATTAATGCCTTGAATTTTGCAATTAATGCCTTGAGTTGTGCAATTAATGCCTTGAATTTTGCAATTAATGCCTTGAGTTGTGCAATTAATGCCTTGAATTTTGCAATTAATGCCTTGAGTTGTGCAATTAATGCCTTGAGTTGTGCAATTAATGCCTTGACTTTTGCAATTAATGCCTTGAGTTGTGCAATTAATGCCTTGAATTTTGCAATTAATGCCTTGAGTTGTGCAATTAATGCCTTGAATTTTGCAATTAATGCCTTGAATTTTGCAATTAATGCCCATGTCTAACTTTCGCGGCTTACGATATTTTTGCGCGGAGCATAGACAATCAAAGAACCCTGTCTAACTTTCGCGGCTTACAATATTTTTGCGCGGAGCATAGACAATCAAAGAACCCTGTCTAACTTTCGCGGCTTACAATATTTTTGCGCGGAGCATAGACACTGTGAACTGACAACGACTCGGACATTCTGCGCCGACCGAGATAACTGAGATAACTGTTTCCCTGTACTTGAAATAGCTGCTCTGACTGCGCTGAGATGGTCACATTGGTTGCACTGATACAATCGCACTGGCTGTACTGAGATAGCCATACTGGCTGCTCTGATATGATCACTCTGGCTGCACTGAGATAGCCACACTGGCTGCACTGATATGATCACTCTGACTGTACTGAGATAGCCATACTGGCCGCACTGATATGATCACTCTGACTGTACTGAGATAGCCATACTGGTCGCATTGATATGATCAATCTGACTGTACTGAGATAGCCATACTGGCCGCACTGATATGATCACTCTGACTGTACTAAGATAGCCATACCGGCTGCTCTGATATGATCCCTCTGACTGCACTGAGATAGTCACACTGGCCACACTAATATGATCCCTCTGACTGCACTGAGATAGCCACACTGGCCACACTAATATGATCCATCTGACTGCACTGAGATAGCCACACTGGCTGCTCTGATATGATCCCTCTGACTGCACTGAGATAGCCACACTGCTGCTCTGATATGATCCCTCTGACTGCACTGAGATAGCCGTACTGGCTGCTCTGATATAATCTATGCAATTTGCGCTGCAGATGACTTAAATGAAGATGACTGCACAGGTTGAGCAGATAATTTGAGCACTGATTGTACCGAGATAACTGAGACAGCCGCACTGGCTGCGCTGAGAAAGCTCAGATAAATTCTGAGGTTGATAGCTGCACAGGCTGAGATAGCCTGTCCTGACTGCGCTGAGAAAGCTCAGATAAATTCTGAGGTTTACAGCTCTGGATCGTAGTTAAGTTACCATTTAAGGTTTTAATATCCGCTACACGGCTGAGTTGCCATTAAGGCTCAAATATCCTGCTAGATTTTTCGAGAAAGCACACATGGTGGTATATACTCCACTCCCCCCCTTAGTAACATGTGCATGGTTCAACAAAACATGTTATGTGTATGCTTGTGATTGGTGTTCCTGCTTGTGATGCTAGTGGCAGCGCTGTTATGACTATGGTCCCAAAGTATGTTATCCAAATCGTGTCTCAAGTCCCTTTATGTACTTAGTCAATTTATATTCCAAGTCTAGGCACATATGCAGAAGGTGTGCAACTTCGTGTACTTAGTATCAAATTCTCACATCCCATCAAAGATAATATAAATCACTAGTATGCCCAAGTGTTCAAGTAGAATATTTTTCAAATCTCAATCATGCCTTCATGCTTAGATAAAATAGCTTAGATCATGTAGTAAGGAACTGTAGTTCTGCGAAGTACCTGAGTCACCACTTGTTAGTGGGTGACCTTTTCATGTATATGGTGTTCACCATATTTGTTCAAGTCTTTCCCCCAGAGATGTTTATCCTGTGCTGTAAGAATTCTTAAGCAAAAGTATTAGTAAAATATTAGAGCCCTTTCAGGACTGTAAACCCGTTAGTAAATAAGGTTGATACTCCGGACATAACTAATTTAATTAATCTCCAAATGACTCCCAAACAGATTGATCGTGACAATAGAACTAGAAAGGACTGAGTTTGCAAAAATTAGAACCGAATCAGTCCTAAGATCATAGCAAAGTTATAACATCCGTCCCGACTCCCGAGATTACCGCCAAATCGTAGTAAAGTCTAGCAATATTGGTCCCAAAATCAGCAGAAGATCATAGCAATATTGAGTTCAAAATTCTGTACATATATGTGTATATATTCCCAGTGCATGTACCATAAAAGGAACAAAAAAATTGAATATTAAAGAATAGATGTCAAGTAATGTAATCAAGCTCAATCCCTCGGAAAATCATAATCAAAAGAAACTTCTTCCCGGGCTGAGCGGTAGTGCTTAATCTTCTTGTCATACCAGAAAGTTTCTTCGTATCAAGATTTTAATAAAACTTATGGGGCTGAGCAGAAGTGCTGCATTAGCACAGCGGCGCAGCTGATGAACTATCCCTCGTCCTCCCTGCGCTGCATCGGCACAGCGGCGGCGTAGCTGGTGAACTATCCCTCCCCCTCCTGCGCTGCATCAGCACAGCGGCGCGCAGCTGGTGAACTATCCCTCGTCCTCCCTGCGCTGCATCGGCACAGCGGCATAGCTGATGAGCTGTGCTGAAAATGAAGAAGCCGGGCTGAGCAGCTGCGCTGAAAATAGGATATACCACCAATGATAATCTTTGCTGCACAGCACTGAAGATTTAAAACTTATTCCCGGGTTGAATAGCTGTGCTGAATCGTTTTTGTGAACCTGCACTGCCCTCAAAATTGGGTGATAGTAAAGTTTCCAGCAAGTGAAAATAAATGCTCATGCATGAAAGCCAACCAAAATTCATAGTAGCTTTGATCCCCAATCATAAACAAGTTGAACAAGTATCTTAAATTATAGGCATAAAACATGTCCCTGACAAGTATTTTAGAAATATCGTAATAATCATGCAAGAACCTCAAAGTATTCCACGTTATAAACATAGTCAAGCACTTGCCCCAAACCTCTGTGGTTCTCAGGGACTGCCACGGATGTTCCATCCCCTCCCAAGCAACAATAATCGCCGCACTCGACCCTTCGCAGTCCAATCAATCCCAGTAGTCTTGTCCCTAAGAGTCATGGTCTGCGAGCCCTTCTTGTTCACTAAGTTAGCGAGTGAGTGGCTGCACCAGTCCGGCGAGCTGGCAGATATCGACTGAGATAACCATAACTGAACCAGGTGGTGATTATTTGGGGCAGAACTTCGATTGGGGGATGGGTGTGGATGTAGTGAATCTCGATTGGGGCTCCCCTTTTTCTTCGATCACCTTTTACCTTTTTCCTTGATAATGCATTCAATTAAGGAATTGAAAACAATGATAGAATAGATCTGCGGCGATGGTAGCGATTGGAAGTTTGATCTGCGTCGATGAACCGTGCGGCAATTCGTGGCGGTGAACAGGAGGCTGTGGATATCTTTGCTTAGTTTGTTGAAGACGGCCATCACAACAGCACCCTGGCAGCTCTGTCGTCCCTTCATTCAGGCAAATGGCGTGCGTTTAACAACAAACGCTGAATATTCACGACACAAAGGCCTCTTCAGCGCTGAGCTAAGGTAGTGGCCCGAACTAGGAAAACTCCTAATGCAAGATCAAAATCGGGTCATAGCTATATCAGTCCCCAAATTTGAAGGCAAATTACAGAAATATCAAGCTCAAAATCAGAGTAAAAATACAATGATGTCTATGCAGAGATAACGAGATTAGTAAAATGTCCTATGCAAAAACCAACTTCAGTCACCAAAATTCAAATGCATGGTCAGAGAAATAATCTCAACAATTTTCATATAAGAATACCGTTGTGATTTCCGAAAGAGTTGATTTGAACACCCAACAATCATAACAAAATTAACCTCTAAATCTCAGCAACATCGACCTCAATTAAACCTCCCAAAATCAGATATGATACAGCCCAAAGTATTTCATCAAATAGTGATTCGCAACTACAGTTCAATGATACTGATCCCTCAAGTCCATCAACCCAACAATAGCAAAATCAACGAAATGCTGAACTTGAAAAAATTGGAACTAGTTTACTTGTCTTCATATGTCCTCGCATAAAAGATCAAATAAGGTCACCGGAAATTGTAAGTAACATGATTAGAAACCAAGGAACTAAGCTGGTACGAAACAAATTGAAGAAAATCCTTAAATAAAAGTGAGAATCTCCCTGTGAAATTGACGAAAACCCTTCGATGCGGTTCCGGCAGAAATTGGTAGAAAATCCCCGATGATCTGGAGAGAAAGATCGGTCCAGAAACGCGAAAGAAGGCAGCGAGAGATTTGAGGTCTTAGCTTCAAGGCTTCGTCCCTGGTTCGATTTTGGACTTGGGTGTGCGACTCTCTTCAGAGGCGGTGATTGAACTGAGAGATTGATGAGACTCGACGCGGAAGGTTTTTCCCAACCAATCCGCCCTGCCACCGCCTGAAAATTGAGGTTGGATTTTGGTGATCCGCTGGTAATGACTTGAACCCTAAGCCTCGCTTGACGACGATGAAATCAGCGGCAGCGGCGAGGTCGTGGAGCGAGTCCTCGACCGTCGTGGAGAGTTCTTCGATGGTCAGCTGCAATTCCCTGGCTACGGAGGAGTGGCAGTTCCCTGACTGTAGAAGAGCGGCGATCTGCTGGCTGCGGAGAATCGGTGACCTGCTGGCTGCGGAGGGGAGGCGATCCGGACAGAGGAGGCTAGGGCTGACCATGAGATTTCCGAACGCTAACTGGATCGGGCCCAATTTCTAGATGGAGCGGTTGGATTTTGGGATTCCCTTCTTAGATGGAGAATCGATGGTTAAGAGAAAAAGCTTTGTTCCTTGTTTATCTCAGCGGCGGTGAACAGCTATGATTTTTCGGGAATCTCCAAAAATCGAATCAGAGAACATAAACCCATATGCCGATCTGGAAACTGGAATCTCAAAAATCGAACATCCCTGTGCCAGAATCTAGAAATCGGAACATCAGTATCCCTTGTCGCCGGATATTAGAAAAGAAGACAGTCGACCCCATGATTTTTCGAAATTTCCCTTTGATGAATAGTAATCCAGCTCCCAACTCCTCCTCGATGAACAGTCACCATCCCCCTGAACAGTAACCCCGAATTCCCATTTTTAGGGGCTCGTCGGAACTCACAACGTAGCCCCCATTTCCCACAGACGGCGCCAGTTGGTGAAGCACGAAACTTTACCCTAATTATAAAACGATAAATGAGACAATAAGATTTGCGTGGTTCGGCCATCAAGACCTACGTCCACGGGAGGTTCTTCGTTGGTTTCACCATACTTTGAGAGAATTACATATTACAAGTGTTGCTGAGAAAATAAATCATCCTCCTCCCCTTAATGCTAACCTTCTATTTATAAATGTGAGAGTGGGCCCTAAAGGCCTGTCGCAGCCCGCTGCCTAGCCATTGATAGCGTAGACCGGGTATCGATACGACTAAATGAAAGTAGGAAACGAAGGGTGGAAAACTAATCTCGTCTTTGTGCGGAAGCGTAAACAACTCGTAACAATTTTAACATTTTTCAAGATTATAAACATTGGCATTTCTATAAAGGTCAAGCATCGGAATTTTTGGGTTAACATAAACAAAAGGTCGTAGTTCATACATGTACAAGGATTCTAATATATATATATAGAGTTACACAACCAAAGGTGATCAAACTATACGTATAGAGACATATAGCCGAGAGTATATTTCTTAACTAAGCCAAGAATGACTTCAAAAGCATCATGCTGCCATAGAGGCGAAAAAGCATCAAAAGGTGATCACTCGAAACAACAATCCCTGCCAACACCATGCCATCCTCCGACCACGCTTAACCTGCACATTTAGAAATATATGCAGGGCGTGAGTACATAATACTCAGTGGACAGGCACCGAAAAACAAGAAAAGTGCTCTTAGAGCTATATGTTTGAAGCTTGCCATAACATCAGCAATACACAGAAAATTAAGTTAACGTCAAAGAGGCTGTGTATGCAGTTTTCATAATCAAGCATCATATAAAAGTGTCTGCAGACAAAATAATCAACAAGTATGTACCGCATCTACAAATTATCATCATCAAGGTACTGAGAAGTAGGCCTTCTTCTCAAGCACCGTGACCGGCCGACCCGAAGACGGCTCACAGTCACCTCTGTGTACACAACCCCGCTTGTGGCAGGATCCGAATTCGTCTCATCAGTAAAGGGTAACACACAAGTTCATCATTAGAAATATTGGCAAGTCAAACAGTTCATAAGCATCATTTTAACTCAACATTTGATAAGCTCATAACATCAATAATTCATTTTAGAAAACTCGGTAATTTCATACTCATCATATTCTCAACATACTGCCCACCTGTAGGAACTTGGCGTAGTGCAGGTGGTACCTCGGAAAGATCTTTACTTACGTCCTCGGCTGGTCTCTGTAGTTGTATCGTCGGAATGTGCATGCGATAAGTGAGGAACAGTTAGAGACTTCCTCACAAAAAGCTTAACCTCAACCTCATAACAAAACTCTAATCTTATTCTCAACCTAACTCTTAAAGGCTAGACTAAGGGCAATCAGGCACATAAGCATGCATACACACTTAAGCACATAACCCACTTAAAAACATATCACAAATAAGAAACATAAGTTGAATCGGAGACCAGAGCAGAGGAATGCTCGGTCGTCAGAGTGGAAAAACTCAGTCGAGTAGAGCGGGGTAGCTCGGCAGAACATCAGAGAAATGCTCGCCAGGGCAGAGGAATCAACTCGCCCGGGCAGCGAAAACATGAACTCTCTGGCAGAGCAGTGGAGAAATGCCAGAGGAATGGCGAACTCTCTGTCGCCAGAGGAATCAAACGTCAGAGGAGTCGAATATCAGAGGAATCAAACTCCAGAGGACTCAAACTCCAGAGGACTCAATCGTCAGAGGACTCAAACTCCAGAGGACTCAAACTTCAGAGGAATCAAACTTCAGAGGAATCACGCTCAGAGGAATCGAACTCTGAGGAAAAGGACTCGCTGGCAGGGCAGCGAGGAAATGAATTCTCTGTGATACCCCGGGAAAACATCTTCTCTGGCAAACTTGCGAAAACGATTTCTCTGGCATGCCAGCGGGAAAACGAATTCTCTGGCATGCCCGAGAAATGACTTCTCGGTTCGAGAACAAAGCTCAAAATAGAACAGTGCCCTAAAGAGCAACTCGAAAAACTCGTCAACTTTGTCATCCTCAAAAATCATCAAACACTCAAAAACATCAAAACTTAGCATGCATCAACATAACTCACTCAAGAACTCTACAAACTCAAAATCATCAAAACATTTACTCCTTCATACATCCTTACTCCTCACCAAAACATCATACAAGACTTCACTAACAGATTTTTCCCAAAATCACATATCAAACTCATTTTGTAAAAACTCCCTCTCCAGACTTAGTTTTGCAAAAACTCATGCTCAAGACTAAATTTTGTAAAACACATGCTAATCACTTCAAAACATCACAAAACATACAGAACAACACATATAACACATTTCATCTCGGTTTTAAGAAAATAAGGATTTTACAGGGCACAAACCCAAGTTTTTCGAAAATGAAGAAAAGAGAAGAAGGGGGAAGTTTCTCATGCTTAAAACATCTTAAACTCACATAAATCACCATATACTTCTCACACAAGTCTAGACTCCAAAAACACAGAACACTTACGCAAAGAGTTTCAAGAAAAAGACGTCTCTTCTCGATTTCTTCCGGTTTAGAATTCAACAAATCTTCTTGAAACAAACGTGGAAAGTGTTTAATGCTCGATTTAGCGGAGTATTTGGTCTCAGTTGTGACTGGTGAAGCTTTGAGCTTAGTCTCCAATGGAGGAGAGAGAGAAAAATCGTGAGAGAGAGAAGAAGTTGAAGGGCTGAGACTGATGAGAAATGACGGAGAGAGAGAGACGCTTCGGTTTTAACAATATTCTTATCCCAAAGGATTAGAAGCATTAAATGCGTGAATAGTGAATTGTCTCCCCTTAATCAGCAAGTCTCATCCGGCTAATCACACATGTGGGAAAAGGAATTATAAATAACATTGTGAGTGTAGGGGTGTGCGACGGCAATAAAATCATATAAGCCAAGATTTTGAAAATCAAACTGACTCAAATAACATAAGTGCGCACATAACATATAAATCATATAACATCAAACAAATAACTCACAAGATTATCACATTATATCAGATCATCACTCGCCATTAATCTAATGGTCATTCTAGCTTAATCCTCTCTATAGAAATTCTCAATTACTACCTCAACTCTATCTCTCGTTCTTCGTCTCAACTCGAAAACAAACATCTCCATCTCAATCTAACATCATTCTCAATTATCATAACATCTCTATCTTACTCATATCACCATCCATCGATAACTTCCTCACGACTATAGTCCGTTAGTCTTTAACTCTCGATAGTATTTCGATACTATTGTAAGGTAACTAAATACGGGGTGTTACATCCTACCCCCCTTAAGAAAAATTTCGTCCCGAAATTTGTGGTACTCACCTTCGGGAAAAAGCTCGGGGTATTTCTCCTTCATCTTTTCCTCAAGTTCCCATGTTGCTTCTTCTCTGTCGTGATGTCTCCATTGTACTTTCACCAGGGAGATTGCTTTGCTTCGTAGTTGTTGAATCTTCTTATCCAGAATGGCTTCAGGTCTCTCTTCATAGCTCAAGTCTGGTTCAAGAGATACTTCTTCCTGGTGGATGACATGTCTGGGATTAAACAAATACTTCCTCAATTGCGAAACATGGAAAACGTCGTGGACATTCGCGATACTCGGCGGTAACGCAAGTCTATAGGCTACAGGGCCTACTTTCTCTAGTACATCATACGGTCCAATATACCTCGGTTTCAGTTTCCCTTTGACTCCAAAACGGTGTACTCCTCGGGATGGGGAAACTTTAAGAAAAACTTTATCACCCACATCGAAATAAATCTCTGTTCTCCGGGTGTCCGCATAAGACTTCTGTCGGTCTTGTGCTTCCTTAATCCTCTGCCGAATTTGTCGGACAACGGTGATCATCTCATCTATGGCCTCGGGGCCGAGTATCTTCCTTTCTCCAACTTCGTCCCAATACAGTGGGGATCTACACTTTCTTCCATAAAGGGCTTCGTATGGAGCCATGTTGATAGTTGATTGGAAACTGTTGTTGTAGGCAAACTCAATTAGGGGCAAAACTTGCTCCCATTGGACTCCTCGGTCTAACACAACAGTTCGAAGCATATCCTCTAAGATTTGTATGGTTCTCTCTGATTGTCCATCCGTTTGCGGATGAAACGCCGTACTAAAATTCAATTTAGTACCCAATTCCTTCTGCATGCTCATCCAGAATCTCGATGTGAACTTTGAATCTCTATCCAATGTGATCGTCATCGGTACTCCATGCAATCGCACTATCTTGCGAATATAGATCTGGGCTAGCTTGTCAGATCCATAGGTGATCGGAATTGGGATGAAATGTGCACTCTTCGTCAATCTATCAATGATCACCCAAATAGCTGTATTCCCTCTTTTCAACTTCGGCAATCCAGTCACAAAATCCATAGCAATATGGTCCCATTTCCACTCGGGAATCTCTAGTGGATGCAATTTGCCATAGGGTCGTTGGTGAAGTGCCTTCACCTGTTGACATGCTAAACATTTCTCAACAAAGGATGCTATCTCTCGCTTCATGCCCTCCCACCAAAACTTTGTTCTCAAGTCTTGGTACATCTTTGTACTTCCCGGGTGTGCAACGTAGGGTGTGTCATGAGCTTCGCTCATGATTTCATTCTTTAACACTTCTTTACTAGGCACACACAATCGTCCCTCGAACATGATGGCGTTATCGGCCGTTTCATGATATCCATCTACTCTCTCGGTTCGGATCTTCGATCGTAGCTTCTCAAACTTCTCATCTTCCCTTTGCGCTGTGACTATCCTCGATCGTAGGTCGGTGGTAATACTTAGCATAGCAATCATGCTTTCCGCCGTCTGGGGTGGCATTACTACCTCTAATTTCATCTTCTCGAACTCTTTGATCAAGCTCCTCTCTTGAGTAAGGAGAAATCCTAACTCCACTTGATTCTTCCTGCTCAACACGTCGGCGACGATATTGGCTTTTCCTGGGTGGTAATTGATTCCACAATCGTAATCTTTCACCAACTCCAGCCATCTTCTTTGTCGCATGTTCAGATCCTTTTGCTCAAAGAAATATTTGAGACTCTTGTGATCTGTGTAAATCTCACACCTAACTCCATAGAGGTGGTGTCTCCAAATCTTCAAGGCGTGTACTACTGCTGCAAGCTCTAGATCATGCGTCGGGTAATTCATCTCATGCGGTCTTAGTTGTCGTGAAGCATAGGCTATCACTTTTCCTTCTTGCATAAGCACGCATCCTAAACCACTCTTCGACGCGTCCGTATAAACGGCATACTCCTTATCTGCCTTGGGTACGGCTAACACTGGGGCAGTAGTAAGTCTCTTTTTCAGCTCCTGAAAACTTCGTTCACAATCATCCGTCCACTCGAACTTAACTTCCTTCTTTAGCAGATGTGTCAATGGCTTGGCAATTTTTGAAAAGCCCTCAATGAATCGTCGATAATAACCTGCCAATCCTAGGAAACTTTGAATCTCATGTGGCGTAGTCGGCGATCTCCATTCTTGTACTGCTTGTACTTTCGCCGGATCTACCTCAATCCCTCTCGCCGAAACGATATGGCCGAGAAAATTGACTTCTTCAAGCCAAAACTCGCATTTGCTGAACTTAGCATAAAGCTTTTCAGCTCGCAGTCTCTCCAAGACAATCTTCAGATGCTCCTCATGCTCTTGTTTACTCCTCGAGTAAATCAGGATATCGTCTATGAACACTAGCACGAATTTATCCAAGTATTCGTGAAAGACGCTGTTCATAAGATCCATAAATACTGCAGGGGCATTCGTCAGTCCGAAAGGCATAACTGTGAACTCATAATGTCCATATCTCGTGCGAAAAGCCGTCTTTGGAATATCTTTTGCTCGTACCTTCAATTGATGATATCCCGTTCTCAAATCGATTTTTGAAAACGTGCATGCTCCTTGAAGTTGGTCGAATAAATCGTCGATCCGGGGCAACGGATATTTATTCTTCAACGTCACTTTGTTTAGCTCTCGGTAGTCGATACACAACCTCAGGCTGCCATCTTTTTTCTTGACAAAAAGGACCGGCGCTCCCCACGGGGAAACACTGGGTCGAATGAAACCCATGTCTAAAAGTTCTTGGAGTTGCAGCTTCAATTCTTGCAACTCTGCAGGGGCCATCCTGTATGGTGCTTTCGACATTGGTGCGACTCCAGGTTCGAGATCTATCGTAAACTCGAGCTGTCGATCAGGTGGTAAACCTGGCAAAGTTTCAGGGAAAACGTCTTTGTATTCCCGCACTATTGGCACGTCATCAATATCCGCTTGGGATTCTTCCTTCTGATTTAAATACACGACATACGCGGTCGTGTCCTTCTTTTGTAAGAGCTTCTTGGCTTGCAAAGCCGAAATAATCGGCGTCTTCTTCCATTTTCCTTCAATACCAATGAAGGCAGTAGGCTCTTGGCCAGGTGGCTGGAATGATATTTGTCTCTCCTTGCATTGTATCTTTGCATGGTTCTCTTCCAACCAGTCCATTCCCAAAATTATATCTAAGTGCCACATAGGCATCACCCTCAGATTCTTGGCCTCGAGCTTCAACGTTCCTAACTCAAATTCTACGTTAGGACAAACGTGTGATACCGTAGTAGTTCTGCCTATGGGTGTAAACACTTTCAGGCATTGTGGAGCAGACTCTACTTTCAGTTCTAAAGTATCTACACACGTGTGAGAGATAAAAGAATGCGACGCTCCAGTGTCGAACAAAACTACTATGGATACGCCTTTCATCTCGCCTATACCTGTCAAATTCCCCCGATTCTGGTCTTGAGCTTTCTGATTGATCGCGAACATTCTTTGATGATGTTGCTGTTGATTCGCCTGCGGCCCAGCTGGTTGTCTTCCCGGCTGCTGTTGTCGGTGCATTGGCTGCTGGCGTACTGGCTGTGGTAGCGGTAGGACTCCTTCCATGGCCTTGAGCTGCGGCTGGAACGGTCTCGGTCTTCCACCGGTTCCACTTTGCTGTCGGTTCGGGCATTGGTTGGAGTAATGCCTGGCTCTTCCACAGGTGAAACAGTTATTTGTTCCCATTCTGCACTCCCCCAAATGTAACTTATTGCATTTTGGGCAGGGAGGTATTCCTCTTGGCCCTTGTGATGCTGCCGCTGGGGCTGCATAAGATCGTTTATCCTTGCCTTGAGAAAAAGGTGGCGCATTCTGACCTTGCCACGGCTTCTCGGGACCTTGATTTCTCTCGTCCCACTTCATTTTTCCCTTCGGACCTTGTCCATAAAAGGATTGACTCCCCGATTGAACATTCGGGTTTGATTGGGGAGCAGAGGGTTGACTCGTCTTCTCTGGCTGCATTGCCAGCTCCATGTCCAGTGCTCTGTTTAGTGCTTCGGCATACGTGAGTGCGCTCTGACTTGCTAAGATAACTCGAAATTCTTGCTTTAAACCGGCACAAAACAATTCTGACATCTTCTCATCCGTATCCACTCGATATGGTGCATATCGAGCCAAGTCACAGAAACAACGGTCATATTCAGCTACCGTTTTATTTCCTTGCTTCAAACTTGCAAACTCCATTTCTTTCCTTCTGCGATAGCTACGCGGTATATATTTCTCGCAAAGAGCTGTTTTGCATTGCTCCCACGTAAGCTCATCTATTTGCTCTGGGGTCAAAGTCTTCTGTTTGGCCTCCCACCAAAAATCTGCAGACCCCTTCAGCTGGTAAGTCATGCACATAAGGCGCTCAGCGTCGTTGCATCCAAGGAACCTAAAGATCCTTTCCATACTTCTGATCCATTCCTCTGTTTCAGCGGGGTCTCCGGCTCCACTGAAAGTAGGTGGGTTCTGTCGGAGGAAGAGCTCTTCTACTCTCCTCTCTTGTTGTGGAGGAGGTGGAGGTGGTGGTGTAGGATCTCTCTGTTCTTCCTCCTCCTCTTCTACCCGATTTCGATTTTGCCTTCTCGGAGGCATGCTATAAAGAAAGGAAAATTCATATCAACCTCGGAACCAAACTCTCAATGCTGCAGCGTAGTGCAGAGAAACGATTTATGTCAAAAGTCAGAGGGGTATGGTCCATCAGAGAAAACAGCATATCAGAGCAGAGGAATCCCTCCTCAGAGGAATCACTCATCAGCGAAATCGCTCAACAGCGGGATCGCTCGTCAGCGGGATTGCTAGTCAGTGCAGCGAAGTCAAAAAGCCGGAGGAACGGTCTCGCCAGAGGAATCACTTCTCCAGAGGATTCGTTTCTCCAGCGGAATCGCCTCGCCAGCGAAATCGCTTCGCCAGCGGACTAGCTTCCGCTCTGGCGCAGAAATCTCAGTGCTCTCATCTCATCTTACTTTTCTCCTCTAACGTGAACTCTCTTTACCTCTAATCTAATGTATTTCTCATCATCTAAAAAAATTCTCATTTGTTGGTCACTCACTTCTATTATCACTCATCTAGTTAAGCAGCATTATCAACAAATCAGGCAACATCATCATCAAGTAAGCATATATACATAGAAAGATTGCCTCTTTGAGGTCTTTTCACAAAAGTTGGGATCTATGTACATCAAAACAATCCCTAATACTATCATGATGCTCCATCTATACAGGCATCATACGTACTAGGCATCTATAGTTACGCACTATTATGCTATTTCATCTATGTTCATCAGTCAAACATCGCAAAAGGCACATTAACATCTATGCTAACCAGCACAATCATCGCCCACCATCAGCTCCAGGCGCTCCACTCTCTACTTCATCACCTTGCCTGTCCTCTCTCGGCTCAGCCTCTCCATCCTCATATTCATCAATTAAGCGAAAAACGCTATCATTGTCCGTCTCATCTTCCACGTCAGTATCCATCATTGGCCCGTATACAGGTATCTCGGGAACAGGCACCCACGTCTCTTCGCCAGTAGCGGCAGTCTTCCGCTGCAGTGGCCGAGTCCGACCGTAGCCAACCATCATCGCAGGAGTTTCCTCCTCGGATTCGTCCTCATCACTATCAAGTCGGGCAGGGCGTGATCCTCCCTCCTGGGCATCTCGAGATGGCGAAAACAGAATCGCGTGCATCATCGTCTGAAAAGCCAAGGTGCCCGGCTCAGGCAAAGGAGCAACCATTGGATATGGATTGAAAGGCACAATCTCAATCGGCTCAGTGGAAACAATCGGCTGCTCAGCAACCACAACAGACGGTGCTGTTTCAGAGGGCGGTAATGGCAAAGGTGTCGTCACCGAAGAAAAGTCCCATGATGGGAAATTTGCACTGGGAAATGGCATGAGTGTTAAAGATGAGAATGGATCATGATCCCTCACAGGGGAAAAAGTTTCAAGAGCAATCGGCGCTGAGACAATAGGCTCAGACGTAACGGAAATAGGATCAGCTGGAGGTGGAAGAATAGTTGGATAAAGCTCTGTTGGCAGTGGAGGTGCCTCTTCTGCTTCTCCTGGCGCTAGTCCATTCGGGTTCGCATAAGGCGGTGAAGGTGGATCGCCGAAGGCAAAATAGCGATAGCTAATCATTGCAATGAACCCGCGGAAGTCAGCGCCCAAGTAGCGCCCGAAATCATTCCGGAAGATGTAGTGGGGTACTAGGGAAGCTACCCATTCTTGCCACTCCGAAGGGAGCTGCGGAATTACGTGCATAATGGCCTCAGCCTCGCCGATGCCGCAAGATGTAGCCTCTATCCAGCGACTATGGTAACGCGCAAGGAATTCTCCGAGCGTATCACCCTCTTGAGGCCCAGTAGTCCTGAACCAATTGCGCATCGCCTCGCGATATTGCCTTTGCGTCGCTGTATCCTCTCGACTCTGCATCCTGTAATATTTACATCGTGTTCATCAAAAGTGAACGTAGCACCTGCCTGGTATTCCTCAATCAACAACATACTCGTTCTCTTTTGGTACGGTGGTGCCACGGCTATACTAGCCTCAAAATCTCCCCATAAAAGGGACAAGTGTTGCCTCAAGTCATACTCCATCTCTTCAAGCATTTCCATCATTAAGCCAATTCGTTAACTCATTAGAAGATACAAGCTTAAAACTTATCATAGAAGCAGTAAAGAACATCAAAACTTCAAGAACATCAAAACATCAATACATCAAGAACATCAAAACATCAAAACATCATAAACATAAAAAACTCTTACCTCCGTAAGCAGGCGGAGATGAGGTGTTGGGGTGTTGTTTCCAAGAAAACTCTCAACTAGTCTAAGATTCAAATTTAGACTAGGACTCCTTTTAGGAATAATTGCTAACAAAGTTCGGCTTAGTCAAGAAACTTACTCAGAGCAGACGACCTGCTCTGATACCACTCTGTCGCAGCCCGCTGCCTAGCCATTGATAGCGTAGACCGGGTATCGATACGACTAAATGAAAGTAGGAAACGAAGGGTGGAAAACTAATCTCGTCTTTGTGCGGAAGCGTAAACAACTCGTAACAATTTTAACATTTTTCAAGATTATAAACATTGGCATTTCTATAAAGGTCAAGCATCGGAATTTTTGGGTTAACATAAACAAAAGGTCGTAGTTCATACATGTACAAGGATTCTAATATATATATACAGAGTTACACAACCAAAGGTGATCAAACTATACGTATGGAGACATATAGCCGAGAGTATATTTCTTAACTAAGCCAAGAATGACTTCAAAAGCATCATGCTGCCATAGAGGCGAAAAAGCATCAAAAGGTGATCACTCGAAACAACAATCCCTGCCAACACCATGCCATCCTCCGACCACGCTTAACCTGCACATTTAGAAATATATGCAGGGCGTGAGTACATAATACTCAGTGGACAGGCACCGAAAAACAAGAAAAGTGCTCTTAGAGCTATATGTTTGAAGCTTGCCATAACATCAGCAATACACAGAAAATTAAGTTAACGTCAAAGAGGCTGTGTATGCAGTTTTCATAATCAAGCATCATATAAAAGTGTCTGCAGACAAAATAATCAACAAGTATGTACCGCATCTACAAATTATCATCATCAAGGTACTGAGAAGTAGGCCTCCTTCTCAAGCACCGTGACCGGCCGACCCGAAGACGGCTCACAGTGTACACAACACCGCTTGTGGCAGGATCCGAATTCGTCTCATCAGTACAGGGTAACACACAAGTTCATCATTAGAAATATTGGCAAGTCAAACAGTTCATAAGCATCATTTTAACTCAACATTTGATAAGCTCATAACATCAATAATTCATTTTAGAAAACTCGGTAATTTCATACTCATCATATTCTCAACATACTGCCCACCTGTAGGAACTTGGCGTAGTGCAGGTGGTACCTCGGAAAGATCTTTACTTACGTCCTCGGCTGGTCTCTGTAGTTGTATCGTCGGAATGTGCATGCGATAAGTGAGGAACAGTTAGAGACTTCCTCACAAAAAGCTTAACCTCAACCTCATAACAAAACTCTAATCTTATTCTCAACCTAACTCTTAAAGGCTAGACTAAGGGCAATCAGGCACATAAGCATGCATACACACTTAAGCACATAACTCACTTAAAAACATATCACAAATAAGAAACATAAGTTGAATCGGAGACCAGAGCAGAGGAATGCTCGGTCGTCAGAGTGGAAAAACTCAGTCGAGTAGAGCGGGGTAGCTCGGCAGAACATCAGAGAAATGCTCGCCAGGGCAGAGGAATCAACTCGCCCGGGCAGCGAAAACATGAACTCTCTGGCAGAGCAGTGGAGAAATGCCAGAGGAATGGCGAACTCTCTGTCGCCAGAGGAATCAAACGTCAGAGGAGTCGAATATCAGAGGA
Source organism: Salvia miltiorrhiza (assembly GCF_028751815.1). Lineage (NCBI taxonomy): Eukaryota > Viridiplantae > Streptophyta > Magnoliopsida > Lamiales > Lamiaceae > Salvia > Salvia miltiorrhiza. The sequence goes on along the minus strand of NC_080390.1, from coordinate 13,729,765 downwards.
ATCAAACTCCAGAGGACTCAAACTCCAGAGGACTCAATCGTCAGAGGACTCAAACTCCAGAGGACTCAAACTTCAGAGGAATCAAACTTCAGAGGAATCACGCTCAGAGGAATCGAACTCTGAGGAAAAGGACTCGCTGGCAGGGCAGCGAGGAAATGAATTCTCTGTGATACCCCGGGAAAACATCTTCTCTGGCAAACTTGCGAAAACGATTTCTCTGGCATGCCAGCGGGAAAACGAATTCTCTGGCATGCCCGAGAAATGACTTCTCGGTTCGAGAACAAAGCTCAAAATAGAACAGTGCCCTAAAGAGCAACTCGAAAAACTCGTCAACTTTGTCATCCTCAAAAATCATCAAACACTCAAAAACATCAAAACTTAGCATGCATCAACATAACTCACTCAAGAACTCTACAAACTCAAAATCATCAAAACATTTACTCCTTCATACATCCTTACTCCTCACCAAAACATCATACAAGACTTCACTAACAGATTTTTCCCAAAATCACATATCAAACTCATTTTGTAAAAACTCCCTCTCCAGACTTAGTTTTGCAAAAACTCATGCTCAAGACTAAATTTTGTAAAACACATGCTAATCACTTCAAAAGATCACAAAACATACAGAACAACACATATAACACATTTCATCTCGGTTTTAAGAAAATAAGGATTTTACAGGGCACAAACCCAAGTTTTTCGAAAATGAAGAAAAGAGAAGAAGGGGGAAGTTTCTCATGCTTAAAACATCTTAAACTCACATAAATCACCATATACTTCTCACACAAGTCTAGACTCCAAAAACACAGAACACTTACGCAAAGAGTTTCAAGAAAAAGACGTCTCTTCTCGATTTCTTCCGGTTTAGAATTCAACAAATCTTCTTGAAACAAACGTGGAAAGTGTTTAATGCTCGATTTAGCGGAGTATTTGGTCTCAGTTGTGACTGGTGAAGCTTTGAGCTTAGTCTCCAATGGAGGAGAGAGAGAAAAATCGTGAGAGAGAGAAGAAGTTGAAGGGCTGAGACTGATGAGAAATGACGGAGAGAGAGAGACGCTTCGGTTTTAACAATATTCTTATCCCAAAGGATTAGAAGCATTAAATGCGTGAATAGTGAATTGTCTCCCCTTAATCAGCAAGTCTCATCCGGCTAATCACACATGTGGGAAAAGGAATTATAAATAACATTGTGAGTGTAGGGGTGTGCGACGGCAATAAAATCATATAAGCCAAGATTTTGAAAATCAAACTGACTCAAATAACATAAGTGCGCACATAACATATAAATCATATAACATCAAACAAATAACTCACAAGATTATCACATTATATCAGATCATCACTCGCCATTAATCTAATGGTCATTCTAGCTTAATCCTCTCTATAGAAATTCTCAATTACTACCTCAACTCTATCTCTCGTTCTTCGTCTCAACTCGAAAACAAACATCTCCATCTCAATCTAACATCATTCTCAATTATCATAACATCTCTATCTTACTCATATCACCATCCATCGATAACTTCCTCACGACTATAGTCCGTTAGTCTTTAACTCTCGATAGTATTTCGATACTATTGTAAGGTAACTAAATACGGGGTGTTACAAGGCCTTAGGCCCATGAACTCTAATAATTGGACTTAGGCCCTTTAATGCCTTAATACACTTTAGTCTTGACTTGACTCATTTGCGCTGTCCTTCGTTGCCCATGTTGAGCAGCTCCCTTGAGCTGCGCAGGCGAGTCTGTGCTGCCGAGTAACTTGGGTAGTGTGCGCCGCCAAGTCCGATAGTCTGCGCTGCCGAGTCCCTTTATTATCTAAGGTCTTCAATTAAACCTGCGTTGGTTGGCTTCGTTCAATGAGAATAATAATAACAATAATAATAATCAAGTAAGATGTTCCTGTATTGCTAAGCACAGCGCTAAGTCCTCATCAAAATGGATATGTTGGATTTATCTAATAGTTTTATACAATTATTTAATAGTAAAGACTTTATCTAATAGTTTTATACGATTATTTAATAGTATAGAATTTATCTATAAATTTATATGATTATTTAATAGTTTTTAAATATAAAAATTGATTAGAAATGTATAAATAAATAAGAATGAATGAGAATTGAGAAAAATTAGAATGAAGTGATTATACGATGCCATGTAGGATAAGATTTATTTTGTTATAATGTAAAAATTGATTAGAAATACATAAATAAATAAGAATGAATAAGAATTGACGAAAATTATATAAATATTTCAACAAAATAAATTCTATCCTACGTGGCCTCGTATAATCACTTCATTCTAATTTTCCTCAATTCTCATTCATTCTTATTTTTTACTCCCTATGTCCCAAACGAAATGTCCTATTTCTTTTCAGCACGGAGATTAGGAAATGTGTATAAAGTAGATAAAGTGGGTTGGTGGAAATTATTTAAATATTAAGTATAGAGAGAGAGTGCCAAAAAAGGAAACATGACATTTCGTTTGGGACAGCCCAAAAAGGAAAACAGGACATTTCATTTGGGACGGAGGGAGTAATTTTTAATCATTTCTCATATCCAAAAACTATTAAATATCTAAAAATCATTATATATCTAAAAACTATTGAATATCTAAAAACATTATACTAATATTCCAGTGTTCAATAAAATTTTATTTATATCCTTACACGAAAAATAGAAAATACATAAGTATTTGTAATTTTGAGGTTGTAATGATTATTGTAATATTATACTTTATGATATCCAACTTTGCAATTTCAATTTAAAACGTACATGATTTACTTTAATATATATGACTTTGATGTTATTAATTCTATTTATATTCCCTAAAAAATTATCTTTAATTTCATGGGCAGACCAATTCAGGTTTCAATGTATATAATACTTCAATTGAGTTAAAATAAAAACCATCCTGAAGATAAGAATGTAGAACTAATCTATACCTTTGATCAATAATACTTAATATATTAATTTTCCTCAATTCTCATTCATTCCTTTTTATTTTCTAAATTTTAATCAGTTTCCATATACCAAAACCATTAAATATCTAAAAACTATGAAATATCTAAAAATCATTATATTAATATACCACAAATCAAGAAAATTTATTTATATCCCTAACGTAATTAATAATGCATTTGATACAGAAATGATTAAGAATAGAGCTATCTTGGCCCCCACTAATTAATGAGATGATTGATACGATAAATGATTACGTCATATCTCTAATGTCTATCAAAGAAAGGGTTTATCTAAGTTCAGTTAGCATTTGTAAAGAAGATGGACAAATTGAGCTCGATGAACATGTATTCTTAATAGAGCTTGTATTAAAAGGAAAAAAGGAAAAAAACCCGTGAGAGCACAAGAGAAAGCAAACTATGGGCGAGCCTCATTAAAACCTTTTAAGTAAACCCGCGTGGGGAAAACCTTAAAAGGAAAAAGAGTACTCGTAGGAAAAGAAACTAACCCCAGCGTCGAAGCGGAATGAGACAACTTCAAAGGTTCCGGCCAAACCATCACCCCTAAGTAACTCGGCTTCAATGAACTAGGAAAAACAAACGACACAACAAAAATCAGCAAAACACAAGAAGAACTCGAATGGGAAAACACCATCATCCGCCAAAACTGACTAAACTCCAGCAGCATCTCGAGCGGACCCCAACATCCGGATAGACTCCGATGCCGAAGACGTGAAAAGGCCAACGCACAGCCCATGCTCCAGACAAAGCAACAACCCATACACCAGACAAAACGACACCCCAAAACAGAGTCAAACTCGATCACCTCCATCCCACAAACGGCACCCCATCTGCTCGAACAAATGTCACACCCAGAAGCCACGTCCGCAAGGTGTATGACAAAAGGCCACAGATAAACCCAACTCAAGAGACCAACACCTCTCACAAACCTCCATGCAGCACCCCTGAACGAACCTCTCATCTGCCCAATCTTCGATCCACCAAGCTCGAGATCACCCACCAGGCCTGCTCAGGCCACGCGAACATGGCTGTGCGTAGACATGTCAGCAGCCACAGCTTGCTTGATCTCAGGAATCGCCAAGGGCCACCATCCCTCTTGCCTTTCACCATTGGCCATAATATCCGCGGGCTTGTTACCCTCTCTATAAATATGACTCACCATTAAAGTGAAGTTCTGTAGACGGCTAATGACACCCTTCCATGACGCTATAAAACGCCATGGAACGTCCAGCGACTTCGACTGCAAAAGATGTACCACATACATCGAGTCGGACTCTACCCACAAATGTAACCATTTACGATCATGAGCAATGTTGATAGCCGTAATAACTGCTAACAACTCGGCTTCGAAGGCGAAGCCCACGCCTCCTTTAATGTGGAAACAACCCCGCACCACCGACCATCTATCCCTGAAAACTCCTCCCGCCGCAATAGCGCCCGGAGCACCCAGAGCCGATCCGTCGGTATTAACTTTAATCCATTGATTAACCGGAGGCCAGCAGTAAACTTCAATCATACGAGGCGGGGGAGCAGGACGAGTAGCAACACCTAGCTTCCTAGTGATCAAATAATCCGTCCAAGTATTCTTGCTATTGCCAAGAGTTGCAAAACTTCTATCCATCTCTTTAAAGAAAGATTTGACAAAGGCCAGAATCAGATGAGATTCAAAGCGAGCATTATCAAACACCACCGAATTCCGACTATCCCAAATTTTCCACATGGTCGTTATAATGCCAGCTTTCCAAAAAGCTTGAATTTGCGGGCTGAAAGACGATTTCCAAGCCTCCACAAGAAAAGAATGGATGTCAAGAGAGGCCGAAATGACATCTTTGTCAAACCAAGATAGGTACTCTTTCCAGATTAGGCGCACCTTTTCACATTGCCACATAACATGATTAATAGTTTCCTCATCTCTAAAACATATGGGACACCCATTTGGAGCAATCATACCTTGCCGAATCAAAGCATCCAAAGTTGGGAGGCGCCCATGAATGATTCTCCAGCACAAAATGGATCTTCGGACCGGGATAAACGGCTCCCAGATCCACTTACCCCAAGTCACTTGAGGGAAACGATGGCCTATACTCGAGAAAGCCAGAGCCGCCGAGACCTCCCCTTTAACAGAATGTTTCCAGTATCTACGATCATTATCCCCCGTCATAGGCAGTAAAAGAATATCAGCGACAATTTTCGGGAACCGATTGACAAAAGTAGTAGAAAAATGCCAAACTCCATCATAGAAGTAGTCTTGAACTGAAAAATTCAGAAAATCATGCATGTAATGCGGGATCCGAATTTTATCCACCAATTTATACCCAAGCCAATCATCTTTCCAAAAATAGGTGCTATCGCCACTCTCAATGCAAGAGTACGAATCATCCACCAATTGGTCCACTTCCTGCTTTACACCAATCCAGATAGTGGAGTTTGCAATCGAAAGTTTTGCATAACCAAAATGGTTAAGATACCTGGACCGAAGAATCTGATGCACCCATTCCTGACCTTTTATCATTCTCCATGCCAGCTTCATTAAGTACGATCGATTCATCAAAGTGAAGGAACGAATCCCGAGCCCCCCTTCCTCTTTAGGCGAGCAAACACGTCCCCAACTGACTGAACATTTAGGCCTCGTATCCGTGCTCCCTGTCCACACGAAGTTTCTGCATTTCCTGTCAAGCTCGTGTAAAAGCGCCTTAGGCCACTTGTACACCATCATTGAATGCACGATGGAACTTTGAATAATCGACTGCACAAGACACATTCTTCCCGCCATAGAAAGCTGCATCCCTTTCCATCTAGCAAACTTTTGCACGATCTTATCAAAAATCGGCATAAAATAGGATGCACGTGGTCTACCAACAAAGATAGGGACCCCCAAATAAGTCATTGGAAGAGTACCAATAGAGAAACCCAACGTACGACGAATAGCTCTCCTTCTATCCGTTGGAACACGTCTAGCAAAATAAAGATTTGACTTCTCTTGACTGCATTGCTGCCCCGAAATAGAAACATAATAGCTGAGAATCTCCTGAATTTTCTGGCTATTTCGAACAGTAGCTTTGCAGAAGATGATGATGTCATCCGCATAGAAAAGATGTGTCGGAAAATCAGAAACACGACTAAACCCCATGGGAACCAAGTGTCTAGAGTCCACGCAGCTGCTTAGAATCCGACTTAAAACATCTTCAGCGATCCCAAATAAAATAGGAGATAAGGGGTCCCCTTGTCTCACCCCTCGAGAACATGCAAAATAACCACTAAGCCTGCCATTATAGGAAATAGAGAGCCTCGCAGATTCAAAAATGATCTGTATCCATCGAATAAAACGCTCATCATAACCATTGGCACGAAGCACTTGAATAATGAAACCCCAACGAATAGTATCGAACGCCTTCCGAATATCAATTTTACAGGCCATATTCATTCCTCGGCCCGTACGCTGCATGCAATTAAAGCCCTCAGAGCTGAGCATAATACAATCATGTATGCTGCGGCCGCTAATAAACCCAAACTGGTTATCAGAAACATGAGAGGCAGCAACCGCATTGAGTCTGATCGCCAAAATCTTCGAGATTATCTTGAAGAAAAAATTAGAAAGCACAATAGGCCTAAGATCCGCAACTGTATTTACATTGTCTTTCTTAGGAATAAGAACCATATTGCTAGCATTACAACCAACTGGCAGATAAGAGCGGCGAAAAAACGTATGAACCCCCATTATCACATTGTTGGATTTGTATACTGAAAGCAAGAACTTTATGCTTGTATACAATGATTCCTGTTTTCACTATTCTTATCTCCTATCTGATTGTGTTCATGATTGCATATGTATGTTCTTTATCTCTGTATAAGTAGATTATATGGTGTGTTGTAGATCACAGAAGACCATATAATTGGAATAACCTTAAGAGATATAATATGATCACAGCCGAAATAACTCTAGGACAAGTTATTGGTTTAGGCTGCAGTATAGATGGAAGTAGTTTGTCTTGGCTACTTGTCTATACTGGTACGTCATTACGTATTGATAGGACCACAGTTTGAGATGTATTCTTCTATCTGACTTAAGTGAAGAATCAAGATCTCGGTGACTTATAAATCTTAATACTAATAAGTATTCAGATATATATGTTAACTCGTATATCACTTTGACTTACTATGGGTGAAAGTTATATACTAACTCGAGTACTCTGTATCTTGGGTGATAGCGGTTAATATATGATATTTGATTATCTGTATTAGTACCCGTATCCGGTATAGGATAATGACATCCCCTTAAGGAGCTCAATAAGTTTTATTACGCTAAACCCTGTAGGTTGATTAAGTTCAGGCGTAATAATAAAGTTTGAGTGGTACTGCTTAAGGAAGAGATTAATTAATTTAAGCTATCAGAGCTCTAATTAATTAATGGATGTCGGATATTTTAAATACGGAGATTTAATAAGTCTAAATACAAGCCCCGACTCATCACCGGCAATAAAGGGGTAAGTCAGTATCGGTTCTCTAGTGGAATGAACTGATATTTATAAATTAATTATGGTCTGGGCTGACCATGGATAAATTAATTTATTTGGGGCCCATCTTTATTCCTTGTATCTGGTCCCTGGGCTGGCCCAATGTCTCCTAGCCCTAGAAGAGCCAGAAATCGTCCCTCACAAGAAAGGAGCGCCCCATACGTATTTAATTCTCTATTAAATACAGCTGTCAGCTCTCAGGAAAACACACTGATAAAAATTAGGGTTTTGAGATCAGAGTGGGGCGCAGGAAACGTGAGGTGATTTTCTGTCTTGGGAATTTCCATAGCTCGTTGTCCATCCAACGTTGGGAATTGAGCGGGATACAGTCGAGAAGATCAGAGCTGGAGTCAGATTCTTTCGACACGATCATCAACAGTTTGTGCATCCGATTCTCAAGTAAGTTTTTCCTAACACCTGTGTGCAGCTGTTAAATTCATAGAAGCATGTTAGGATTTAATCGTTGTATGATAAATTAATAATAACCAAGAAACGATCATCGGGCAAAGTGGAACGTTAATTCAATTTAATATTCCTTCACACATCACTCTTGATAACATTCCAACATTTCTGAAAGAACATTCCAGAAAAGCAATCCGGACCCGGAGCTCTATTAAGACCATGTTTATCGGCCAAAAAAAGAGGGACCTGGTCGACCTCTTGGGAAAAAAAAAAAAAACAATTCAAAGTAAAAATGGAGAGGTGGTCGACCATGGAAAAAATCGGACCTCCCTTGGTCTCTCTCTCTCTTCAAATTTAATGCATTGATTCATGACACTTGTCATTATATTATTGGTTGAGTGGATTTTATTTAGATAATTGATAAAAATCATTATATCTTTTATATAAAATATTTAAAAAATAAAAAAATTATACCAAAATTTATATTTTTTCATTCTCTATAAATAGAGACCACTCTTGGTATATTTCAATACACCTTCAAATTCTCTCATTTATCCTCTCCACATATAACTTCTATTATTTGTTTCTCTATTTTTCAATGGATGGAGACAATAATTCTTTCTTCAACTTTCTGCAAAAGTTTGGAGATGATAATTAAATGCGTAGTATGTATTATTTTTTTTCTATTTCGAGTTTGGATTGTTGTAATTTATATTTTTAGTTTGTCGTAATTTAAAATTTTGTTATTTTGTTATTTTTTTAATTTTTTTATAATATTTTAATTTATATTTAATATTATTAAAATTATTACGATTAAAAATAATAATAAAATAATTATAAAATTATGTTGTGGTTGAGTGGTTGGATGGTTGGGGTGGTCATTGATAAATGAATAAAAATAGAGGTGGTTGGGTTGGATGAATATTAGTGATGTGGAAGAGAGAGAAAATAATTAAATATTAAAGATGGTTGGATGGTTGGGTGGTTGGATGGTTGCTGATAAAGATGGTCTAACATCCATACTAAACACCGCGGCCGCGATCTCGCTTTCATCCGGCTCTCGCACAAGCATAGTATTTTGAGCTTCAGAAATACTCGAACCAACGTAAGCATCAATCACAAACTGCTCCTCCAGCGGACTCCCATCGTCTGTGAATAACGAAGAGAAGTGATTAATAATATGCCTTTCAATCACCCCCGAATCATACACATCAACTCCATCAATGCAAAGTCTGTTAAACGTCGTTTTTCTCTTCTTAAACTTAGCAATTCGGTGAAAGAAAGCAGTGTTTCTATCTCCATCTTTCAACCAGGACGCTCGACTTTTCTGTTGCAACAAACTATTTTTCCTGGTAAGCGCCATATTAAGCTCAGCTTAGCAGCTAATCTCAGCTTCAAATAAATCATCCGAATAACCTTCTGCCGAAACTCTATTTTGAATTATAGTCAGGTCCCTTTGACCACGAGCAATAGCAGCGTCAACATTCCCAAAAACCTCCTTATTCCACACCGTAATAGCAGCACGCAATCTCTTAAGCTTAAGCATAACTCGTAGAATCGAACACAAAGTATCAATCGAAGTAATCCAAGAGGCCGAGTCGGACAGACGGACGTCGGGCACCGCTGTGCGTATGGCTGCGCCTTCGCGCGAGTCACAGCGCAGCTGTGCGCGCGCCCATGCCCAGGCTGGTGTTGCTGCGCGAGGCGTTTGCTGGGCAGAACGGGGGCGAAGTCTGGGGCGTGGTCTGTCGGCAGCAAGCGCCGGGGTCTGCCGAAACAGACCAGCGGCTGCCGAAGATGCAGACGGGCAGGGCGCTGTGCGCCGCGAGCCACCACCACCGTTGGCTGATGCTGCTGTGCCGAGGGTCGCCGTGCAGGCTGCTGCTGGTGCTCTCGCTGTGCGGGGCTGTTGCTGGTGGCCGGGAGCCGACTGCGCGCGGGCAATGGTGGAGTGCAGCGCCGCTTTGGCGGCGCAAAACCATAAGCGCCTGAAAACCCTAGCAGTTCGCGGGTCAGAGGGGTGAAGACCCGGATCCGAGGCGCGGATCCGGGTACAGTTCGCGGGTCTGGGCTGCTCCTTGCGGGCCTGGGCTTCTCCTTGCGAGTTTGGGCTGCAGAATGGGCTTGGGCGGCTGGGCCGTGGCTTTTGGGCCCAAGTGCAATCTGGAGAGTTTTTTTTTCAGCCTTTTTAGGCGGTTTTTTGGGCTTTTTTTGTCCATTTTTATTTATTTTATTTTGTAATAGAATAGATGTTGGGTTTCCACGAATGGGTTACGAAGAATTTTAATTCTTTAATTATGTTCTTTGCATGTCGTGGTTGTTAATCCCTTATGTTCTTTACCTGCTTTTGCCCGTCTTTATTTATTAATATTTGTTTATTAATTGCGCTTAGACGAGCATGCTAGTAGGTTTGCCATTTTCTTAAGCATGTTTTAGAATTCTGCGAGCATGATTTACATGTTGCGTTCTAGAGAAGCATGTTTAGGTTTATGTGCTTGAGCATGTACAAACCTTTTGAAAGAAAAAGACTAAGCTGTTTAATAATTTTTATAGTAATTAAAAATTATTTTAGACCTCCACATGCGGCCTCAAGACAAAGTGATTGGCAAATTTGAGTAAACGTCCACACAGCGTGGCTTACTTCATATTTGTTTTTCATAAGTTTGTCAGATGAGGTTTCTAATAAAAATATTTAAATCCATTGAAGTAGTGGGAGTTATGCAGTAAACGTCCACACAGCGTGGCTTACTTGTGTAATTTTTTCACAAGTACTTTGGAGAATGGAATTAAATAAGATAACCAAGAAAATTAAATTGAAAACGGTATGGTCCTCGTGAGTATGCTAATTTCGAGAATTTGATTTTCAAGGTTAAATTGTGGTCATTGCTTAGATATCATATCAAGTACAATGTACAACTCCCCGAGGAGTCCCTTCTTGATGATGATATGGTCTAGTTACGGTGCCAACTATTAATTTCTTTTGTCAAAAGGTTAAGTTGACATGGATGGAAATTAAATGACTAGGTGAATAGTCTGGTTGAGGAGTTCGTGTGTAAACGTCCACACAGCGTGGCTTACACATGGAATTCCTTGAGCCGTTGGAGGTTTCATTAATATTGTTTTATCAAAAGGTTACAATATTATTGTTACGAATTATGTGCTTCATGTTCTTACATGTTTATTTGTTTACTTTCAAATATGTCTATGTCTCCGATTATTAACATTCTAGCAAACAATCCTCTCATCGGTCCTAATTACACCGAATGGAAACGCCATATTATGTACATACTTGACGCTGATGAGCACAGTTTTGTGCTTACTACTCCACGTCCCGCGGCCTTAACTGATGAGTCGACTGATGCGGAACGTGAGGCGCATAAAAGGTGGCATAAGTCGAATAATATGGCCAAGTGCTATATTATGATGACTATGTTGCAAACTTTGCAACTCCAGCATCAGGTCATGGATGACGCAGCGACCATCATGTTAAACCTCAAGGAGGTTTATGGGGAGTCTGAGAGGTCTGCTCGCTTTAACTTGATGAGAGAAATCTTATCTTGTAAGATGAGCGAGGGCAGTCCTGTGCACGATCATGTCATGCATATGACAAATTTGTTTGACAGGCTTGATCTGCTAGGAGGGGGTATCGAAGGCGAAGCCAAGGTCGATATCATCCTCAACACTCTCCCCAAATCCTATGAGAACTTTCATCTCAACGTCGTTATGAGCAAGGCCAACTATACTCTCAATAAGTTATTGAATGCTCTAGTTTCGGCGGAGGGAGTCATGGGCACGCGCAATGGGAAAGAGGTCCTTGTTGCTGCCAAGGGATCTACTTCTTCGTCGAAAGGCGGGAAAAAGAAGTGGAAAGGTCCAAAGGGCAAGCATGACCATGAGGCTAGTGGGAGCGGTAAAGCCAAAGTAGATGGCCCTACCGGCGGCGTGATCAAGCCAACGGCCAAGGGAAAGTGCTTCAAGTGCGGCAAGGTTGGGCATTGGAAGAAAGATTGTCCAGTGCTCAAGGCAAAGGGACAAGGTACGTCACAAGTTTTAGTAACTGAAACATGTTTAGCTTCGTTTTCTACTCATTCGTGGGTAGTGGATACGGGGGCAACTGACCATGTTTGTTACACCTTGCAGGGCTTCAACCCAACAAGGGAGCTAGCAAGTGATGAGATCACCATCTCCATGGGCAATGCGTCGAAGGTCGCAGCTGTTGCTATTGGAGATTTATCTTTATGTTTTGGTGATGACATTTTAGTTTTGAGAGATATTTTGTATGTGCCGGATTTTCGGCGGAACATAATTTCTGTTTCAAAATTGTTTTTGGATGGATATTCTGTTACTTTTGATAGAGGCGTCTCTATCATGAAAAATAACATGACTATTTGTTCTGGAATTTTGAATAACTCTCTCTATACTATTACATGTCCAATTAAAAATTCTGTCCATGTTGCATCTACATCACAAATCTGTCCTAATCCGAATAAGAGGAAGTATTATTCTCATGAACAATATACGCATGTGTGGCACCTAAGGTTAGGCCACATCAATCTAAACAGGATCCAAAGGCTCGTTTCAAATGGAGTCTTGAAAGACTTTCAAGCTGTTCCATTTAGAACCTACGAATCCTGTATAGAGGGAAAGATGACGGCAAGGCCTTTTAAGGCCAAGGGGAATAGGGCCTCACATGTGTTAGAATTGATTCACTCTGACTTGTGTGGACCGATGTCCACTAGAGCTCGTGGAGGGTATGAGTATTTCGTCACTTTCATTGACGATTACTCAAGATTTGGGTATATTTACCTACTTCAACGCAAGTCTGAATGCTTTGAGAAATTCAAAGAATTCAAGGCGGAAGTGGAGAAGAGAACGGGTAAATCTATCAAGTCATTGCGGTCTGATCGCGGTGGCGAATACCTCGGGAACGAGTTTTTGCAATACTTGTCAGATTTTGGGATTACATCTCAATTGACTGCACCGGGTACTCCCCAACAGAACGGTGTAGCGGAGAGAAGAAACAGAACTCTTTTGGAAATGGTACGATCAATGATGAGTTATGCATCATTGCCTATTTCGTTCTGGGGATATGCCTTGGAAACAGCGGTTTACTTGCTCAATCTAGTACCCTCCAAATCGGTTCCTAAAACTCCTATCGAGTTATGGTCAGGGCGCCAGCCCAGCTTGACCTATATAAAGGTATGGGGTTGTCCTGCATACGTGCTGGACAAGGAAGCGAAGAAATTGGAACCTAGATGCGAATTAATGTTGTTTATAGGATATCCTAAGGGAACGAAAGGTGGTTATTTTTATAATCCTAAGGATCAGAAAGTGGTTGTTAGCACCAACGCACGATTCTTGGAACAGGATTATATAGATAAGCACAAGTCTAAGTCCGAGATTGTTCTTCAAGAAATCGAAGGCAATGGACAGGCGATTCCATTACCCCAGCCAAGTGTGCAAGTGAATGCACCACAAGACACTGCACGAACCATTGTCACAGCTGTACCACCACCGCTTCGTCGTAGTGGGAGGGTTATAGTTCAACCCGATCGATTTATGTTCTTGGGAGAATCTTCGGATCTTCTCCCTGTTGATGAACAAAAGGATATCGACCCTGACAATTTTAGACAAGCGATGAAAGATCAAGATGCAGATTCTTGGTACGAGGCCATGGTTTCTGAAATAGAATCCATGGGTGCTATGGATGTATACGAAAAGACCGAACTACCAGATGGCTTATTAGCTATAGGTAGTAGGTGGGTATACAAGAGAAAGAGAGATTCGGATGGCGAAGTCACAGCTTTTAAAGCTAGACTGGTGGCGAAAGGTTATACCCAGGAACAGGGTATAGATTATGATGAGACCTTCTCGCCGGTTGCCATGCTCAAGTCTATCCGAATACTCCTTGCCATAGCAGCCCACATGAACCTTGAGATTTGGCAAATGGATGTCAAGACCGCTTTCCTAAATGGTTTCCTTGAAGAAGGAAGGGACATCTATATGCAGCAACCTGAAGGGTTTGTGAAGAAGGGCGAAGAGCATCTTGTGTGGAAGCTTAAGAAGTCCATTTATGGACTTAAGCAAGCTTCAAGGTCATGGAACAAACGTTTTGACGAGGTCATTAAATCCTACGGATTTACTCGTTGTGAGAACGAAAGTTGTGTGTACCGTTTAGATGCCAATGGTGACGTGGTTTTCCTTGCACTTTATGTAGATGACATCCTCCTCATTGGCAACAATGTTGAGCTATTATCAGACATAAAGAAGTGGTTATCCGAACAGTTTCAAATGAAAGACTTAGGAGATGCAGCGTACATCCTGGGGATCAAGGTCGTTCGTGATCGCCAGAAAAGGATGTTGAGCTTATCTCAAGCGTCTTACATTGATATTGTGATTGCTCGTTTTAGCATGCAAAATGCCAAGAAAGTGTCGCAGCCCGATTCCGACACTAGTAATAGCGGGGACCGAGTATCGATACGACTAATAAAAGAAAGGGGGAAGATAGAAAGAATACATAGATCAACAGCGGAAGCTCACAAAAAAACGTGCTAAGGAAAGATCATCATAATTCATCAAAAGGGTATATTCGTCAATATCGTCATAACTCGATAAATATGAGGAATCTCAACATGAAAAGCAAAACAAGTATAGCTCGATTTTTATATAGTCATAATATTCAGAGTGTGATAACAAAAGGTGAACCGACTATATGTATGAAGACATATAATGGTGAGTAAAATGCTTGATTTAATACAACATAACTTCATATCAAAACTCTATTGACAAAACAGACATTCGATAGAGTAAGAAAACGTCAACTCGAAACATTTCCCACCAGCACCGCACCATACTCCCCCTCCGCTTATCCTGCACATTTAGAAATACATGCAGGGCGTGAGTACATAAATACTCAGTGGACATATCGCCGAAAAACAAAGCTGCTCATAGAGCTATAAATTGAACTTGCCACACTTCAGCAATACACAGAAATTATATCTTAAAGGAACCTGTGCAAGCAGTTAAAACTCAACATCATTAATAAATGAATGAAATGACTCAAATGACTGCAGTCAAAACTCAACAAGTAAGTACCACATCTACAACTCATCATTATCTCAACTCAGGTACTGAGAAGTAGGCCTCCTTCTCAAGCACCGTGACCGGCCGATTCGCTCAACGGCTCACAGTCACCTCAGTGTACACTAGCCCTGGCAGGATAGCTATCAACTGCCCAGGACCCGATCGTCTCATCTCAAACAGTAGAGGGTAAACATACAAGCTCAACATCATCATAAAAATATTGGCAAGTCAATAATTCTCAAACATCATCATAATCTCAAAACATCAAAACATCTCATAATTTCATCATCATTTAAAACAGTTTAGAAAAACTTTTAAACTGTATACTCAAAATAATGCCCACCTGAAGACCTTACTCAAAATCTCCCGTCAAAGTGGAGTTACTTACTACCTTGCTCTGCTCGTGTCTTCAGGGATCATCATCATCATCGAAGGTTCATCATGTCATAAAATGAATCTCGATTAGAAACTCATTGACTAATTCTCAAACCTTAACTCATGCTCTATCTCATATTCTATCTCCTTACTCATCTCTACATAAACTCTCCACTCATCACACATCCTTCAGTTCAAGGATAGGTTTCAAGAAAATCATGGTTCTAAGTTTCGATTTATCTCTCATATAAGGCTCGTCTAATCTCATTCAAACACATAGGCAACACAATCACATAAGGCACATAAGCAATCACAATCAAACATCATCAAAACATTCTTTGTTTATACACTGACTCAGCTTCAAAATTTAAACTGTTCTGACTCCGACA
This sequence comes from Salvia miltiorrhiza, assembly GCF_028751815.1. Taxonomy (NCBI): domain Eukaryota; kingdom Viridiplantae; phylum Streptophyta; class Magnoliopsida; order Lamiales; family Lamiaceae; genus Salvia; species Salvia miltiorrhiza. The sequence continues at coordinate 13,714,021 of NC_080390.1, read as the reverse complement.
TCTACTGGACTCGAGAATTATACCAAAAGAAAGATCTATGAGTCTAGTTTCATTTAAAAAAAAGTAGAGTCAAAAACTCCAAGTGGTTTGAGAGATATGACATTTTTACCACGATCTACCATTTCTGGCAATTTTGTGCAATCGAAAGTTACAATTTTTGAAAAATAGTAAACGTTGTCAAACTGGGCTCAATCTTAGTGAATATCTAGCTAACACAATAATATTGATACCATAAAAATTTGGAAAGCTAGATCACATAGGAAGCTACTGAAATGAATGACTCTTTCCCCTGTTCTCTAAAATTCTCGGTAGTAATGTGCAGTTTAGGTTTTGCATTTTAAAGAAATATCAAACGAACTTGAAATGGCTTAAAATTTTATCAGGGTACTAAAGACTCATGTAGGGACTTGCTATAAAATTTTCAAAGCTATTAGACATCGACAAACCATCGATCACAGTAGGTCAGTAGGCCTACGAAATTTCTCCAATTTGTACTTAAAACTCATATATCTCAATAATATCTCTAACTTGAATATAACATCATAATTCTCAACAACAACTCATCCCAAAACTCGTTTCATCACTTCTAATCATCAATCTAAACCATCACTTAACATCATAGCATGCTCAAGAACTCATATAACCATTCAAATCTTCAAATCAACTCAAGAACTCATATTCGCTATCAATCATCTCTAATCATCATTTTAATCCATCAACTATCATAACTACAATCTCCTAGGCTCATTTTATACTCGAATCCTCACTTTCTTCATGAACTTCAACTTGAATTAGGAGTTGTTTTAATACTCTAATCATCTATATACATGCTCATAAAGCTTAGATATAAGTAGATTCATGTGTTTAGAAGCTTACTCTTATGTTTTGTGTAGAGAAAAGTATAACTCCATCTTCATGATTCCTAGCTCAAACCTTCAACCCAGCTTTTGTTCTATGGATTTAAGAGTGTTTTTAGCTTGGTTTAATCGGTGGTTATGGGATAAAAAGTAGCATACAAAGTTTTTTTACTAGCTCATCAATGGCGTTGGATAATGACAGTCGAGAGAGGAGAGAGAGAAGAGAGAGGAAAGGGACGTCTGTTATGGGGATGAAAGAGAAAGGTGTTATTTATATAACCCCATTTACTTAGCCATCAAGTATTGGATAATTAACACATGCTTAATTATCCACTTGCATAAAATATCTTATCCGTTAACAATGTTTATCCACTTGCTTTGACTCCTCTCTCTCAAAAGTAGGTTCTGCACTAGAGCAGAGAAATGCTCGCCAAAGGAATGCATTCTCTGTCAGGGCAGAGGAATGACTTCCCTTCTGTCTGGGCAGAGGAATGACTTCCCCTCTGTCTGGGCAGACGAATGCCTTCGCCTATGGCATAGCAGAGGACTGACTTCCCCTCTGTCTGGGCAGACGAATGCCTTCGCCTCTGGCATAGCAGAGGATTGACTTCCCCTCTGTCTGGGCAGACGAATGCCTTCGCCTCTGGCATAGCAGAGGACTGACTTCCCCTCTGTCTGGGCAGACGAATGCCTTCGCCTCTGGCATAGCAGAGGACTGACTTCCCCTCTGTCTGGGCAGACGAATGCCTTCGCCTTTGGCATAGCAGAGGACTGACTTCGCCTCTGGCATAGCAGAGCTCGCATCCCGAGAAGAGCTCGCAAGCCAGAGCAAAACTCCCAGGCCATAGCAGAACTCCAAGGCCAAATTTTTAACTTTAACAACGTTCAACCATTATCTCTATACATCCTTATTTCCTCAATGTATTACATTCAGTAGTTCTTCATCGAAAAATACAATAGCTCAAACTATTGGAATATCTCATCTCATCATAAACTTATATATATATATATATATATATATATATCTCAGTAAAATATTTCTCATAAAATACTGATATGCAAAATAATAATAGCTGTATGCTATTTCCCGATTTTAAAAATAATCTCGTTCTCCAAAATCTCGAAAATAATCCGTGTTAACATAACACAAAACAAATCATACTCACATCATCGTAACAAATAGCCACGTAGACAATCACTCAAACCATCTCAGATAAAACACGGATACAATTCACATCAAAGCAATCAGCAATCATCTCTCAATTAGATCATCTCTCAGATCGACTCTCCCTTCTATAGGGTTTCTCACTCACTTATCTCAACTCTATTCTTAATCAGATGTTCCTATTAACAATAGGACAATTAATCTCACAGATACCTCTGTATCCGTCATCGGGAAAAATAAATTATGCTCTTTTCTCAATTCAATCAGCATCTCTATCTCAACTCGTTTTCTCAAACTACTCACTCTCTATCCTCATCATTGATTCTATCAGACTCATATCTCCATCTAGAAGAATAACTCGTCTCATCAAAATAATGTAACTCTAATACTCAATATCTCTATTTATCATCATTACTCCATCTCATTTTATTTATAATCTCATATCTCAGTACCGCAGTACTCTCTGTAGTGTCTCGACACTACTACTACTCATAAAAGTACGGGGTGTTACATCCTACCCCCCTTAAAAAAATTTCGTCCCGAAATTTGAGTTATTCACTTTTGGGAAAAAGCTCGGGATATTTTTCTTTCATCTTCTCTTCAAGTTTCCATGTTGCTCTATCTTGCCATGATGTCTCCATTGGATGTTTTCCAAAGGAATTGACTTGTTTCTCAGTTGCTGGATCTTCCGGTCCAGAATAACATCGGGCCTCTCTTCGTAGCTCAAGTCCGGCTCTAGGGACACTTCTTCTTGATGAATGACGTGTCTTGGATCAAACACGTATTTAATTAAATGTGAAACATGGAAAACATTATGAACGTTCGCGAAGCTCGGAGGCAACGCAAGTCTATAGGCAATAGGGCCTACTTTCTCAAGTATATTGTAGGGTCTAATACATATCTCAGTTTGAGTTTGCCTCTAACTCCAAAACGATGTTCTCCTCTGGGTGGGGAAACTTTAAGAAAGACTTTGTCTCCTACATCAAAATGAATCTCTGTTCGCCTAGTGTCTGCATAAGACTTTTGGCGATCTTGTGCTTCGTTAACTCTCGGTTGAATCTGTCGCACAATGCCGATTATTTCTTAAATGGCTTCTGATCCAAGCACTTCCTCGTTCTCCAACGTCATCCCAAATAAAGCAGGGATCTACATTCTTGTCCATACAAGGCTTTGTATGGAGCCATGGTAATAGTCAATTGAAACTTTTATTATAAGTAAACTCGATCAGGGGCAAAACTTGCTCCCATTGACTTCCTCTATCTAGCACAACAGTTCTAATTACGTCTTCTCAAAACTTGTATAGTCCTTTCGGACAGTCCATCCGTCTGCGGATGAAAGGCTGTACTAAAATTCATTTTAGTACCTAACTCTTTTTACATGCTCGTCCAGAAACGTAAAGTAAATCTGGAATCTCGATCCGATGTGATCATCATCCGTACTCCATGCAATCGCACTATCTCTCGTTTCATACCAAAATTTCATTTTTAAGTATTGGTACATTTTCGTACCTCCTGGGTGTGCTGTATAAGGGTGTCATGAGCTTCACTCATGATTTCATTTTTCAATTCTTCTCTATCAGGCACACACGTTCTTCCATCAAATAATATGGCTTTGTCTGTCGTTTATTGATAATTCTCCATCTTCTCGGTTTGAATCTTCATTCGTAACCTCTCTATCTTTTTATCCTCTCTTTGAGTTGTGATTATCCTTGACCGTAGGTCAGATGTAACGTTCAGTGTAGCAATCACTATTTCCGTCGTTTGAGGTGGTATCACTACCTCCAATCTCAATCTCTCGAATTATTTGATCAAGTTTTCTTCTTGAGTAAGGAAAAAGCTTAACTCTCCTTGATTCTTTCTACTCAACGCATCAGCGACAACGTTAGTTTTTTTTTCGGGGTGATAATTTATCCGCAATCGTAATCTTACACCAACTCTAGCCATCTTCTCTGTCGCATGTTCAGATCTTTTTGCTCAAAGAAGTACTCGAGACTTTTGTGATCGGTGTATATCTCACACCGTACTCCATAAAGGTGGTGTCTCCAAACCTTTGAAGCATGCACTACGGCTGCTAACTCTAAATCATGCATCGAATAATTCATCTTATGAGTTGCCGTGAGACATATGCAATAACTCTTCCATCTTGCATCAGTACACCTCCCAGTCCATTCTTCGATGCATCTGTATAGACTGCATACTCTTTGTTCTTCTTTGGAATAGCTAAAACTGGGGCAGTGGTAATTCTCTTCTTCAGCTCTTGAAAACTCAACTCACACTCGTTCGTCCACTCAAATATAACTTCTTCCTTTAGCAGGTGCGTTAATGGCTTAGCGATTTTTGAAAAGCCCTTACTAAATCTTCTGTAATACCTTGCTAATCCCAGAAAACTACGGATTTCATGTAGTGTAGTCGGTGTTCTACACTCTACCGCTCGAACTTTTGCTGGGTCTACTTCAATTCCTCTCGTAGAAACGACACGGCCAAGGAAATTGATTTCTTTAAGCCAAAACTTACATTTGCTGAACTTACCATATAGCTTTTCAGCTCTTAATCTCTCTAACACGATTCTCAAATGCTCTTCGTGTTCTCGTTTACTCTTTGAGTAAATCAGAATGTCATCTATGAACACTAACACGAACTTGTCTAAGTATTCGTGAAAGACTCGGTTCATGAGATCCATGAATACTGCTGTAGCATTCGTCAATCCAAAAGGCATAACTATGAATTCATAGTGCCCGTATCTCATACGAAATGCCATCTTCGGAATATTTTCCGATCTTATCTTCAGCTGATGGTACCCCGATCTCAAGTAAATCTTAGAAAATGTACTTGCTCCTTGGAGTTGATCGAATAAATCATCGATCCGAGGTAACAGATACTTATTCTTCAGTGTCACCTTATTCAGCTCGCGGTAGTCAATGCATAACCTCAAACTACCGTCCTTCTTCTTAACAAAGAGAACCGGTGCTCCCCACGGGGAAAACACTAGGTCGAATGAAGCCCAAATCTAAAAATTCTTGAAGTTGCAGCCTCAACTCTTGCAACTCTATCGGGGCCATTCTATATGGGGCCTTCGACGTCGGTGCGGCTCTGGGCTCAAAATTACTCGTAAATTCGAGCTATCGATCTGGGGGTAATCCTGATAAAACTTTAGGAAAAACGTCTTTGTATTCTCGAACGACGGGCACGTCATCTATGTTTGTTTTGGACTCCTCACTTTGATTCAGGTATACGACATACTCGGTTGTATACTTTTTCTGCAAAAGCTTTCAGGCTTAAAGCGCCGAAATTATTGGCGGCCTTCTCCATTTTCTCTTAACGCCAATAAAAAAAAATGAAGTAGGCTCTTGGCCTGGAAAGTGAAACGATATTCGTCTCTCCTTGCTTTGTATCGTCACATGGTTCTCCTTTAACCAATCCACTCTAAAATAATATCTATGTGCCACATAGACATCATCCTTAGGTTTTTATCCTTAAGCTTAATCGATTCTAGCTCGAATTCTAAGTCAGGACATACGAGTGAGATCGTAGTGGTTCTGCCTATAGGAGTCATCAATCTTAGATGTTGCGGAGCAGGCTCTATGTTCAAATCTATAGTATCGACACAAGTATGGGGAAACAAAAGAATGGGGTGCTCCCGTGTCAAACAGTATTACTATGGATACACCCTTCAACTCACCAATACCTGCTAGATTTCCTCGATTCTTGTCCTGAGCCTTCCGCTCATACGCAAACACTCTCTGATGATGGGGTTGATTCGCCTGCGGGGCTGGCGGCTGCCTTCCTGACTGACGTGGTCGATAGGCTGGCTGTTGTCGCTGTAGCGGCGGTAGCGGTAGGACTCATTCCATCGCTTTAAGCTGCGGTTGGTACTGGTTCAGCCTTCCTCCGCCTCCACTTTGCTGACAATTTGGACACTGATTGGAGTAGTGTCCGATCCTTCCGCAGGTGTAGCAGTTGTTCTGTCCCATCTTGCACTCTCCCAAGTGTAGCTTATTGCATTTCGGGCAAGGAAGTATTCCTCGCGATCCTTGTGGAGCTGCTACTGGTAAAGTCTAGCCAACGTAAGGCCGACTATCTCGGTTCTGATAGTGTGGCGGTGCATTCTGACTCTGCCACGGCTTCTTGGGACCTTGACTTCGATCGTCCCATTTTCTCTTGCCTTTCTGGCCTTGGCCAGAAAAAGATTGGCTTCCCGATTGAAAATTTGGGTTCGACAATTGCGTCGAAGCTTGACTCGTTTTCTCTGGCTGCATAGCCAATTCCATATCTAGCGCTCTGTTCAGCGCTTCAGCATAAGTTAGCGCACTCTGGCTTGCTAACACAACTCGTATCTCTTGCTTCAAACCAGAACAAAATAGTTCCGACATCTTTTCGTCCGTGTCCACTCGATATGGGGCATATCGAGCCAAATCGCAGAATTGCCGGTCATACTAGGCTACTGTCTTATTGCCTTGCTTCAAATTGGCAAAATCTGTTTCCTTCTTTTTTCGGTAACTCCGGGGTATATACTTCTCACACAGAGCTGCTTTGAACTGATCCCAAGTAAGGGCATCTAGTTGCTCTGGGGTCATGGTCCTCTGTTTAGCTTCCCACCAGAAATCTGCAGATCCCTTGAGCTGATAGGACATGCATGTAAGACGCTCGTGATCATCACATCTCAAAAATCTAAAGATCCGTTCTATACTCCGGATCCACTCTTCCGTCTCAGCAGGATCTCCAGATCCATTAAACACCGGTGGACTTTGTCTCAGGAAAAATTCCTCTATTCTCCTCTCTGGTGGTGGAGGAGGTGGTGGTGTAGGATTTCTCTGTTCCTCATCTTCTTCTTGGATTCTATTTCTCCTTCTCGGAGGCATACTATAAGATATAAATATATCAGCCTCAAAGCTAATCTTTTCGTCATCTCAAAATACAAGTTCTATTTTCTCAACTCAAATAGACGTCTCAACTCGGTTCTATATATATCATATAGAATTCTCATCTCAGTTCTCTATATCTCAACTCAATTCTATATTTCTCATATAGAATTCTCATAGTTCTCGTCATCTCTATCGTTCATCTAACATCATGATTCAAATCATCAATCTCAAAACTCTGATGCATAAAGCTCTCTAGTCATCAACGTCATCTCTATATCATAGGGAAAATTGCCTCTCTTTTGAGGTTTTACACAAAAGCGAAGGTTCTTTGTACAAAACGCCCTATTACTACAATGATGCTTTCGCTATGCAAGCATCATAGGGACTGAGCGTTATATATGTTCTATATTATGCTTCTAGCTATGTACATTGACTATGCATCACTACATATATACATATACATATACATCTCTAGATAGTCTCGGTCGTCATCTATCAATCTTCCACCTCATCATCGTCATCGTCATCACCTGATGTCCTACTCCCAACATCATCAGTCGGTGCATCCTCACTCGGCTCCGACTCTTCCTCCTTATACTCGTCTATGACCCGATACTTGCTATCATCGCTCGGCTCATCCTCGACATCCGTGTCATACATCAGATAGTAAACCGGCACCTTGGGAATAGAAACCCATGTCTCGGTGCCGTCGTCCGTAACCTGATGCAAAAAAGGCTGGGTTCGCCCGCGTTCAACTGTCATATCCGAAGTTTCCTCGTCTGGATCCTCCTCATCGCTGTCTGACCGTGCAGGTCGAGATCCTCCCTCTTGGGCGTCTCGATAAGGTGGATAGTGGAGTTGGTGCGTGTAAGGCCGTAAAGCCAAAACGTCGGAATCTAGCACTAGGGCAACTCTCGAATCGGATGGCCTTGATACCCGCTGAATCTGAGGTAGCACTTGCAAGGGTGCCGTCACCGGGGTCAAATCTCACAACGGTAAGTCGGCGCTATGATATGTGATCATCGCCATATACGCAAACGGATCGTGCTCCACGATCGGTGAATACGTCTCGAAAACTATCGAATTTGAAACAACCTGCTCAGATATAATCGGCATCGCCTCACTAGGGGGTGGTGGTGCAACCGGGAAAGGCTCATCTGGCAGTGGGGGTGCAACACTAACTCTCCACTCTGGACTGGCCCATCGGGCACGTCGTACGGTGGTGCAGGGAGATCGCCAAACGCAAAATAATGATGGCTGAGCGTCGCGATAAAACCGCTAATATCACCATACCTCACTCCTCCCAACCACGTAGTGCCCACGAATAGGGGGACTAATGTTGTCGCCCAAACTCCCCACGTGGGTGGTAACCGCGGAATCAGAAGGTCGATAACTTCCGCTCCGTCGATTCTGTAGGAAATAACCTTCTGCCAGCGTCGATGGTAATGCTCTTAGAAACTCTCCTAGCGTATCGTCCTCATCTGGCTCGTACTCTCTAAACCAGCGTTTCGTTGATGCTTCAACAATACACTGCATCCTAAAAACAAAAACATCGTTTTTCTCAAAAGTGGATACGAAACTTACTTGGTATTCCACCCCAATCATCAACATACTCTTTCTCATTTGGTACGGTGAGGCAACGGCTATACTAGCCTTAATATAACTCCCAAATATTCCTCAACTCATGGTTCTCATCATGTTCCATCATGCTCAGATAGTTCCGCCATCAAACATCACATAACTTATTAGTGGGTCAACTGAAAACTCAGCATGAATGCGGAAAGTAAAACATCAAAAGCTCTTACCTCGATAAGTCGGAGGAGATGGCGTGCTGGGGTTCTGTTTCGACTGACTCTCAAACCAGTCTAAGAACTCAAGTTAGACTAGTACTCAACTCATAAATAAGAGCAAATAAAAGCTCAACTCAATCAAGCATTAGACTCAGAGCAGACAACTTGGCTCTGATACCACTCTGTCGCAGCCCGATTCCGACACTAGTAATAGCGGGGACCGAGTATCGATACGACTAATAAAAGAAAGGGGGAAGATAGAAAGAATACATAGATCAACAGCGGAAGCTCACAAAAAAACGTGCTAAGGAAAGATCATCATAATTCATCAAAAGGGTATATTCGTCAATATCGTCATAACTCGATAAATATGAGGAATCTCAACATGAAAAGCAAAACAAGTATAGCTCGATTTTTATATAGTCATAATATTCAGAGTGTGATAACAAAAGGTGAACCGACTATATGTATGAAGACATATAATGGTGAGTAAAATGCTTGATTTAATACAACATAACTTCATATCAAAACTCTATTGACAAAACAGACATTCGATAGAGTAAGAAAACGTCAACTCGAAACATTTCCCACCAGCACCGCACCATACTCCCCCTCCGCTTATCCTGCACATTTAGAAATACATGCAGGGCGTGAGTACATAAATACTCAGTGGACATATCGCCGAAAAACAAAGCTGCTCATAGAGCTATAAATTGAACTTGCCACACTTCAGCAATACACAGAAATTATATCTTAAAGGAACCTGTGCAAGCAGTTAAAACTCAACATCATTAATAAATGAATGAAATGACTCAAATGACTGCAGTCAAAACTCAACAAGTAAGTACCACATCTACAACTCATCATTATCTCAACTCAGGTACTGAGAAGTAGGCCTCCTTCTCAAGCACCGTGACCGGCCGATTCGCTCAACGGCTCACAGTCACCTCAGTGTACACTAGCCCTGGCAGGATAGCTATCAACTGCCCAGGACCCGATCGTCTCATCTCAAACAGTAGAGGGTAAACATACAAGCTCAACATCATCATAAAAATATTGGCAAGTCAATAATTCTCAAACATCATCATAATCTCAAAACATCAAAACATCTCATAATTTCATCATCATTTAAAACAGTTTAGAAAAACTTTTAAACTGTATACTCAAAATAATGCCCACCTGAAGACCTTACTCAAAATCTCCCGTCAAAGTGGAGTTACTTACTACCTTGCTCTGCTCGTGTCTTCAGGGATCATCATCATCATCGAAGGTTCATCATGTCATAAAATGAATCTCGATTAGAAACTCATTGACTAATTCTCAAACCTTAACTCATGCTCTATCTCATATTCTATCTCCTTACTCATCTCTACATAAACTCTCCACTCATCACACATCCTTCAGTTCAAGGATAGGTTTCAAGAAAATCATGGTTCTAAGTTTCGATTTATCTCTCATATAAGGCTCGTCTAATCTCATTCAAACACATAGGCAACACAATCACATAAGGCACATAAGCAATCACAATCAAACATCATCAAAACATTCTTTGTTTATACACTGACTCAGCTTCAAAATTTAAACTGTTCTGACTCCGACATCTACTGGACTCGAGAATTATACCAAAAGAAAGATCTATGAGTCTAGTTTCATTTAAAAAAAAGTAGAGTCAAAAACTCCAAGTGGTTTGAGAGATATGACATTTTTACCACGATCTACCATTTCTGGCAATTTTGTGCAATCGAAAGTTACAATTTTTGAAAAATAGTAAACGTTGTCAAACTGGGCTCAATCTTAGTGAATATCTAGCTAACACAATAATATTGATACCATAAAAATTTGGAAAGCTAGATCACATAGGAAGCTACTGAAATGAATGACTCTTTCCCCTGTTCTCTGAAATTCTCGGTAGTAATGTGCAGTTTAGGTTTTGCATTTTAAAGAAATATCAAACGAACTTGAAATGGCTTAAAATTTTATCAGGGTACTAAAGACTCATGTAGGGACTTGCTATAAAATTTTCAAAGCTATTAGACATCGACAAACCATCGATCACAGTAGGTCAGTAGGCCTACGAAATTTCTCCAATTTGTACTTAAAACTCATATATCTCAATAATATCTCTAACTTGAATATAACATCATAATTCTCAACAACAACTCATCCCAAAACTCGTTTCATCACTTCTAATCATCAATCTAAACCATCACTTAACATCATAGCATGCTCAAGAACTCATATAACCATTCAAATCTTCAAATCAACTCAAGAACTCATATTCGCTATCAATCATCTCTAATCATCATTTTAATCCATCAACTATCATAACTACAATCTCCTAGGCTCATTTTATACTCGAATCCTCACTTTCTTCATGAACTTCAACTTGAATTAGGAGTTGTTTTAATACTCTAATCATCTATATACATGCTCATAAAGCTTAGATATAAGTAGATTCATGTGTTTAGAAGCTTACTCTTATGTTTTGTGTAGAGAAAAGTATAACTCCATCTTCATGATTCCTAGCTCAAACCTTCAACCCAGCTTTTGTTCTATGGATTTAAGAGTGTTTTTAGCTTGGTTTAATCGGTGGTTATGGGATAAAAAGTAGCATACAAAGTTTTTTTACTAGCTCATCAATGGCGTTGGATAATGACAGTCGAGAGAGGAGAGAGAGAAGAGAGAGGAAAGGGACGTCTGTTATGGGGATGAAAGAGAAAGGTGTTATTTATATAACCCCATTTACTTAGCCATCAAGTATTGGATAATTAACACATGCTTAATTATCCACTTGCATAAAATATCTTATCCGTTAACAATGTTTATCCACTTGCTTTGACTCCTCTCTCTCAAAAGTAGGTTCTGCACTAGAGCAGAGAAATGCTCGCCAAAGGAATGCATTCTCTGTCAGGGCAGAGGAATGACTTCCCCTCTGTCTGGGCAGACGAATGCCTTCGCCTATGGCATAGCAGAGGACTGACTTCCCCTCTGTCTGGGCAGACGAATGCCTTCGCCTCTGGCATAGCAGAGGATTGACTTCCCCTCTGTCTGGGCAGGCGAATGCCTTCGCCTCTGGCATAGCAGAGGACTGACTTCCCCTCTGTCTGGGCAGACGAATGCCTTCGCCTCTGGCATAGCAGAGGACTGACTTCCCCTCTATCTGGGCAGACGAATGCCTTCGCCTTTGGCATAGCAGAGGACTGACTTCGCCTCTGGCATAGCAGAGCTCGCATCCCGAGAAGAGCTCTCAAGCCAGAGCAAAACTCCCAGGCCATAGCAGAACTCCAAGGCCAAATTTTTAACTTTAACAACGTTCAACCATTATCTCTATACATCCTTATTTCCTCAATGTATTACATTCATTAGTTCTTCATCGAAAAATACAATAGCTCAAACTATTGGAATATCTCATCTCATCATAAACTTATATATATATATATATATATATATATATCAACTTATATATATATATATATATATATATCTCAGTAAAATATTTCTCATAAAATACTGATATGCAAAATAATAATAGCTGTATGCTATTTCCCGATTTTAAAAATAATCTCGTTCTCCAAAATCTCGAAAATAATCCGTGTTAACATAACACAAAACAAATCATACTCACATCATCGTAACAAATAGCCACGTAGACAATCACTCAAACCATCTCAGATAAAACACGGATACAATTCACATCAAAGCAATCAGCAATCATCTCTCAATTAGATCATCTCTCAGATCGACTCTCCCTTCTATAGGGTTTCTCACTCACTTATCTCAACTCTATTCTTAATCAGATGTTCCTATTAACAATAGGACAATTAATCTCACAGATACCTCTGTATCCGTCATCGGGAAAAATAAATTATGCTCTTTTCTCAATTCAATCAACATCTCTATCTCAACTCGTTTTCTCAAACTACTCACTCTCTATCCTCATCATTGATTCTATCAGACTCATATCTCCATCTAGAAGAATAACTCGTCTCATCAAAATAATGTAACTCTAATACTCAATATCTCTATTTATCATCATTACTCCATCTCATTTTATTTATAATCTCATATCTCAGTACCGCAGTACTCTCTGTAGTGTCTCGACACTACTACTACTCATAAAAGTACGGGGTGTTACAGAAAGGCTTGCTACCTTTTAGACATGGCATTCCTCTGTCTAAGGACATGTGTCCTAAGACGCCTAGTGAGGTTGAGGAGATGAGGAAGATACCCTATGCTTCCGCCGTAGGTAGCCTCATGTATGCGATGCTATGCACGAGACCTGATATTTGCTATGTCGTTGGCATGGTTGCAAGATATCAGTCGAACCCTGGACCAGGACACTGGACTGCGGTAAAACATATTCTCAAGTACCTAAAGAGGACTCGAGATTATAGGCTAGTTTACCAGTCAGACAGTCTATTTCCTTTGGGTTACACCGATTCGGATTTCCAGGCTGACCGGGATGAGAAGAGATCTACCTCTGGTTATGTGTTTACCTTGGGAGGTGGAGCCGTATCGTGGCGGAGTGCAAAGCAGAAGTGCATTGCAGACTCCACCATGGAAGCCGAGTATGTAGCTGCTTCGGAAGCTGCTAAGGAGGCTGTATGGGTCCGGAACTACCTCTTGGATCTAGGAGTGGTCCCTAATTTGCCTAAGAGTATCATAATTTATTGTGATAACTCGGGTGCAGTGGCAAATTCTAAGGAACCCAGGAGCCACAAGGCGTCAAAACACATAGAGAGAAAGTACCACATCATACGAGAAATCGTAAACAGAGGAGATGTGCTAGTAGAAAAGATTGATACATTGGAGAACCTAGCTGATCCTTTCACGAAAAGCTTACCGCAAAAGACCTATGAGAAGCATGCTCGAGGGATGGGATTGCGGTTGATGCCACCCACTTAGAGAAAAACTTTCAGTATAAGTGGGAGAGATGAAGTGAAGTTTTTGTAATAGCTAGTATTTAGACACATTGTATACTAAAAGTTTTGCTTTAGTATAAGTGGGAGATTGTTGGATTTGTATACTGAAAGCAAGAACTTTATGCTTGTATACAATGATTCCTGTTTTCACTATTCTTATCTCCTATCTGATTGTGTTCATGATTGCATATGTATGTTCTTTATCTCTGTATAAGTAGATTATATGGTGTGTTGTAGATCACAGAAGACCATATAATTGGAATAACCTTAAGAGATATAATATGATCACAGCCGAAATAACTCTAGGACAAGTTATTGGTTTAGGCTGCAGTATAGATGGAAGTAGTTTGTCTTGGCTACTTGTCTATACTGGTACGTCATTACGTATTGATAGGACCACAGTTTGAGATGTATTCTTCTATCTGACTTAAGTGAAGAATCAAGATCTCGGTGACTTATAAATCTTAATACTAATAAGTATTCAGATATATATGTTAACTCGTATATCACTTTGACTTACTATGGGTGAAAGTTATATACTAACTCGAGTACTCTGTATCTTGGGTGATAGCGGTTAATATATGATATTTGATTATCTGTATTAGTACCCGTATCCGGTATAGGATAATGACATCCCCTTAAGGAGCTCAATAAGTTTTATTACGCTAAACCCTGCAGGTTGATTAAGTTCAGGCGTAATAATAAAGTTTGAGTGGTACTGCTTAAGGAATTATTAAGAGATTAATTAATTTAAGCTGTCAGAGCTCTAATTAATTAATGGATGTCGGATATTTTAAATACGGAGATTTAATAAGTCTAAATACAAGCCCCGACTCATCACCGGCAATAAAGGGGTAAGTCAGTATCGGTTCTCTAGTGGAATGAACTGATATTTATAAATTAATTATGGTCTGGGCTGACCATGGATAAATTAATTTATTTGGGGCCCATCTTTATTCCTTGTATCTGGTCCCTGGGCTGGCCCAATGTCTCCTAGCCCTAGAAGAGCCAGAAATCGTCCCTCACAAGAAAGGAGCGCCCCATACGTATTTAATTCTCTATTAAATACAGCTGTCAGCTCTCAGGAAAACACACTGATAAAAATTAGGGTTTTGAGATCAGAGTGGGGCGCAGGAAACGTGAGGTGATTTTCTGTCTTGGGAATTTCCATAGCTCGTTGTCCATCCAACGTTGGGAATTGAGCGGGATACAGTCGAGAAGATCAGAGCTGGAGTCAGAATCTTTCGACACGATCATCAACAGTTTGTGCATCCGATTCTCAAGTAAGTTTTTCCTAACACCTGTGTGCAGCTGTTAAATTCATAGAAGCATGTTAGGATTTAATCGTTGTATGATAAATTAATAATAACCAAGAAACGATCATCGGGCAAAGTGGAACGTTAATTCAATTTAATATTCCTTCACACATCACTCTTGATAACATTCCAACATTTCTGAAAGAACATTCCAGAAAAGCAATCCGGACCCGGAGCTCTATTAACATCCATACTAAACACCGCGGCCGCGATCTCGCTTTCATCCGGCTCTCGCACAAGCATAGTATTTTGAGCTTCAGAAATACTCGAACCAACGTAAGCATCAATCACAAACTGCTCCTCCAGCGGACTCCCATCGTCTGTGAATAACGAAGAGAAGTGATTAATAATATGCCTTTCAATCACCCCCGAATCATACACATCAACTCCATCAATGCAAAGTCTGTTAAACGTCGTTTTTCTCTTCTTAAACTTAGCAATTCGGTGAAAGAAAGCCGTGTTTCTATCTCCATCTTTCAACCAGGACGCTCGACTTTTCTGTTGCAACAAACTATTTTTCCTGGTAAGCGCCATATTAAGCTCAGCTTGGCAGCTAATCTCAGCTTCAAATAAATCATCCGAATAACCTTCTGCCGAAACTCTATTTTGAATTATAGTCAGGTCCCTTTGACCACGAGCAATAGCAGCGTCAACATTCCCAAAAACCTCCTTATTCCACACCGTAATAGCAGCACGTAATCTCTTAAGCTTAAGCATAACTCGTAGAATCGAACACAAAGTATCAATCGAAGTAATCCAAGAGGCCGACACCATGTCAATAAAATTAGGATGAAGGGTCCACATATTCAAAAAACGGACCTGCCCACGGCCCATAGAAACGTTACGTCGGCATTGAAGCACCAACGAGGGGTGATCCGAAGTGAGGCAAGGAAGCGCCGAAGTGATAATAGAATCCCACATATCTGCAAACTATTGCGAAAAGAAGGCTCTATCAAGGATGGATTCCACATGACGCGGAAGAAACCTCCTACCAGACCAAGTAAACCTTATGCCATCAGTTGGAGACTCGATCATTTGAACATCATCAATAAAATTACAGAACTCAATACAGGAAACCCTATTCGGAGAGACCAGACTGAGGCGTTCATGGGTGCTTTTGATGGCATTGAAGTCTCCAATAAAAATTGTGCGGCCCGAGGCGAGGCGCGATAGATCACCCCAAAGAGACCTACGGTCAACATGATTGTTTGCACCATGCACAACAGCAACGCGAAAACCCCAGCTTTGCCAAACACAGCCAACAACCACAGTTTGGGCAGAAGAAAAAATAACATTAACAAGCAAAGAGGGATGGGTCAGCACCCAAATATTAGAACACATAGAACCCCGACTGTTTTGATGTATCGAGATCAAATTCAAAGAATGCCAAAAACTTGGACGAACTCTATGAAACGCCGTCTTCGGCTCAATCAAACCCACCAAAATAGGAGAAAAATAACGACAATGTTCCTTTAACAAGTTTTTGGATTCATCCGTCAAACCCCGGACGTTCCAAGCAACAATATTCATAATTAATATTGTGAATTCGCGGAGAAGAGTCCACTTCTTTCCACCTCATCAGCCCAGCTTTCCTTCGCAATATTATCAATAGCCTTAATACTATCTCTATTGCCGTTGTCAATAATAAATTCCCGGGGTTTGATCCCCGTTTCACCCGAATTCCTTAACCTCGTCTTAATACAATCCTCCGCCTGCTTAGATATTTTCTCTGCCGCTCGGACTGCCTGTTCTTGTTTGGTTGGACGCCCCCGGCACTTACTAGTATTAACTTGCATAGGGGCTTTAGCAATAGCCAAGATTTTCTCAAGTCTTTGGGCTTTCATCGCATTTTCTAACGCAATATCATCACTATCCACCCTCTGTGGTATGTTATTCTGGACAACCTTATCAGAATTCCCTCGCTTCTTCAGCTGATCCTGATCCTCCCCAACATCTTCGACCAGCTGATCATCCACATCATCCTGATTCTCACACTGACTATCATCGTTATCAGATCCATGCTCAATTGTTGGCTCGTCAAAAACCGAATGCTGCACCGGCTGAATAAAATAATGTAGCAAATCTGGACCCCGCACTTCCTGGTCCTCACTCATCTGTTGTAACGCAGCAAATCGGCTCCCAGAGGCAGCTGGCGCCTTATCTTGTAGAGTGACCTCATTATTATGTCGAACATTCAACCCCGGAGTGGAAAGTTGCGCCTTTCCACCCCTAGAAACCATCGTAAAACCCTCAGTGTCAACTCCAGTCGAGGCGTCCTCCCCATCCGCTGTAGTCTGCACAGGATCCCATTGCTTAGACATGACCTGTGGCTGTTTCTTCGGTTCACCATTTCGCTTATCATCCTTATTGGCATCCCCTCCATTATCCTTGCCCTTGCGACATTTATCCAAAGAATGGCCAGTGACTTTACACCTAGAACAATAAAACGACAAGTATTCATACGTGAATTCAACATGAAAAGAATTGTCTTCCCCATCAATAAGGAGAGTGTGCGGTAGAGGCTTTGCCATATCAAGCTCTATCAACAGCCTAGCATATTGCCCGAAATCACGTGTAACCGAAGCCCCATCAATCTTTAGAGGATGTCCAACAAACCTCCCTATTCCAGTTAAAAGCTCCGGCCTCCAGTATTCTATAGGGAGATAATGAATTCTCACCCAAACATTAGCCAAGGAAGAATGTTCCTTGAAAGGATCAAAGTTTCTCACCCAGTCTCTGATTCGAATGTGACCACCAAAGATTTCCCACAGCACCTTTCCTTTGACATGAGACTTGTCCTCGGCATTCTTAAAAACTATAGTATAGTATCCCTTACCCAAAGGAATAAGTTGCCAGTCCTCGCGCAATTTCCATATCTTCTGAAGTTCCTGTTTCACTACCAACGCCGGTTTCGGTTTATCCCATTTCCGAAGAAGAAGTCTACCAATCACAGCATGAGAGAATTCCTTAATAGCTTTAGCATATTCCTCTTTAGGAATCTTAAAGGAGAATTGATCTCCTTCTTTAGTTGGCCGAAAGGCATGAAAACGATGAGCCGGCAGATCGGGACGACGGGGAGCCCGATTTACCGTTATGTCCGCATAAGACGAAAAACCCTTGCCATTATCGACGCCTTTGCCATGCAACGAGTTTCTGTCATTCAACAAAAACTCATTATCCACCGCCAAACCCTCTTTATTCGAACTGTCCACGCCGGTATTTTCAACATGCCCTTGCCGGCGAGAGTCTTCTTGTGAAACCATAGTCTGGGCCTCCCCCGGGAGGGTAGAACCGGAAGCATCCATCTGAGCCTTAGAGTGCTTCTCAAAATTAGCAGAGATCGAAGGAAGGTTGAGACTGTCTCTCGTTTGATACTGGACTGAATCACGCCGGCCGATGTCCATCGTCAAACGCCGAAGAACGAACGACAGCCAAAGGAAAAACTAGGGTTAGGGCAAAACTCTCGGCTGAATATCTCGAAATGATCAAGTGTTCAGGATTGCCAAATCGTGAGATTGAATTGAAAGAGGAATGCATAATCACGCTTCTCAAAAATATGATCAGTCTAATGAGCTTTGGAGTGGCACCAGGTTGATAGTAACTCAACTTGGGGAACACGTAAGTGAGGAAAACTCATTTCAGGAAAAAATGCGCACAATAAGTTTTCTATAGCTAGAATGATTACGATTTCATCGCATTTCACTAAATTTTCAATTCGGTTCCAGAGAAGGCAATTCCATATGAGTGTCTGTTTTGCTATGTTGACAATAAATAAAAGTCATGGACTGTTAGGTCCGGAGGGTCTCGAATAGGTGTATGGGGGGGGAGAATACACCTATAGGCTATTTTTAAAATCAGATGGATCTCAAGATAGAGATCAAGGCGAAACTTTACACATAAACTCTGACACCTGTTTATAGAAAAGAGTTTTGACCAAACTGATACTGAAAGATTCTTCAGTAAGGAGTTATCAGTTAAGTCACAAGAACTTAACTGATGCATGTTAGGTCCGGAGGGTCTCGAATAGGTGTATGGGGGAGGGAATACACCTATGGGCTATTTTTCTTTCCTCAAAAAGCAGAGGGATCTCAAGATAGAGATCGAAACGAAACTTTACACGCAAACTATGACACCTGTTAACTGAAATGAGTTTTGACCAACAGGGTTGACGACTGATACTGAAAACTCTTCAGTAAGGAGTTATCAGTTAAGTTATTGGAACTTAATTGATGCACGTAAGGGCTTCAGTCGAGTTTGCTAAAACAGAGATGATATAAATCTTCCTAACTATCAGAGGATAGATCAGTCAGACTGATATCATACGCAACGGAAATAACTTTGTTTCGTAATAGCCTCGGTTGAGCACGTTGTTAGTCTTAGGTTTCTCTTTGCAGTTATTCAGTATTCAGTTTATCAAAAGTAAGAACACAAGTAAGTATGTAAAAACTGAAAGCTGTAAATAACACGAAGACTTTTACGTGGTTCGGAAAACACTTTCCTGCATCCACGGTCGGTTGATCAGACCAACAATCCACTCCGCAAGTGCTTAACTGGTGCACTGCAAATCGAACCGTGTGCTTGCCGAGTGCACACAATCGTTTCACTGAAGTTTCTACTCTTCAGTACCCACACTTCACTCGTGTCAGATTTCTCACTCCTAGCACGACCTTGCACTAGGATCTCACGGAGTCAGAGTACCTTCCTGAACTCCTTTACCACTCAAACACTCTATTTCTTTCTCTCGAAAGGAGGTTTGAAAAACTTGCCAACTATACTTCAAAGAACAAGTTCTTTGGAGCAAGTTTGACCTAGGCTTCTAGGTAAACAGAGGTTTGCCTAAGGTCTAAGAGAATGTGTGTAATCAGCAGTGACTGATTTTTGGCTTTGGAATTCTCTTATTCGATTCAAGCTTTGGGGAGGTTAAGCTTTAAGTTGAGTAGCAATTTTGACAGAGCTTCAGCTTATGTCGTTGAATCGGTGAAGATTGAAGTGATCCTCGAGCGCTACTTATAGGAGAGATCCTGAATAGATCCGTTGGCGGAGAACGTCTTCAAGATTTCTTCCGTTGGAGAGCTTTTTGAATTTGGGCTGAGGCTTCAATCTTCGAGGTTCCTTGTTTGGTGGGAACGACTATCTTGATGGGCAGGAGATGCGACGTCTCTGATAAAGTAGCCACCAAATAGGAATAACCTCTGCAGAGAGGGATGATCCTGAGATCTCTGCATTTAATGCGGCTGTACTATGTGAGCATGTGGCTTCCTTTGAACGTTGGAAGTTCAGTCCGAGAAAGAATGTTTAACTGATACTTGACTTTAGTATCAGTCCGCTGAGTCCACAGAGCACGCATTAAGTAACCAGTTCAGAACTGATTCTTCAACTGATACTTCTGTTGGTAACTTCAGTCTTCAGTCCTTCGTTCTTCAGTCTTCAGTCTTCAGTCTTCAGAACCGCAAACTAAGCTAGAAACGAACTCTAACACTTGAGTTCAAACTGTTCTAGTCTATTACAAATTAAACCTAAGGATTTTGGTATCATCAAAACAAGACACGATATTCCATGGGGTTCCCAACAATTTCCCCCCTTTTTGATGATGCCAAAACCTTACAACAGTTCTAAGCAAAACAAAGACTGAACTCAGAGCACAAGTTCTAAAACAGGGTGAATATAGTTCCCCCTTAACAATAGAACCTAATAACTTGTACTTAAAGTTAAGAATACAACAGTTCAAAACAAGAACGAGGAAAAAGACATAAAAACCATAATCAGGGCCTGAACAAAAAGATATTGTCTTCAGATTGAGATCAACAGAAGTTCTTTTTATTATTCAATAAAATGACTGATGAGACATCAGTCGAGGTACAGAGCAAGACTTACATTGGAGTACAAAATACTAAAAACAAAAACTCATGGACTCCAGCAGTCTGCTTGGCTGCGCCATGAACTTCTTGATCTTCATCTTCTGTCTTCATTCTTCATGTTCCTAAGCTTGTTCCATTCCCACTTGTTTTCCTTTGACTTGAGGTCTCCCTGGGCTAATCTTCCTCATGATCATCGTGATGATCATTTTGCTTAATCGACTTCAGTCTTTCGAGAATAAGTCTCTAAGAACTTTCTCCCTTTTTGGCAACATCAAAAAGGTAGAATTGACTGAAGGATGCAGCTAAGACCATGCGAGAAAACCGAATCGCAGAATGGTCCAGAGAAAGATGCCTTGGGTAGAATGGAGGTGGAGAATGCGGAGGTTTAGAGAAAGAAAGAAAGATGGAGAAGAGGGGAGAGAAATGAGGGAGACGGAGAAAGGGGCGGGGGTTGATTTGCATGGCTCTCTAGAATGGGAAGAGAAGAGCAGCTATCATGCAAACCAAAGGAGGTTGAGGAGAGGGTTTTTGGGGAAGAGAAAGAAGCATATGAGGAGATGTATGTGAAAAGAGAGGATCGAATCAGTGACTATCGTGAGGATAGACACTGTTGATGACCCAGCACTTGGTCCATGAGAAGAAGACCTTGTGCAATGGGTTGCGCCGGTTGACAACGAGCTCCTGCTCATTGTTGTTGCACCACATGGAAGCTTCACAAAAGGTGAGAAGCTCGCCTGAGGAACAGGTGAAGACTGTCTTCTTGAGACAGGTACTTCAAACCGTATGGTCCGGGCATGAGGATGGAAGACGCTCGCGTCGATGGATACAAGTGAGAACAGGGCAAGCTTTGACGTCGAAGGGACGCTGAGATCCAGTGGAAGGGTCCGGTGAAGACCAAGTATGTGAGCGTCATTCTCCCACTCCATGACTTTGCAGTTATTGAATTCTCCTATGTCGGAACAAAATTTTCTTTGCAAACTTTGAAAGAATTTGATTTTTTTTTTCTCACAGTGAAGGCTGTGGAGATTTGTTAGTGGATGCAGAAAACTATTGAAGACACCATGGTGTAAATAAACACAATTACCAAGTGAGAAGATGAAAAGTTTTTCGAAAATTGTGCCTAAAATATTTTTGAAGAAAAATTCACGTCCGCCGTCACTGCAGGGGACGGAAGCTTCAAAAGGTGAGAAATATCATGTCAATGAGATTCTCAAGAAATTTGATCACAGAGGCAGAAAGGTTGGAAATATTTTTGGTAAAGATCTGGACAGGTTAAATCAAATCAAATCCCCTTTTTGAAAATACTTGACCTTTACAGATATTCCATATTCCAACAATATAAGTTAAAGATTTTGAAAAGAACTGATCAGTCATAGAAAGATTTTGTAATTTAAAACACAAAGATCTTAACTGAAATAACTGATATTCAATAGTAAGCTTAAAAATACTTACTAATCGACTGAACATTGTAGTCAGTCGATACCACTTGAGTTTGAATAACTCATCAGGATGAGTTTTCTCCATTGCTTTCCACGTCAGCGGTCATAGAACAACAGTTGGTTGACCATCAGTCAGCGTTACTGTTTGAGAGAAATCTTCAAACACAGCATCACTCTTCTGGGTTGATGAGGCCGATCCTTACACAGATCGTTGAACCTTTCTTCTGGAAGAGCGTTGGTTAGCAAGTCTGCTCTCTGAACTGTGGTCGGAATCCATTCAACAGAGATATCCTTCTTTTCGACGTGATCACGAATGAAGTGATGTCGAATAGCAATATGCTTGACTCTGGTGTGATGAACTGGATTCTGGGATATTGCCATAGCACTGGAGCTGTCGTAATAGATTGGGACTTCCTTTTCTTCGATCCCATTGTCCTTCAACTGGTGGACTAACCATAGGAGTTGTGAACAGCACCTTCCCGTAGCAACATATTCAGCTTCTGTTGTGGAAGTGGCGACTGAAGTCTATTTCTTTGAAAACCAAGAGATGAGCTTGTTGCCTAGGAATTGACAGGTTCCGGATGTTGATTCACGATCAATTTTGCATCCTGTAAAGTCTGAGTCTGAATATCCGGTGAGCTTGAAGTCGTCGTTTGCTGGGTACCACAATCCTAAATTGGGTGTGCCTTTGAGATATCGCAGAATTCGCTTTGCTACATCCAAATGAGCTTCCTTTGGATCTGACTGTTATCTTACACAAACCCCGACTGCAAACGCAATATCTGGTCTGCTCGCAGTCAAATACAGTAATGATCCAATGATTTCTCTGTACTTGGTTGAAGATACAGATTTCCATTCTGAACCTGGATCAACTTTTCAGTTTGTATTCATTGGGATCTTGACTGATTTCATGTGCTGAATACCAAACTTAGCTATCAGTTCCTTGGCATACTTGGACTGATTGATCAGTATTCCTTCGCTGGTCTGCTTGACTTACAATCCTAGAAAGAAATTCATTTCTCCCATCATGGACATCTGGAACTTATTGGTCATGATGTCAGCAAACTTCTTGCACATGCATTCGGATTTGGATCCGATGATTATGTCATCGACATAGATCTGAATAAGTAGGAGATCTTCTCCTTCTTTGAGAGTGAACAGAGTTCTGTCCACTGATCATTTCTTGAACCCTTGTTCAATAAGATACTCAGAGAGAGTATCATACCATGCTCTTGGAGCTTACTTCAGTCCATAGAGCGCTTTCTTCAGCTTGTACACCTTTTTTGGTCCTGCAACCTCAAACCCTGGAGGTTGTTCAACGTAGACTTCATCTGTAAGCACTCCATTGAGAAAAGCGCACTTCACGTCCATTTGATGTACTTTGAATCCTTTGTGAGCTGCAAAGGCTAAGAAGAGCCTGACTGCTTCCAATCTGGCCACTGGTGCAAAAGTTTCATCGTAGTCGATTCCTTCTTCTTGACTGTATCCTTTTGCAACTAGCCTTGCTTTGTTTCTCACAACGTGACCTTCTTCGTCTTTCTTGTTCTTAAAAATCTATTTCAAGCCAATCACCTTTGCATCATCTGGTCGATCCGCAAGTTCCCAAACTAAATTCCGATTGAATTTATTGAGCTCTTCTTGCATTGCGATGACCCATTCAGTGGATTTCAGAGCTTCTTCAATATCATTGGGCTCTGTGGATGATAAGAAACAGCTGAAATTCTTATCTTCGTTGATGCAGTTCTGGTTGATATCAAAGACGAGGTTGCACATTGATCTTCGAGTCTTGACACCGTCTGATGGTTCTCCAATGATGTTCTCCTTTGAATGGAGTTCAAACCATCTTCGATACTTCTTGATCTCTTCTGGTGATGGAGGAAGTTCTTCAGTCAGAATGGTTCTGAGATGTTGAGCATTGTCTTGAACTGGGGAGAGATGAGTTGGATCCTTTTCAGCTGGTTCAGCTATTTCTTCATCAGTTGGAGTTCCCCCTTGACTGATGCCATCTGCATTGGCTCTAGTCTGAACTTCTGACCTTTGACTGATCTTCTGATACTGAAGCTTTTCAGTATCTTCATCTTTTTCGGGTCCCCACACCAAGACTGTAGAAGGTTCGGTGTCCTGCTTTTCAGTTCTGGAAACTTCAGCATTCTCTGTTTCCTGTTTCCTGAATTCATCAGCAGACTCATCAAAGATAACATGAGGTGTTTCTTCAACACAGAGAGTTTGAGAATTAAACACTCGATAGGCTTTGCTGGACCGTTCAGTTCCAGAATATCCAAGAAAGATTCCTGGATCAGCCTTGCTATCAAAGGTGTTTAATCTCCTCTTATCATTGTTGTGGATGAAACACTTAGAACCGAAAGCATGAAAGTAAGAGATTGAAGGCTTTCTGTTCTTCCATATCTCGTATGGAGTTTTTCCATGTCTTTGAGTGAGGAAGGAGCGATTTTGCATGTTGCATGCGTTGTTGACTGCTTCGGCCCAAAACTTCAAGGGGAGCTTTGATTCGGCTAGCATCGTCCTTGCTGCTTCTTTCAAAGACCAGTTTCTTCTTTCTGCAACTCCGTTCTGTTGAGGAGTCCTTGCTGCAGAAGTTTGATGACTGATTCCATGTTGCTCACAATACTCACGGATGACAGTATTGAGGAATTCAGTCCCACGATCTGATATGATGCTGATGATGTTGACTTCCTTTTCAACACTTAGTCTTCTCAACAGCTTTGGCAGTTCCATCAGTGTCTCCTTCTTGTTGTAGAGAAAGATGACCCAAGTATATCGTGAGAAATCATCCACGACAACTAAGGTGTACTTTCTGCCATTGTAGCTTCTGGGAGAGATAGGGCCAAACAGATCCATGTGAAGTAGTTGAAGAATCCTTCCAGATGAGTGTCCTGACTTTGACTTGAATGATGTCCTTGTCTGCTTTCCTCTTTGACATACTTCACATTCTTGCCTCTTCTGGAATACAATAGAAGGCAGACCTTTTACCAACTAGTGTTTAACAAGTTTGTTGATCGTCTTGAAGTTGAGATGGTTGAGTCTCCTGTGCCACAGCCAGTTGAGCTTCGAGCTGCTCTTGCTGATGAGACACGTTTCTGGAGGGCTGTCTTCCCATGAGACAACATAGAGACTCCCTTGTCTGAAACCTTTCAGAACCATCTTTCTTTGATTGTTTCTGACAGTGAATTCATCCTTTTTGATCTTCACTGTGAAACTGCTGTCACAAAATTGACTTACAGACAACAGATTATGTTTAAGACCAGAAACAAAGCTAACATTTCTGATACTGGCGTTACCCATGTCGAGCACACCATAGCCTTTTGTTTCTCCGATTGAGTTACCTCCGAATGCAACTTTGGATCCAGCTTTCTCAACATACTGAGTTAGATATTCTTTGTGGCCTGTCATGTGCTTCGAACAGCCGCTATCAAGATACCACGTCCTTATTGACGCCTTGACCTCTTCCTTCCTTTTAGATTTTCTGCATTTGACCTGCATGGAAGAGTCAATTTAGGTACCCAATCAAAATTTGGGTCCTTCAATGTTAGCTCGAGTTCCCTTTGGAACCCATATCTGCTTCAGAACTGGTCTTACTGATTTCTTGCGCTTTGCTGGTCGTCTGACTGAAGTAATCGTAGCTTTGGTTGGCACGTGAGCATTCTTCAGTTGAGATTTTCTTCTGAAGGCCTCACTCTTGTAGGAGTTCTGTCTGATGAGGGGTTGAGGTCTTCTCTTCTCTGCAAAGTATCTGCCTTGAGATACTTGAGTCATCCTTGACTGATGGAGACTTGACTTATGTTGAGCAGCATAAGTCTTTGGATATCCAGTCGCATGCTGTTGTTGATGATGTTTGCCTCGTTTGGATTTGTTACAGCTTTGTCTCCATGGATGTTCTTCTCTTCGGAACTGAACTGGTTTCAGTTTCTGACTGATGTTGTTGTTCTTCCACCTGGACTGATAAGGAAGAGTCTTCTTGATGCCTGATGTTCCTTCCCGGATCTTTGACTGAAATCTGCTTTCCAGTATTCTCAGTAGGATGATCTGGTTGGGGGCCTTCTTTGCTCGTCTGTAGCTTTGTGGAGGAGGAACATTCGTTCTTGCCATCAGTTTGCATTTTCGAAGTTATTCCATATCATGATCTCTTAATCCCTCTGAAGTGCTGTCTTCAGGAGCATCAGTTGACTCGTTGATCATGATACTTTTTCCTTTATCAACTGCAATCTTTCCTCCAATGCTTTCAACAAGGCCTTTTGATGGAAAGTTGCTCATCATGGGAGATTTCATCATGCAGTCCTTGACTGTTTTATCCAGTTTGTGATTGAGTCTCTTGATTTCATGAGATGCTCTGTCACATTCTGAATTGAAGATTCTGAGCTTTTCTTCCAGTCGACTGTTCTCCATGATCAGTTGATCAAGACACGTTTCATCAGGAAAGTAGATGACTGTCTGATTCTTGGCTCGTTCATCATTAATCTGCTTTTCCATTATCTGATTCTACTTGAGGAGATCTTCAAACATTTTTCTCAACTGACCGTGATCAGTCATGAGCTGATCAAGCTCGTCAGCTCCATCGGTTGAGCCTTCTCCAGATCCTGAATGATCTCCTGAATACACTAGGGAATAATCAGTATAAGGAGTTTTTGAGTGAGAGTTTACCTCTGAGCCATTCATTCCATTGTCGTAGTTGTTGTCAGCCACGCTTTCAGTTTCGTTGGCCATCAGGGCTTGGCTCACATCATCTGAGCTGGTAGAGTTGAGGTTGGATGATTCTGATGTATCTTTGGAAGATTCAGCATCGTCAGCTACCATCGCCTTCTTTCTTGGTTTTTAACTCTTTCCGCTCAGACTGCGTCAGTTCAGGGCATTCGTTTCGAAAGTGCCCTTTCTTTTTGCATCCAAAGCATTCCATATCTTTGATGTCGTAGGCGGCTGACTTTCTTTCTCCGCTTCGATCAGTGGAATGTCTGGAGTTGCTTTCTCTTTCTTTTCCTTTGAAGTGCTGCTTATGGAACCTTTTGTACTTGCGGAATTTGGACTCCATCTTGTTGAATCTTTCAGTCAACAGAGCATATTGACTAAAGAAGTCCTCTGGCTTGAGTTCCGCTGGTTCCTTTGTTTGCTTCTTGCTTTCTCTTGCTGAAGCTTTCAGTGCTGCTCCTCTTGAGGTTGAAGGGCCATCTTCATCTGATCCTCCAGTTTTTTTGATTCCAAGATTTCTCTGGATGTCGAACTCATTTACCAAAAGATCAGAGAAGAGCTTATTTGTCGGGAAGCTGACTGAATCCAGGCTTGTTCTGATGAGCGACTGAGTAGATCTGCCATTCTCCTCGTGGCAGTGCTCGAAGAATCTTCAAGTTGATTTCTTGTTGAGTGTACTTGTCTTTCGAGATGGATTGAACTTCATTCAAGATTTGATTGAATCTGAGTTTTATCTCGTCGACAGATTCATTCTTGAGCATGAGGAAGGAATCAAACTTCTGACACGCTATGGATAGCCTGTTCTCCTTGATTTCCTCAGAGCCTACGCACATTCTTTCAAGAATGTTCACATCTCCTTTGCACTTTTGCACTTGATGATCTTTGTGACGTGCTTGTCTAGTACTATGCTAGAGATGATACTTTTGGCGAGATTGTCAAGCTCATCCTGCTTTCTTTCTTCTGTGATGAAGTCTGCCTTCAGCTTGATCTGGACGTCATCGAATGGATCCCGAGAAGGATCAACATGAATGCTTTTGACAATTTCGGTGATGATGATTGGTCCGTTGGTGATGACTTCCCACATTCTGTAATGTTGAGCAATGAGGAAGCTTTCATGCCGAAACTTCCAGATGTCGTATTTTTCAATACTAAACATCGGTAGAGAAGATAACCTACCATGGTTAGTCTCCATAACAACAGATAACCGCAAATAAGAGCAAATTACAAGCACAACTTGAAAGAGAAAATTTTTCAAGACCTTTGAGAAAAAAGATCTAGTTCAATTAGAACCTAGTTAGAAACAGACTGGTCTTGCGAACAACATGCTCTGATACCAATTGTTAGGTCCGGAGGGTCTCGAATAGGTGTATGGGGGGGAGGGGAATACACCTATGGGCTATTTTTCTTTCCTCTAAAAGCAGAGGGATCTCAAGATAGAGATCGAAATGAAACTTTACACGTTAACTATGACACCTGTTAACTGAAATGAGTTTTGACCAACAGGGTTGACGACTGATACTTAAAACTTTTCAATAAGGAGTTATCAGTTAAGTTACTGGAACTTAACTGATGCACGTAAGGGCTTCAGTCGAGTTTGCTAAAACAGAGATGATATAAATCTTCCTGACTATCAGAGGATAGATCAGTTAGACTGATATCATACGCAGCGGAAATAACTTTGTTTCATAATAGCCTCGGTTGAGCACGTTGTTAGTCTTAGGTTTCTCTTTGCAGTTATTCAGTATTTAGTTTATCAAAAGTAAGAACACAAGTAAGTCTATAAAAACTAAAAGCTGTAAATAACACGAAGACTTTTACGTGGTTCGGAAAACACTTTCCTGCATCCACGGTCGGTTGATCAGACCAACAATCCACTTCGCAAGTGCTTAACTGGTGCACTGCAAATCGAACCGTGTGCTTGCCGGGTGCACACAACCGTTTCACTGAAGTTTCCACTCTTCAGTACCCACACTTCACTCGTGTCGGATTTGTCACTCCTAGCACGACCTTGCACTAGGATCTCACGGAGTCAGAGTACCTTCCTGAACTCCTTTACCACTCAAACACTCTATTTCTTTCTCTCGAAAGGAGGTTTGAAAAACTTGCCAACTATACTTCAAAGAACAAGTTCTTTGGAGCAAGTTTGACCTAGGCTTCTGGGTAAACAGAGGTTTGCCTAAGGTCTAAGAGAATGTGTGTAATCAGTAGTGACTGATTTTTGGCTTTGGAATGCTCTTATTCGATTCAAACTTTGGGGAGGTTAAGCTTTGAGGTGAGTAGCAATTTTGGCAGAGCTTCAGCTTATGTCGTTGAATCGGTGAAGATTGAAGTGATCCTCGAGCGCTACTTATAGGAGAGATCCTAAATAGATCCGTTGGCGGAGAACGTCTTTAAGATTTCTTCCGTTGGAGAGCTTTTTGAATTTGGGCTGAGGTTTCAATCTTTGAGGTTCCTTGTTTGGTGGGAACGGCTATCTTGATGGGCAGGAGATGCGACGTCTCTGATAAAGTAGCCACCAAATAGGAGTGACCTCTGCATAGAGGGATGATCCTGAGATCTCTGCATTTAATGCGGCTGTACTATGTGAGCACGTGGCTTCCTTTGAACGTTGGAAGTTCAGTCCGAGGAAGAACACATTAAGTAATCAGTTCAAAACTGATTCTTCAACTGATACTTCAGTTGGAAACTTCAGTCTTCAGTCCTTCGTTCTTCAGTCTTCAGTCTTCAGAACTGCAAACTAAACTAGAAACGAACTCTAACATTTGAGTTCAAACTGTTCTAGTCTATTACAAATTAAACCTAAGGATTTTGGTATCATCAAAATAAGACACGATATTCCATGGGGTTCCCAACAATGCACGTAAAGGCTTCAGTCGAGTTTGATGAAAACAGAGATGTTATAAATCTTCCTGACTATCAGAGGATAGATCAATCAGACTGATAACATACGCAATGGAAATACTTTTGTTTCGCAATAGCCTTTGTTGAGCATGTTGTTAGTCTTAAGTTTCTCTTTGCAATTAATCAGTATTCAGTTTATCAAAGTAAGAAAACAAGTAGGAAAGTAAAACTGAAAGCTGTAAATAACACAGAGATTTTTACGTGGTTCGAAAAACACTTCCTACATCCATGGTCGGTTGATCAGACCAACAACTTCACTCTGCAAGTGCTTACGGGTGCACTGCAAACTGATGCTTGTGCTTATGGGTGCACAGCAAGCCGAATCCATGTGCTTGCCGAGTGCACACAATCGAATCAACTGAAGATCCAATCTTCAGTACCAACACACCTTGTTGGATTTCTCACTCCTAGCACGAACTGGCACTAGGATCTCACAGAGACAGAGTACCTTCCTGAACTCCTTTGCTACTCAAACACTCGATTCTATCGGTCGAAGGGCGGTTTGAAATCTTGCCAACTAAATTTCAAAGAAAAAGTTCTTTGGAGTTAGTTTTGACCTAGGCTCTGGGTAAACAGAGGTTTGCCTAAGGTCTAAGAGAATATATGTAATCAGCAGTGAATGATTTTTGGCTTTGGGATTCTCTTCTTTGATTCAAGCTTTGGGAATTTGAGCTTTGGACTAAGACACAATTTTGACAGAGCTTCAGCTTGTGTTGTTGAATCGGTGAAGATTGAAGTGATCCTCGAGCGCTATTTATTGGAGAGTTCTTGAATAGATCCGTTGGCGGAGAAGGTCTTCAAGATTTCTTCCGTTAGAGAGTAATTTGAACTTGGGCTGAGGCTTCAATCTTCGAGGTTCCTTATTTGGTGAGAACGTCTATGTTGAAGAGCAGGAGATGCGACATCTCTGATAAAGTAGTCATCAAATAGGAATGACCTCTGCAGAGAAAGGATGATCCTGAGATCTCTGCATTTAATGCGGCTGCACTTTTGGAGTACGTGGCTTCCTTCGAACGTTGGAGGTTCAGTCCGAAGAAGAATGTTGAACTGATACTTGACTTTAGTATCAGTCTCCTGATTCCACGTGGCACGCATTAACTAATCAGTTTATGACTGATTCTTCAACTGATACTTCAGTTGGCAACTTCAGTCTTCAGTCTTCAGTCTTCAGTCCTCCGTTCTTCAGTCTTTAGTCTTCAGAACAGCAACTAAACTAACAAAGAACTCTAACACTTGAGTTCGAACAGTTCTAGTCTTTTACAATTAAGGCCTATGGATTTTGGTATCATCAAAACAAAGGATTAAGATATTCCATTAAGTTCCCAACAATTTCCCCCTTTTTGATGATGCCAAAACCACACAACAGTTCTAGACAAGAAAAAGACTGAACTCAGAGTACAAGTCCTAAAACAGAGTGAATACTATTCTCCCTTAACAATAGAACCTAAAAACTTGTACTTAGAGAAATAACACAACAGTTCTAAAATAGAACGAGGAAAAGACAGAAAAACATTAATCAGAGACTGGGCAAAGAGTCATTGTCTTCAGGTTGAGATCAAAAGAAGTTCTTTTCATTAAGAGAAAATAACTGATAAGACATCAGTTGAGGTACAGGGCAAGACTTACAAGGGAGTAAAAACAACAAAATAAAACACATGTGGAAACCCATGGACTCCAGCAGTCTGCTTGGCTGCGCCTTGAACTTCTTGATCTTCATCTTCAGTCTTCATGTTCCTAAGCTTGTTTCACTCACACTTGTTTTCCGTTGACTTGAGATCTTCCTGGCTAACCTTCCTCATGATCATCTTGATGATCATTTTGCTTAATCAGCTTCAGTCTTTTGAGAGAATAAATCTCTAAGAACTTTCCCCCTTTTTGGCAACATCAAAAATGAAGAATTGACTGAAGGATGAAGCTAGGATCACTTGAGGATTGAAGGAGGCTCGCACAAGGATTCAGAGAAAGGTGTTGGGGGTGTGATGGAGGTGGAGAATATGAAGGTTTAGAAGAAGAAAGTGAAAAAAGGGATTGAGGAAAGAAAATAGGGGAGACGAAGAAAGGGGAAGGGGTTGGTTTGCATGGCTTTCAGAGATAGATGAGAAAGAACGTCCATCATACAGATAGAAGGAGGGTGAAGAGAGGTTTCTTGATGGAGAGAGAGAAAAGTAGGTTGAGAAGTGTGTGGGAAAGGAAGATCGAATCAGTGACAGTCGTGAGGACAGCCACTGTCGATGACCCAGCACCAGGTCCATGAGAAGAAGACCTTGTGCAATGAGTTGCGCCGGCTGACAACGAGCTCCTGCTCATTGTTGTTGCACCACATGGAAGCTTCACAAAAGGTTGTGATGCTTGCCTGAGAACCAGGTGAAGTCCGTCTTCTTGAGATAGGTACTTCAAACCAAATGGGCCGTGCATGAGGATGGAAGACACTCTCGTCGCTGGATACAAGTGAGAGAGATCATTGCATTTTGTCAAATCAATGAGATTCTCAAGATTTTCATTTCAGATGCAAAAGGTTGGAAAGATTTTTAAGAAATGATCAGGACAAGTTAAATCAAATACAGATTTTCCATTTTCCAAAGCACTTGTCCTTCTCGGATATTCTATTTTCCAACAATCAGTTAAAGATTTTGAAACAAACTGATCAGTTAGAGAAAACTTTTGAATTCAGACAAAAGACTCATAACTGAAATAACTGATTTTAAATAGTAAGCTGAAAATACTTACTGATAGACTGATCATTGTAGTCAGTCGATACCACTGATCCTGGTTGACTTATCAGGATGAGTTTCCTTCAGATGAAGACTTGTCTTCATTACTTTCCACGTTAGCAGTCGTAGAGCATCAGTTGGTTGACCACCAGTTATCATGACTGTTCGAGGAGATGTTCAAACACAGCATCACTCTTCTGGGTTGATGAGGCCGATCCTTCCACACAGATCGTTGAACCTTTCTTCAGGAAGAGCTTTGGTCAGCAAGTCTGCTCTCTGAACTACGGTCGGAATCCATTCAACAGAGGTATCTTTCTTTTCAACATGATCACGAATGAAGTGATGTCGAATAACAATATGCTTGACTCTGGTGTAATGAACTGGATTCTGCGAGATTGCAATAGCACTGGAGCTGTTGCAATAGATTGGGACTTCCTTTTCTTCGATCCCATAGTCCTTCAATTGTTGGACTAACAATAAGAGTTGTCAACATCAGCTTCCCGTAGCAACATATTCAGCTTCAGTTGTGGAGGTGGCGACTGAAGTCTGCTTCTTTGAGAACCATGAGATGAGCTTGTTGCCTAGGAATTGACAAGTTCCCGAAGTCGATTTGCGATCAATTTTGCATCTTGCAAAATCTAAGTCTGAATATCCGGTGAGCTTGAAGTCATCGTCAGCTGGGTACCATAATCCTAAGTTGGGTGTGCCTTTGAGATATCGCAAAATTCATTTTGCAGCATCCATGTGAGCTTCCTTTGAATCTGACTGATATCTTGCACAAACCCCGACTGCATACGAGATATCTAGTCTGCTCGCAGTCAAATACAACAATGATCCAATGATTTCTCTATATTTGGTTGAAGATACAGATTTTCCTTCTGATCGTGGATCAACTTTCCAGTTTGTATTCATTGGGATCTTGACTGATTTCATGTGCTGAATACCGAACTTGGCGATCAGTTCTTTGGCATATTTTGACTGATTGATCAGTATTCCTTCGCTGGTCTGCTTGACTTGTAGTCCAAGAAAGAAATTCATTTCTCCCATCATGGACATCTAAAACTTATTGGTCATGATATCAGCAAACTTCTTGCACATGCGTTAAATTTGGATCTGAAAATTATGTCATCGACATAAATCTGAACAAGTAGAAGATCTTCTCCTTCTTTGAGAGTAAACAAAGTTCTGTCCACAGATCCTTTCTTGAATCCTTGTTCAACAAGATACTCAAAGAGAGTATCATACCATGCTCTTGGTGCTTGGTTCAAGCCATAGAGCGTTTTCTTCAGCTTGTACACCTTTTCTGGTCCTGCAACCTCAAAACCTGGAGGTTGTTCCACGTAGATTTCATCGGTGAGTACTCCATTGAGAAATGCACACTTCACGTCCATTTGGTGTACCTTGAATCCTTTGTGAGCTGCGAAGGCTAAGAAGAGTCTGACTGTTTCCAATCTGGCAACTGGGGCAAAAGTCTCATCGTACTCGATTCCTTTTTTCTGACTGTAACCTTTTGCTACAAGCCTTGCTTTGTTTCTCACAACATTTCCTTCTTCGTCTTTCTTATTTTTGAAAATCCATTTCAAACCAATCACCTTTGCATCTTCTGGTCGATTCACAAGCTCCCAAACTGAATTCCGATTGAATTCATTGAGTTCTTCTTGCATTGCGATGACCCATTGAGTGGATTTCAGAGCTTCTTCGACGTCCTTGGGCTTTGTTGATGATAAGAAATAGCTGAAGTTCTTATCTTCGTTGATGCAGTTCTGGTTGATATCAAAGACGAGATTGCACATTGATCTTTGAATCTTTACACCATCTGATGGTTCTCAAATGATGTTCTCCTTTGAATGGAGTTCAAACCATCTTCGATACTTCTTGATCTCTTCTGGTGATGGTTGAGGTTCTTCAGTCAGAATGGTTCTGAATTGTTGTGTACTTTCTTGAGCTGGGGAGTGTTGAACTGGAGTTGCTTCAGCAGGTTCAACTTGATCTTTGGCAGCTGGAGTTCCCCCTTGACTGATGCCATCTGTAGTGGATCCAGTCTGAGCTTCAGAACTTTGACTGATCTTCTGATACTGAAGCTTTTCAATATCTTCTTCTTTTCCTGGTGCCCACACCAAGACTGTAGAAGGTTAGGTGTTGTTATTTTCAGTTATGGAAACCTCAGTGTTCTCAACACTTCTTTCATTTCCTATTTCCTGAAATCATCAGTAGACTCATAAAAAACAACATGTGGTGTTTCTTCAACACAAAGAGTTTTAGAGTTAAACACTCGATAGGCTTTGCTGGATCGTTCAGTTCCCGAGTATCCAAGAAATATTCCAGGATCAGCTTTGCTATCAAATGTGTTTAATCTCCTCTTATCATTGTTGTGGATGAAACACCTAGAACCGAAAGCATGAAAATATGATATTGAATGCTTCCTGTTCTTCCATAGCTCGTATGGAGTTTTCCCATGTCTTTAAGTGAGGAAGGAGCGATTTTGCGTGTAGCATGCGTTGTTGACTACTTCGGCCCAAAACTTCAAAGGGAGTTTTGATTCGGCTAGCATCGTCCTTGCTGCTTCCTTCAAAAACCTGTTTCTTCTTTCTGCTACTCCATTTTGTTGAGGAGTCCTTGCTGCAGAAGTTTGATGACGGATTCCTTGTTCCACACAATAGTCACGAATGACAGTATTGAGAATTCAGTCCCACGATCTGATCTGATGCTGATGATGTTGACTTCCTTTTCAACGCTTAGTCTTTTCAGCAGCTTTGGCAATTCCAGCAGTATCTCTCTCTTGGTGTAGAGAAAGATAACCCAAGTATATCGTGAGTAATCATCCACGACAACTTAGGTATACTTCCTACCGTTGTAACTTCTGGGAGAGATTGGGCCAAACAGATCCATGTGAAGTAGTTGAAGAATTCTTTCAGAGGAGTGTCCTGACTTTGACTTGAATGACGTCCTGGTCTGCTTTCCTCTTTGACATGCTTCACATTCTTGCTTCTTCTGGAACACAATAGAAGGTAAACCTTCTACCAGTTGGTGTTTAGCAAGCTTGTTGATCGTTTTGAAGTTGAGGTGGTTGAGTCTCCTGTGCCAGAGCCAGTTGAGCTCCGAGCTGCTTTTGCTGATGAGACATATTTCTGGAGGGCTGTCTTCCCATGAGACGACGTAGAGACTTCCTTGTCTGATTCCTCTCAGAACCACCTTTCTTTGACTGTTTTTGACAGTGAATTCATCCTTTTTGATCTTCACTACGAAACCGCTGTCACAAAATTGACTCACAGACAACAAATTATGTTTTAGACCAGAAACAAAGCTAACATTATTGATACTGGCGTTACCCATGTCGAGCACACCATAGCCTTTTGTTTTTCCGATTGAGTTGTCTCCGAATGCAACTTTTGATTTAGCTTTCTCAACGTATTGAGTTAGATATTCTTTTTAGCCCGTCATGTGCTTCGAACAACCGCTATCTAGATACCATGTTCTGATTGAAGCTTTAACTTCTTCCTTCTTTATGTGTTTCCTATTTTTGACTTGCAAGGAAGAGTTATTTTAGGTACCCAATCAATGTTTGGGTCCTTCATTGTTAGCTCGTGTTCCTTTTGGAACCCATATCTGCTTCAGAACTGGTCTAGGTGTTGATCTCTTGCGCTTTGCTGGTTGTCTGACTGAAGTAGTTGGTGCTTCAGTTGGCACATGAGCAATTTTCTGTTGAGCTTTCCTTTTGAGAACCTCACTCTTGTATAAGCTTTGTCTGATGAGTTGTTGAGGTTTTCTTTGCTCTACAGAGTATCTCCCTTGAGATACTTGAGTCACTTTTGACTGATGGAGACTTGACTGATGTTGTGGAACATGAGTCATATGAGGTCCAGTTGCTTGTCGTCGTGATTGGCGTTTGGCTCGTCTGGACCTATCATAGCTTTGTCTCCATGGATGTTGTTCTTTTAGGAACTGAACTGATTTCAATTTCTGACTGATGTTGTTGTTCTTCCCCCTGGACTGGTGAGGAAGATTCTTCTTGAGTCCTGATGTTCCTTGCCTAATCTTTGACTGAAATCTGCTTTCCAGTCTTCTCAGTAAGATGATCTGGTTGGGGGCCTCCTTGGCTCGTCTGTAGCGTTTTGGAGGAGGAACATTTGCTTCTTCGGAAGTGACATCTGCTTCGGAAGTGACAATTTGCTTCCGAACTTCATCCATATCATGATCCCTTGATTCTTCGGAAGTGACATCTGCTTCTTCGATCATGATATTCTTTCCTTTATCAGTTGGAGCAACCTTCCCTCCAATGCTTTCAACGAGGCCTTTTGAAGGAAAGTTGTTTGATTTATGCCTAATTGTTCTAATTTTGGGGGTTTACATGCGCATATTTTAAGTTAAATCTTCTGGAAATTGGTGTGTTTTATGGTTTATTTTATGCTTTTCAGGAGATTTAGGTCTTATAGATGGAAGAGTGCGATTTTGGAGATTTTGGGGGTAAGAATGGTGTTTTTAGGCACACTTTGTTATGTAGAGCTGAACTTCTCTATGAAGGCCCGTGCCAGAGTAGAGAAGCCCGCTTCAGAGCAGAAGAGTGCGCTCCAGAAGTCGCCAGCGAAATCCGCTCAAGCCAGAGAAATGAGAAAGCCAGAGCGGAGAGCCAGAGCAGCGAAATGAGAAAAATGCCAGAGGAATCGAGGCAAGCGCGGAAATGTCAGAGGAATCAAGGCGAGCGCGGAAATGCCAGAGGAATCGAAGCGAGCGAGGAATCGCCAGAGGAATCGAAGCGAGTGAGGAATCGCCAGAGAAATCACTTCGCTACTGGAAACATAAGTGTCAGAGGAATCGCTATGCCAGAGGAATCAAACGCCAGAGAAATCACCATTTCTCTGGAGTCAGAGAAATCACCATTTCTCTGGAGTCAGAGAAATCAAGAAGCCAGTGTAGCCAAGTCATCACCAGAGGAGTCAAGAGTCAGAGCAGAGGAGATAGAAGTCCATTACAGCGGAATCAAGAAGCCAGAGAAATCACCATCCCTTTGGCGAAAGCCGGAGCGGAAACCATTCCGCTGGCGACCCATTCTGCTGGCAATAGCCAGAGCGGAAGCCATTCCGCTGGCGAGAACCCCGAATTCGGCCAGGGAGGAGATTATTTCCGGGGCGCGCGTCATAGCTGGAGAGTTGCCTTATTTTGCACGATTCTATTGCCTTTAGAGTTCTACTTTGCATGGCAACTTTCATGGTGATCCAGAAGGATTTGAAGTCTATAAATAGGGCCATACTTTTCATTGTAAAATATCAATCCCTTGCCCTAGTTTTAGACGCCATCTTTGAGATCTGTTGGCATCCGAAGCTTAGGATTTACTTGCTTTCATAGTCTTTCATAGTTTCAAGTTTTTATTGTTCTAAGTTAGATTTCAATTTAGTTTTTAGTTCAGTTTCTTGGATTGTGATTGAGTAGTGACACAATTACACGTTCAAGGATTTTACGGTATTTCGTAATTCAATTCAATTTCTTTCGTTTAATCATGTTCATGTTTTTCATTCATGTTTATGCTTTCGTTTTAATTATGCAATTTAAATTATGCACTTTAGTTTCACGCTTAGATTAGAAGTCTTTAAATTTACAAGTATTTAATTTCATAAGTAGGTTTAATTTAAGTTCTTTAAAATCTTGCCTAGGGTTTAATAGTTTAATTCGCCTAGTTTAATTTTAAGTTCGGTTTTTACTTAAGTTTTTAATTCCAAGTTTTAGTTTAATAATCAAACTCTTTACTGCTTTCTTTTATTGCTTTTTCCTACGATACTACTAAAAGCCCTTAAAGACTTTCCTTGTGAGATCGACTTGGGTTAGCTTACACGTTACAATAGATCTCGTACTTTTGCGAGTCAATCTAGAGTAGTGTTTAGGTTGAGTCAAATTTTGGCGCCGTTGCCGGGGAAAGTTTTAGGCGTTTTAGTTGTGTCGTTTTTACTTGCTTTATTTAATTTCCAGCGTTTCTCATTTTTGTTTTTACGTTTCTTCCACTCGGTGCGTTTAATCCGTTTGTTCAGTGTTGTGTATGCAGGGACGTCGTAGTCTTAAAGGCAAATTGGTGTCTCCTTTGCATAGTACGAGCGAAGGGATTTTCAGGAAGAATAGCTGCAAGGGAGTGATCGGGGACGACAGAGCAGACGGTTCAAACTCCAGCTCTGACGGAGAAACACGTGACAGAACTGAAGATTTCTTCTCTGACTCTGAACCTGAAGTTCCAGAGCAGACTGTAGAATAGGAAGAGGCCAGCTCTGCCAAGTCCTACTCTGATTCTGAACTACCAGAGCAGAGCGCAGGAGAGGAGGAACTAGATTCGCCAGCCAGCTCTGACTCTGAGCCTTCAGAGCAGCCAACGAAAGAGGACGCCAGCTCTGCCGATACAGAGCACACGATAGAAACGGCAAAACAAGCTAAGGAGGAAGAGGCCAGCTCCGCCAATTTCAACCCTAGGCAGAATTTAAACAAGGAAAAGAAGGAGATGGCCCAGAACATGGAATACATGGGAGACTTCACCAGGCCGGTGATTGGAGATACCAACACGTCGGCAATTGTGCTTCCCACTGCTGTGAGAAACTACAATCTCAAACCCAATGACTCGAGTTTACTGCCGGTGTTTCATGAGATGCCAAGCGAGGATGCGCTGCAATTCATTCGGGATTTTTGCACACAAGTGCAAACGATTCCTCTGCTTACTCTCACGGAGGACCAACTCAAGCTCAAGTGCTTCCCCTATGCACTTAAAGACCGGGCCAGGACGTGGATGCTCTCTCTGCTGCCCAACTCTATCACTACGTGGGGAGATGCTTGTGAAAAATTCATGCTGAAATACTACCCAAGCCACAAAACACAGGAGCTGAGAACAAAAATAATGGAGTTCACCCAAGGAGCGGATGAGCCTTTGCATGAAGCTTGGGAGAGATATGAAGAACTCCTCCGTCAATGCCCTCAACATCAATTCACTAATGTTATGTTGATGCAGTTCTTCTACGATGGGTTAGTGCAAACTACCCAATTTATGGTGGACAGCACGGCAGGAGGAAACATAGCTCGGAAGACTGCGGCAGATCTGAAAGAGATTTTCAAGACCTTGGCCGAAAGCTCCCAACAGAAGTCAGTCCGTGGATGGAGAGTGGAGGCTAGTGCCGTGACAAATCAGTTCGAGATGCAGCAGCAATTGGCTTCGATCATGCGAGAAGTTCAACAGCTCAAGATGGAAAAGATGGAAAATTCTCCAGTTCAGAGCTCAGCGCCGCCGATGACAACTCAGCCGAATCCAGCTCTGCCAATGTCAACTTCGCAGAACCCAGCCATGCAGTATGTTGAGCCATGTGGTATATGTGGAGATTTCAGCCATGGAGCTAATGAGTGCCATAGAATGGGAGAGTTTACTCCGGAAGGACAAGCTGAGGTCTATGCAGCACAAGGATTCCAAACCTACAATCAAGTGCAGAACAGACCATATGGCCAGAATATGAATCAAGGTCCACAGAATATAGTTGGAGGATGGAGAGGTCAGTCGAATGTTGGATGGGGAAATCAAAATTTTGGGGGGAATCAATTCCGTCGACCACCCCAAATGGGCTATCAACAACAACAACAACAGTATTTCCTACCACAGCAGGGGTCTTCTCAACCATACAGACCACAATACCAACAACAGCAATCCATTCCGCAACAGAGTGCGCAGCCGATTCTACCACAAAAATCCACGCTCGAAGAAACGCTGCAAGCCTTTATGGAGATCAGCAAACAAAGTATGGAGTCCCAAGCATCTACAATCAAAAGGCTTGAAACAACGGTTGGACAACTTTCCGGTGCCTTGAATCAAATTCAACAACAACAGTAACCCGGGAAGTTTCATGGCCAACCTGCTCAGCCACATCAAGCTCTAGCTGTAACTGTTCTCCGCAGTGGTAAGATGTTGGATAACAAAGTGGATGTTCCAACAAAAACCAGAGCAGAGGAACCGTCCCGCCAGAGTAGAGCCGATTCCTCTGGCTTTACCAGAACAGAGCTGCCGAACTCTGCTCAATCCAGACCAGAGCTGCCGAGCTCAGCTCTGCCCAGCTCGACTGATGGAGAAAAGGCAGACCAGGAAAAGGAAGGAGAGAAGGAGAAGAAGGTCAAGCTCCAC
The DNA here is from genome assembly GCF_028751815.1 of Salvia miltiorrhiza. Lineage (NCBI taxonomy): Eukaryota > Viridiplantae > Streptophyta > Magnoliopsida > Lamiales > Lamiaceae > Salvia > Salvia miltiorrhiza. The sequence goes on along the minus strand of NC_080390.1, from coordinate 13,673,366 downwards.
AAAGCTTCTACACCTTATCGACCACCGATTCCCTTCCCGGGCAGATTGAGCAACGAGAAGCAGGACCAACAGTTCACTGACTTCTACAACATGCTTGCCAAGGTGAACGTGAATCTTCCTCTCCTTGATGTGATCAGAAAGGTCCCAGCATATGTGAAGTTTTTCAAGGAATTGGTCTCCAACAAGCGGAAGTTCGGAGACAATGAGAAGATTCTAGTATCAGAAGTAGCAACCTCAATCATGCTACAATCCCTACCACCAAAGCAGCGCGATCCAGGTAGCTTTGTAATTAATATTGCTTTGGGAAATGGTAAGGAAGCCACATGTATGTTAGATCTGGGAGCGGGAATTAATTTGATGCCTTACTATATTTTTCAACAATTAGAGTTAGGTAATCTGAAATCCACTCGCATGTGTCTACAACTTGCTGATAGGTCCGTTAGGTACCCCCGTGGGATAGTAGAAGATATTCTGGTTAGAGTCGGGGATTTGATTGTGCCCGTTGATTTCGTAGTGCTTGAGATTGGGGATGTGCATGAGAATGGTAGAGATCACACTCTGCTATTAGGAAGACCCTTTATGGCGACCACTAACACTTTGATTGATGTCAAAAATGGAACTATTAAAATGACAGTGTTAGGGGAATCAGTGTCTTTCTCGGTGCATGAAAATCGGGCTATGCCTTCTACCAACTTTATGAATGAATGATCATATATAGAAGCTATTAATGGCTTGGTTGAGAAGGTATTTTTACAGGAGCAGGAATGCGTGGAAGTTTACGCTGGATCAGCCGACATGGAGGAATTGGCTAGGAAAGTTGAAGAGTTCAGCGCTGCCCAGCCAGCTCTGCCCTTCAGCAATGCCCAGCCAGCTCTGCCCTTCAGTGATGCCCAACCAGCTCTGCCGAGCTCAGTGCTGGAACTGAAGGAACTTCCCGCCAATCTCAAGTATGTTTTTCTGGAAGAAGGCGAGGAGAAGCCAGTCATCATCTCGTCTACTCTGACTCTAAAGCAAGAAGCGGCGCTGCTCGATGTGTTGAACAGAAACAAAGCAGCGCTGGGATGGAGCCTAGATGACATACGTGGCATTAGCCCAGCCACATGCATGCACAGGATCAACCTAGAGGAAGGAGCTGCACCCAAGCGAGATGCCCAGCGATGCTTGAACCCTATGCTGAAGGAGGTTGTGCGCAAGGAAATCCTTAAGCTTCTTGCCGAAGGGATTATCTACTCTGTCGCCGATAGTGAGTGGGTGAGCCCGGTGCATGTCGTGCCAAAGAAAGAATGAATGACGGTTGTGCGCAATGACAAGATGGAGTTGGTGCCGACACGTCCTACCACGGGATGGCGGATGTGCATCGACTATAGGAAACTCAATGCCGTCACCAAAAATGATCATTTCCCCTCCCTTTTGTTGATCAAATGTTAGATCAGTTGGCAGGGCATGATTTTTATTGTTTTCTAGATGGTTTGTCAGGATACTACCAAATCGCAATCACACCGGTAGATCAAGTCAAGACTGCCTTCACCACGCCTTTTGGGACATTTGCATGGAAGAGAATGCCGTTCGGATTGTGCAATGCACCCGGGACGTTTCAACGATGCATGATGTCCATATTCTCTGATATGATTGGTAAATTCGTGGAGGTTTTTATGGATGATTTTTCGGTTTTTGGGCAGTCCTTTCATGATTGTTTGACTAAGATTGATGTAGTGTTGCAAAGGTGTATTGAAAGTGGCCTAACCTTGAGTTGGGAAAAGAGTCATTTCATGGTTACTAGCGGGATTGTCTTGGGTCATGTGGTGTCTAAGCATGGACTAGAGGTCGACAGAGCCAAGGTGGAGGTAATCCAAAAGTTGCCACCCCCTATTGATGTCAAAGGGATTAGGAGTTTCTTTGGTCACGCTGGTTTTTACCGGCGTTTCATTAAAGATTTCTCTAACATTAGCCAACCTCTATGCAAACTGCTAGCTCAGGATGTTCCTTTTAATTTCGATGACTCTTGCATGCATGCCTTTGAAACATTGAAACTTAGGTTGAGCTCTGCCCCGGTTGTGATTGCGCCAGATTGGTCATTGCCCTTTGAGATCATGTGTGATGCGTCTAACTCTGTTGTAGGAGCGGTGCTAGGTCAGCGTGTGGATAAGATGTTACGTGTGATTTACTATGCTAGTTTAACTCTGAATAGTGCACAAGTAAATTACACCACTACTGAAAAAGAGATGCTTGCTGTGGTCTTTGCCTTAGATAAATTTCGAGCATACATCATTGGGTCTAAGGTCATTGTTCATAGTGACCATGCCGCGCTTCGATATTAGATGACCAAACCTCAAGCTAAAGCTCGTCTAATCCGTTGGGTCTTATTGTTACAAGATTTTGATGTAGAGATCAGGGATAGGAAAGGGAGTGAGAATCACGTAGCTGACCACCTTTCCCGTTTGGATAATAATCTGATAGACTCGAGTCTTAATTGCATCCCTAAATCTTTTCCTTTTGAGCATGCATATGCATTCACCCTTGACAAGTGCAGCTCTGCCGTGCTCTGCTCTGCCGACTCTGCCAGCTCTGCCGAGCTCTGCTTTGCCAACTCCAGAGCAGCCAGCTTCCCTCTGGCCAGTTCCACCGAGATCACCTCTGCCAGCCTTGCCGAACTCAGCGCTGCTCAGTGCAGCCCTGCGAGCGCCGAGCCCTGGTATGCAGATATTGTCAATTACTTAGCTTGTGGTATTCTACGGCCGGAGCTGACATCGCAGGAGAGAAAGAGATTTTTAGCTCAGTGCAGGCATTATTATTGGGAGATTCCTTACCTCTTCAAGCTTGGAAAGGACGATGTCATCCGACGGTGTGTGCCGGCAGAGGATCAACAACAAGTGTTAAAAATGTGCCATGAAGATCATTGTGGTGGACACTTTAGGGGGCAGAAAACAGCTCATAAAATTCTTCAATCAGGTTTGTTTTGGCCTTCCATTTTCAAAGATGCACACACTTTCACTCTTGCATGTGATCGGTGCCAGAGAGTAGGGAATATCGGCCGCAGGAATGAGATGCCTCTCCAAAGCATTTTAATTGTCAAAATTTTTGATGTATGGGGCATTGATTTCATGGGGCCATTTCCTACTTCGCATGGGTTTCAATATATTTTACTTGCCGTAGATTACGTGTCCAAATGGGTTGAGGCTATCCCCACGCGGACATGTGATGCTAATGTGGTGCTTAAGTTTGTGCAAGAGAACATTCTTTCTAGATTCGGATTTCCTAGAGCTATTATTAGCGATGGAGGTAAGCGCTTCTGCAATAAGTTGTTTGCAAAGCTCATGAAGAAGAATGGGATCACGCACAAGGTTGCAACACCATACCACCCACAGACCTCTGGACAAGCCGAGACGAGCAATCGGCAGATCAAGGGAATTTTGGAGAAAACGGTCCAGCCCTCGCGCAAGGATTGGTCCGCAAAGTTGAATGATGCTCTCTGGGCGTACAGAACTGCCTTCAAAGGCGTGCTTGGGATGAGTCCATACCGTCTCGTCTATGGCAAGGCCTGCCATCTGCCAGTGGAGATTGAGCACAAGGCTTATTGGGCGATCAAGGCTGCCAGCTATGACTTGGACTCTGCTGTGAAGCAGTGCACGCTGCAAATGGAGGAGTTAGATGAGCTACGCAACGAGGCGTACGAGAATGCAAGGATCTATAAGGATAAAGTGAAGCGACTACATGACCGCCGCATTTGTCACAAGAAGCTTTGCCCTGGAATGAAGGTGCTTTTGTTCAATTCTCAACTGAAGTTATTCCCGGGTAAGCTGAAATCTAGGTGGAGCGGTCCATTTTTACTCAAGGAGGTGTTCGAGCATGGTGCCGTTGAACTATTCAATGAAAACACGAATGAGAGCTTCAGAGTGAACGGCCACCGAGTGAAGCCATATAACGAGCACCAGAGCTCGTCCATGGTGGTGGAGTCTCACACTCTGCACGATCCTCACTAAGGGTCAGATCTAAAGTCGGGCTGGAGACTCTAACTCTAGCGCTTGGTGGGAGGTAACCCACCGTTGGTTTGTTTTTCGTGTGTTTTCTTTGTTTTCTGTTGTTGTTTTGTGTCTTTCCTAAGTTTCGGTTGCTTTGCGGATACTTTGATGCTTGGTGAGCATGTCTTGTTTTCAGCGCTGCAATTCTCATTCAGCCGTCCGCGCTGCACTTTTCCCCGCTGCACTTCTCTGCGCTGCACTTCTCCCCGCTGCACTTCTCCGCGCTGCACTTCTCCGCGCTGCTCTGTCAGCACTGACCGATTCAGCGTGGCACTCTCCACTCTGCCATAGACCGTGAATTCCCCTCTTCACCACCTCGCACGATGCTGCAGTTTCTCAATGCCGATAATCAGGGACGTATTCTCCACTCTTTTTATTTCTTTTGTGCCCTGAGGACATGGCATGCTTTAAGTGTGGGGGGGTGTTTTATTGTGATTATGCTTTCAATTGGGCGAGATTAGTCTTTCTATGCTTAGTTTTTGGTCTCGAATCTTGCTAATTTTTATGAATTTGTGGAAGAGTAGATGGTTTTCAATGCGAAATTCGGGTTTGTGAATGAATGGTGGTTATTCTTGTTTTACTCTTGATATATGTTTCTTGTTTGTGCAAAGAATTTGAGTTTTGTTGCAACATGATTGTAAGTAAGTAAAACGTGATTTGTCCGGTAGATGCTAGAAGGAGTGTTGTCATTGTGATTACCTACGATCGTATCTTATCTGTGAAAATGTTGGACGAATTGCCAACTTCAAAATTGCCAGCTCTGAAACATCTGGCCTGTTCTGAAATGTGATAGCTCTGAGTCTCTGCTCCTCTAGTCTAACTATGAGCATGGGAAACCACGTGAAAAGACTTTGGAGTACATCCAAATGGTTTTTATTTCATGAATTATGGCTCAACTGTCGAAAATCTCAAGCACACAAAGTGTGAAAAATGGTGATATTGATTATAAAGGCGATCACATTAGGGAATTCACTTCTAGCGGAGAATTGGGTCTGATCGAATTGCTTACATTACTCCTTTGTTGCTTCTTAAACTTTGAGTTACTTGCATGATCGAGAGATATGTGTTGATTGTAAAATTTTGAATTCACATTGAGAATGTTTGGATGGAAATTAGCATTGTTGAAATCAATCTTTTCCTAGGATTCATATGGATTTTGCTTGAGGACAAGCAAAAGGCTAAGTGTGGGGGGGTTGATTTATGCCTAATTGTTCAAATTTTGGGGGTTTACATGTGCATATTTTAAGTTAAATCTTCTGGAAATTGGAGCGTTTTATGGTTTGTTTTATGCTTTTCAGGAGATTTAGGTCTTATAGATGGAAGAGTGCGATTTTGGAGATTTTGGGGGTAAGAATGGTGTTTTTAGGCACACTTTGTTATGCAGAGCTGAACTTCTCTATGAAGGCCCGTGCCAGAGTAGAGAAGCCCGCTTCAGAGCAGAGGAGTGCGCTCCAGAAGTCGCCAGCGAAATCCGCTCAAGCCAGAGAAATGAGAAAGCTAGAGCGGAGAGCCAGAGCAGCGAAATGAGAAAAACGCCAGAGGAATCGAGGCGAGCGCGGAAATGTCAGAGGAATCTAGGCGAGCGCGGAAATGCCAGAGGAATCGAAGCGAGCGAGGAATCGCCAGAGAAATCACTTCGCTACTGGAAACATAAGTGTCAGAGGAATCGCTATGCCAGAGGAATCAAACGCCAGAGAAATCACTATTTCTCTGGAGTCAGAGAAATCACCATTTCTCTGGAGTAAGCGAAATCAAGAAGCCAGTGTAGCCAAGTCATCACCATCCCAGCGGAATCAAGTCAAGAGTCAGAGCAGATGAGATAGAAGTCCATTACAGCGGAATCAAGAAGCCAGAGAAATCACCATCCCTCTGGCGAAAGCCAGAGCGGAAACCATTCCGCTGGCGACCCATTCTGCTAGCGATAGCCAGAGCGGAAGCCATTTCGCTGGCGAGAACCCCGAATTCAGCCAGGGAGGAGATTATTTCTGGGGCGCGCGTCATAGCTGGA